>NC_057723.1:53990533-54107093 GCF_004010195.1 Chiloscyllium plagiosum | reverse complement strand
GCATCCAAGGAGCAGCAGAATCGATGTTTCAGGCATTTGCCCATTATCAGGAATGAGCCCTTCTTTCCTGATGAAGGGCTTATGTCCAAAACATCGATTCTCCTGCTCCTTGAATGCTGCCTGACCTGCTGTGATTTTCCAGTACCACACTCTTGACTCTGATCTCCAGCATCTGCAGTCCTCACTTTCTCCTCATTGGATATTAGTCAGCTATGATCCCTCCAGATTCCATAGCATCATTGATTACCCAAGTAATCTGATATCCAATGACTGCTGTGAAGAATATGCACAAATGCAACTTGGGAAAGGATGAGATCAAGTTCAATTGTGATGGCCTTTGCTCACTACACAAATCACCCATGAGGGTTGGGACTGCTGACACCAAATGGATGTAAAATTCCTGGATGTGTTCATATCAAACGATATTTGATTTGAAATGTAATTGTAAGCAAAATAAACCCATTGAGGAGATCATAATATGTAACAGCAGAAGGCCATTCAGCCCATGCCATTCAATAAGGTCATTGCTGATCAGATAATCCTCAACTCTATTTTCCTGCATTCACCTCACAGCCAGATTCCTTTACTGACCAAAAATCTGTCCATCTCAGCCTCGAATATACTTAAACCACCAACCTCCACAGACTTCTGTGGTAAAGGATTCCTCAGATTCATTACCTCAAAAGAAGAAATTCTTCATGTCTGTCCTAAATGGGTCTACCCTTACTCTGACATTATGCCCTCTTATCCTACCCTTTCCCACAAATGGAAAGAAACTCTCTGAATCTAACCTATCAAGTCCCCTAAGGATTTTGTAAGGTCATCTCTTATTTTCCAAACCCAAATGTGAATAGGTTTAACCTATTCAACACCTCCTCATTAGAAAATTTCTCCATATCCCGAATCAACCTAGTGAACTTTCTCTGGACTACTTCCAGTGCCAGCATATCTTTCTTCAGACAAGGGGGCTAAAACTGCTATATATGATCAAATGAATATCGCCGATCATTTACTACAGAAGCATCACTAACCAGTGGTATGTTTTAGTGTTTTTACAATTATTGTAAGGCTATTGGGAGAATTTGGCATAACATTAACATCCTAGTGGTCCAAAATAATCCAAGAAGCATGGCATTTCACCTACCTGAAGAGCAAATAACATAGGAGGCAAAGCATCAGTGAGTGATAAAAGTGAATTTGGCAAATATTATTCGGAACAGAAGGGGCCCAATTTTGATTATCAGAGTCCTTCATAAACTACTAAAAGGACAAATTAAATGAATACATTTGAACAACGTATAACCCACAAAAGTACCTTTATACACATAATGCAACATTTTTGATATGAATGCATTGCTGCACCAAAATATAAAACATAAACACCACTATTCAGTAAATATATTAAGTAATATTTAGTTCAGGTTGATGTTGCAATGTTAGCAATTAATCCCTACATTTTGCTGAAATTAATTATTTTATTAACAATAGACTCCACAATCAGTCAGCTTTATTTGAATGATAGGCTTAGAATACAAGCAGCAAAGTCTTCAAAGGCAAATCCCATTAGCAAAGCCAGTCTTTGAAAATTTGCAGACTATTACATGGTGGTGAATTGAACAGACCACACTCACAAGCAGGTTTCTGCAGGTTTCAACAGAATTTCTGCAGGTTTCAGCAGAATTTGCAAGAGATTGAAAATTAACTTTTGGATTATTCCTCCTACTAATACAATTTTATTCAGCACTTTGTTGTAATAAAACAGAATCCTGACATCAAAGTTCATTACAAGAAAAGAAAAACAATCTATTTTAATTATCAGAAAATTGTTTGCAATATTTCTGGTCCTTTCGTAAAACAAAACCATCGGATTAATTATAATACACCACAGAATTATATCTCCAAATCATAAACACATAATCACAGTGGCAATACTGTCACTCTGAAGGAATTTTTACTAAAACACAAATTATAATGTGAAGATCTTTTTTTCCAACATTAGCTATGTAGATACATTATTTTCAGCATTTGTTTTACTTTACTAAACCATATTAGCACTCTTACGAATAGTGCGGCAGCATTCAGGTATTATGTAAATATACCAACACGAAAATGGCACATTGTATCTTCTCAATGGTCATTTGTGTAAAATTAGAAAATATAACAACAGGTTATACTACCAAGATTCACAGAGTATTTGCATAAATGTTAACATTCATTGGATGTAAAAGTTAAAAAATCATAAAATGCTTTCAAGGTGAAATCTTATCCATTTACTCAGGAAAAGCCTTTTTAAAGCCTACTGTAGAGATTGACCAATTTCTGCAGTTACAGTAGTCAGTGTGTAAAATATTTACTATTTCTTGATTCACTTTCTGAGAATGCAATGATCGATGGGCAATTTCTCTGTTCACTTTACCCCTTCAAATTTACTTTCTAATTTTCAGTATAGAATTTTTTGTTTCCCCTTATTTCACAACAGCAAGAAATTATCCCACACACGGTACGAATCCTCTGGTGTCTTGTTTATGCATAGCTATCATCACGAAGCTAAATGGCCATTGGTACATCAGTCAAGTCAGACGATGCAGTGGCTCCATATTGAAACATATAATTCAAACAGGAATGCTGTGTGTTGGACCTGCCTTTGAGCAGAACTTGTAAGGTTTGCTCTATCCCAGACTGTCCAGAAAAAATAAACCTTCCAGCATCCCAAATGTTAAACCACCTATGAGTTTGGGACAAAAGGAATTCCCATCAGTGACCATCTGATGGCTCAGGATCACACTAAACATTATGGTGCAGAACTTTTCAGAAACAAATCTATTGGTTATCTTTAACATTCACTTCCACGAGCTGTCCATATTTATATAAAGCATGCCCAATCCCACAAAGAATTTTAATCTGAAGTTTATTTACATGATATAGAAATATATTGGCAAATCAGAATCGATAAAGCAACGTCATTTGCATGATTAGGCAATTGAGCAAAGTAATTAAATTATTATTGTAGAATTATGAATTGTGCTTTTTCCATATTTCACCAACTTCTTTCTAATTTTAAACTGATGTTACTAGTATCTGAAACTTGAATTGAAGAAACACTGTGCAAAATAATATGTAAAGAAGGTATGATTTGAGGCTCTTAAGAGATGAACAAATGCAACCAAGTTAAAAAACCTCTCGAGATTTCTCTCTAGAGTAAACTGATAGGAAGAACGGACTGACTATTATAAAATAAAATATACTGGTCCACATCTTCATATTGATGTCGTGCCCAAGCAAAGATAATTTTGCCATTTTCTCATGTGCCTTCTCATTGTGGGAGAAGATGAACACTGTCTGTTTTAGCTGGTAACTGTTCTCCTTGTTTAAGTTCCAGTTCACACACAACTGCACTTCACATCAGCTGATCTTTCTCTTTATTTTCCAACACCCCAGAAGACCAATGGGAAAATAGGTACCCTTCAAAGATGTACTTTACCTCCCCACTGTTTTATGCAAATTCACAGGCTTGTGTGTGTTGGGGAAATTGTACAGATTAAACCACAGTAGCGAGTTAAAGTGGTATAGCTGGGGAGAATAGAGGGAATCCCCTGGGATAGAATCTCTGTCCTGTCATTCTACATAGTACACTAGTTTACAAAGCATTGAATGGCTACAGCACAGAAGGCCAGTCCCTATCTGTTTCCTGGATCCCTGTAAATTTGTTCACTTTGTTAATTAAATGAGTCTCTTTGCAGACCTTGAGTAAACCTCCCTAATACACTCTCAGGTAATGCATTCCAGAACCTAATCACCAGCTGAAACAAAAACGCATTTCTTCTTGTTGCTGTTGCTTCTTTTGTTAAATCATTCACAAATCAGTATACACTGGTTGCTTCTTAATAGTTTGAATGAGAAGTTTCCATAATCATTTCCACGTGGACCAAGACCAGCAACAAATTCAAGGTAATAGGATGTTTGAAATATCGGAGGTATTCTTGATACAAAAAGCAATAATCTGGAAAACCGATACAGGAAAACTGCAATAAAACCAGAAATGTTGGACATATTCAACAGATTAGGCAGCATCTGTGATGAGAGATGTAAGCAGAGGATGGGAATTCTGAAACTAATAACTCACTGTCAGATGTCCCCACCCCAAAGTATATCCACCAGTAAACCAGGCACAAGTCAGGAGTGGGATGGACTGTTCTCTACTTGCCTGGATGAGTGCAACATTCAAGTAACTTGACACCACCCAGGATAAAACAGCCTGCTTTGAGCAGCAATCTATTTATCAATTTAAACACTCACTCCCTCAATCACTGATCACAATGGCAGCAGTATACAACATGTAGAAGATGGACAGCATCAACTTACCAAATGCTTCTTGACAGGACCTTCCAAACCCGCAATTACTTCTGCCTAGAATGACAAAAACAGCAGAATCGTGGGAACACAACTTGCTGCAAGTTCCTCTCCAAGTCACACACCATCCTGACTTGGAATTGTACTGCCCTTCCTTCACTGTCACTAGATGTGACGTCCTGTTACTCTGTCCAGTTGACCACCACTTTCACGAGAGCAATTAGTGATGGACAACAAATGCAGGCCATGCCATGTTACATTCCATGAAAGAATATTTAAAGCAAGTCAACTTATCGCTCCCCACAGCCACTGCCTAATGTGCTGGGCCTTTGCAGAATTTTCTGCTTTAATAATACTCCAAATAGACATAGGTAAATCTAAAACACTTCCTATCTTCCTTAAAATATTAAATTTTGTGTGTGAACTCCCTTTTTGAAATCACAAAACAGTTGAGGCAGTAATTTGGAAAAAAAAAGGAGATTTCACAACTTTGAAATAGTTAATTGAACAGGTTAGCAATCAGCAACAAGGTCTTTTTAATTTAATTTCTTAATAATCAGTTTAAAACACTAAGTTCCAACTGTGGCATTGCAAGTTCAAATTCAAGTATATTATACAATGTGTATATTCATCAGAATTTGATTGGGCCCCTACAGTTCAGTTTTGATTTTATGCACTAAGTCTTTCTGATCAATCTTATCCAGTTGTTGGTGCCACCGATTATACCCCAACAAAGCTATATTTTTAGCAGCAATGGCAGACATTTCCAGGCTACTCGCTATCCATTCTACACCATTCAAATAATAGAGATTGTCATGTAGAACTATAGGAGGGATTCCCTTCATTGAGGTGTAATGAGGATATGCCAGCCAATCGGTGACTTGTACAGAGTAGTATGAAAGAAAGAGTGTCTTCAATTGTTCTTTGGTGAGGGGTGATGGAGAGAAAACCTTCCATACAGCAGCTTCCTGTGGTTGTTTTCTTCTATAATTACTGGTAATATTCACTGGGCAAATACTGCTTGTACTAAACATAAAAAGCTTTGGGCTGTCGGTCGTTACAATTGCTGCAAACGGAAACAGCTTGGGATCTGGAAACCCAAAATACGAAGAATTGAGGTAACCATGCACTATAGAAACAATCATATGTTGGTAGTGACCAGGAAAATGTGTTACTGGTGGTGTCATGTCATTAAAGGTAATATTCGAGGTTTCCCGATGTAAAGGCGTCGCAATCACCACAATGTCATAGAAATCATAACCGCCTTCATCTTCATTTTCATACTTCAGTTGATAAAGGGACTTATCTCCTAAAGAAACAAAATGTTGAAATTATTCTTGGAAATAAACTGAATTTTGCAAACATATATTTTCTTAAATCAACAATAAGCCTTGTGGAACACCACTTGTCACCGGTTGCCATCCCGAGAAGGACCCTTTTATCCCCACTGTTTGCTTTCTGCCAGACAGCCAAGCTTCTATCCATGCTAGCACCTTGCTTCTAAAATCACAGGCCATTATCTTACTCAGTAGCCTCCTGTGTGGCATCTTGTCAAATGCCTTCTTGAAGTCCAGGTAGATAACATCCATTGGCTCTCCTTGGTCTAACCTGCTCATTACATCCTCAAAGAATTCTAGCAGATTCATCAGGCATGACCTCCCCTTGATGAAACCATGGTGACTTTTCCCTATTTTACCATATACTTCCAAGTATTCAGAAATTTCATCCTTCACAATGGATTCCAGGATCTTACCCATGACTGAGGTTAGGCAAATCAGCATATAACTTTCCCTCTTTTGCCTTACTCCCTTTTTGAACAGGGGTGTCACGTTAGCGGTTTTCCAGTGCTCTGGGACCCTCCCTGATTCTAGGAATTCCTGAAAGATCATCACTAGCACCTCCACTTTCACTTCAGCTAACCCCCTGCGAACTCTGGGGTGTAGTCCATCTGGTCCAGGTGATTTATCCACCTTCAGGCTATTCAGTTTTTCTAGTACCTTCTCCATGGTGATGGCTACCATAACTCAGCTCTGGCCCCTCACTCTCTTGAATTTTTGGCACATTACTCGGGTCTTCCACCATGAAGACTAACGTGAAGTAATTATTGAATTCAGCCATTTCCTTGTTCCCCACTACTATGTCTCCAGCACCATTTCCCAGCAGACCAATGTCCACTTTTGTCTTTCTTTTGCCTTTTATATGTCTAAAGAAACTCTTACACTCTTCCTTTATATTACTGGCAAACTTACTCTCGTGTTTAATCTTCTCCCTCCTTATTTTCTTTGTTTGCTGTCCTCTGTTGGTCTTTATAAGCTTTCCAATCCTCTGATTTCCCACCGCCGTTTGCCACATTATATGCTTTTTCTTTTGCTTTAATGTTATCCCCAACTTTCTTACTCAGCCATGGTTGCTTCATCCTCCCTGCATCCATGCTATTTTCCCCCCTCGGGATGAATCCCTGCTGTGTCTCCTGAATTACTCCCAGAAACTCCTGCCATTGCAGTTCCAATGTCTTTCCTGCCAGGATCCTCTCCCAGTCAATTCTGCCCAGCTCCTCCCTCATGCCTGCACAGTTCAGCTGCAATACCATTACCTCTGATTCAATCTTCTCCCTCTCAAACTGCAGAGTAAATTCAATTATATTATGATCACCGCCCCCTAAGGGTTCCTTCACATTAAGTTCCCTTCGCAAGTCTGCCTCATTGCACAACACTAACTGCACTTTTGCCTATTCCCTAGTGGGATCCACCACAAACTGCTCCAAAAGCCTTTCTGTAGACATTCCACAAATTCCTTTTTTTCCAATCCACTACCAAAATGATTTTCCCAATCCGCCTACATATTAAAATCCCCCATGATCACTGTAACTTTGCCTTTCCTACACATCTTTTCTATCTCCTGGCGTATCTTGCGCCCAAGCTCCTAACTCCTGTTTGGGGGTCTGTACATAACTCCAACTATGGTTTTCTTACCTTTGCAATTCTTCTATTTTACCCACACAGATTCTACACCATCTGACCCTATTTTGTCTCTTACTATCGATTTAATTTCATTTCTTACTAATAAGGCAGCCCCACCCCCTCTGCCCACCTTCCTATCCTTTCGACAGAATGTATATCCTTGAATATTCAGCTCCCAATCCTGATCCCCTTGCAGCCATGTCTCTGTGATGCCCACCTCGTCATACCTGCCAAGTTTGATCTGCGCCACAAGACCATTTACCTTATTCCTTATATTGTGTGCATTCAGATATAACACTTGCAGTCCTGTATTAACACATTGTTATTCGTTTGTCCAGTGTGCTTGAAGTTTGATTGCTAACCCTTTCCATATACTTTGTCCTATTTGTGCCTGCGCTGGGAGATTTTAATAACCTCTTCTGAGTTCTACACTCTTACCTCCTCCTTTAATTCAGGTTTTCTAATTTCCCCTAGAACTGAGCACTTATTTTCAAGCTCTGCCTACAACCCGTGATATGTGACTCACTAGGACTATGGTCCCTGCACAGTTCAGAGGAAGACCGTCCCATCTAATGCTAATGTCTCATGATTTCCAACCCATTTCTCCCACACCAATCCTTTGAGCGAAACATTTACCAGCTTAATCTTATTGACCCTGTGCCAATTAGCTCATGGATTAGGTAGTAATCCAGAGATTACTACCTTTTTTGGTTCTACTTTTCACTTTAGCTCCTAGCTGTTCATACTCCTTTAGCAGAACCTCTGCCCTAGTTTTGTCTATGTTGTTGATATCTACATGGACCACAACCACTGGGTCTTTACCCTCCTACTCTAAGTTCCTCTGCAGCTCAGATAAGATATCCCAAACCCGAGCACCAAGCAGGCAACACAACCTTCAGGACTCATGATCCTGGTCACAGAGAACAGTGTCTGTGCCTCTAACTAGACTATTCCCAATTATATTTCTCTTCTCTCCCCCCACTTGAATGGCTCCCTGCACCACAGTGCTGTGGTCAATCGGCTCAGTTTCCCTGCAGTCCCCATTCCCATCCACACAGGGAGCAAAACTCTCGAATCTGTTGGACAAGGACAGGATCTGAGGCTCCAGCTGGATCCCTCTATCTGCCTCACCCACAGCCACATCCTCCTGTCCCTGACCACTGGCCAAATTCGAGTTAGTTAGTCTAAGGGGTGCGACTGTCTCCTAAAACACAGCATCCAGGTATAACTCTCACTCTCCCTGATCTGTTGCAATGTTTGAAACTCAGACTCCAGCTCATCGACTCGGAGCTGGAATTCTTCCAGCAACCAACATTTACTACAGACATGGTTACTGGGAACTACAAAAGGGTCCACCAGCTCCCACATCATGCAGAACCAAATCACCTGACTCTTCATTCTATTTTATTTAATTTGTTTTGAATTTGTTTTTTTTAGTTTTTAACTGTTTCTGTATCACTGCTTATGCAAGTTTTAAGTAATATATAAGTCGTAATCAATAAATTAAAGACTTAAATTTAGTAGACCCCTTATTAGACAATCAAATCACAGCCCTCCTGGCTGTGATGTCATTTTTCAGTTTCTCCTTAGTCGGAACAATTTCGAATCGGAATCTCTTACTTTTCCAGATTGCTCTCCATTCACTCCCACTCAGCTCCAGTCCCAAAGTGCAGGACCCAAATCCACGAGCTAAGTTTTTATAATCTCTTACCTTCCCAGGCTGCTCTCCGTTCGCTCCAGCCCCAAAGTGCAGGCCCCAATATGTGGGACTGGTGAGAGTGTGGGGAGTGTGGTGGTGATTACACATGAATATCTGCCATAATTGGTTCTTCTTTTAGAGTCATAGAGTCACAGAGATTTTCAGCATAGATACAGACCCTTTGGTTCAACCCGTCCATGCCGACCAGATATCCCAACCCAATCTAGTCTCACCTGCCAGCACTCAGTCCATATCCCTCCAAACCCTTCCTATTCATATACCCATGCAGATGCCTTTTAGCTTTTGCATTAAATCTTTAGGTGATGGAATCTGACACTCAAAGTTCACTTTTAGCCTTTGAACTTTTTGTGTTGTCCTTACCACTGGCATTAACACATTCATAAATTGGCTCAATATTTCTTTCAAGATATGTTTGGTCAAATAATTCAAAACAAACTGTCTGAAAAGATCATTTCTAACTACATGGGGGCCATATTTTAGGTGCAAACTTTCTATTATGCATAGATTATGCATAGATTTTATGTAAATTTTTTCAAACCTCCACATCATTGTAATAAGGCATAATATTTGTTCATTCCTGTTCCTACCCAAACAAAAAACAGGAAGGGGAGTAAAGTACAAACATTTCAAAGTGCCATCCAAGCTCTCTGAGTTAAAGATCTACTGTAGTCCAATCAGTAAAGTAGAGGAACCGTGCAGCAGTTTGCATATGATACTAGATAACTTACCAAAATCCCAGCTAATATTGTAACATTAGATCTTGAGGATATGAAACCGAATACAGATGCTCTTAATAACTTAGGCGGCAATAAAATGGCTTCTCAATGCAAATAGCATGACAAAATGGCTTAGAGTCATAGAGTCATAGAGATGTACAGCATTCTAGGCTGCAAATTGACAATTCTGCTAAAGCTGCATAAAATGGCTTTTAAGTTACTAATTACTAATTCTGTTATAGCTGCATAATTGACTAACCACAGTCTGCTTCAATAGAAATTAGCAGACAATGCTCCCTGTACAGCATAAAAAAACTAGACTAGATAAGACATTACTGGTCATCCTAACTGATCTTCAGATACAGGTACAGTGGCTCAGTTAGTGAGATAAGGGTGGTCTGAGTGTTGGAAAACTAAGATGGTTCCTAGGATCACTGGATCAAGTAACTGTCAAATAAAGCTGTATCCTATATTGATTGGTAATTGTTTGAATGTACTATGTGATCATGGCCTATACCCTTCTTTAAGAAAAGTATAAAAATGTCCTTGTTTTAGGCCAAGTGTATAACCTCAGTGTTTCTGAACACTCTGTGCCCGACTGTATGAAAAATAAAGAGTGAAATCTTAAAAGCCAAACCGATTCCAAGTGTTTATTGACCGATCGCAGAACTGAAACACCCTGCTGGGGGTGCAGATCTTCAATTTTGTGCTGATAACATATCCTTTAAAAAACAAACAGTCCGGTTTTTTGTAGTGTGCCTTCACTGACAATTGCTCAGTTATTCAGTGTATGAATATGACTTCCATCTAATCATTAAGTATACACTTGGTGGCGGCCTGGGACTCTTTTTGGTGGCTTCGGTGGCTGTTTCTATCAGCTTCAGTTTGGATTTCCTTGTGGCAGCTTCAGTCAGTTTGTGACTCCATGCAACGTTTTCGTCAGCATCATGGCTGGATCCAGCCCGGGATACATTTTCTGAACTTTTATTCCGTTATTTTTCTCATTTATGTTTACGATTTTGTATTTTTGAAGGTCTGTAATGCTTCTTATTTCTTTATTTCTCTAATTTCTTTTCCCTAAGAATTTGTACTCAAGAATTTGTACCTAGGTACTTTTGTATCAAAGATGGTGCTGTAAGTAGTGACTTGTAAACTTTTCACTGTACTCATGTGAGTATATGACAATAACGCTAATTCAATTAAATTTAATTCCTTCCTTACCTGATGGGTGCAGAGAAATTGAAGTCACTGTGGTGTGGGCAACATTGACTTTTGCTGAATCAAGTAACTGGGAACAAACCAGTTTATTTCCTCCTTCCACTGCCCAAAGGCCAGCTTGGACCCCTGCTATCGATACTGCTCCTGCACAAAGAGAGAATAAATCATTAGAATAATGCGTTTGACTTAAATTTACATTTCAGAAATACAAAGCAATTTTTCCTGATGGTCAACGTGGGAAAATTGCTGTAAGCTTTCACTCTGAAATGAATCCAAATTCCATTTTACTTGATTTCCAACTAATCTCAGCATGCCAAATAACTTGCAAAATAACCTGCACTCTGTTAGATATATGAAGCTGTCTCCTGGAGTCTAATCTCCATTGCCTGATGGAGGTGACTCACACTAGGCTTCCTCGCATCAGAGTCACGACACACCTGAAAACGCTGTTCCCAGAGTCATCCTGAAAGTTGATTTTCAGATGCAGGTTTATAGACAGCACACTAATTATTACAGATAAATGGATTCTAGCAACAGGTAAATAATTAAATTAATTCTACAAATTAAAATTCTAAACTGACCAGGAAAACAAGACACATGTAGAAGGTAACTGAGAAAACAGTTCTGTTGTCTTTGTTCTTAAGATCTGTTGGGTTGGCTCTTGCTGATCCAAGATTTCTCCTCAACCTTCCATTTTTTTCCCCTCAAAAGCATTTGCTGGCTTGCAAGTGGCACAGGGTGGCTGTTTCACTGATGAACGGTTTCTGACTTATTCAATTCAAAGTCACAACTTGTCACATCTGCATAAGGAAAGATAAGCTGTTTTCCTAGATAACTTACTGCAGAGAACTGAGAGATTTTCTTCATGGCTGCATTTGTTTCTCTTACAGTCTATCTAGCTTCTCTTTGTCTTGTTCACAGCCCAAGCTGTTGTTACCTGGCAACCAAATGGATGGCTGTGGACAGGTAGAGGACCTTTGTTATTGATAACTGGCCACCAGTCCACACCAGTCAGCTTCCCTTGTAAACAAACCATTAGTTCCAGTTCGTCTGCAAATTGCTGGAGCTACCAGCTACTCAAACAGGTTCACAACAGGTATGGATTGCTTAATTTCAACACACTTCAAAATTCTCATTTCAGTCCACAGTTTTAAGAAGCACAAATATAAAAACATAGTGGAATGTGGGTAGTACGTGTTTGTCATGACTAATCCAGCCCACAGCAAGCAACTATAAATACACACATGAAGCAGTAGTCATTAGGGATATTTTGGAAAGCTATAGGGCAACGAGTGACAGGGAATAAGTGCTGGCCAGCCAGTGATACCCACATCCCAAAAATAAATTTTAAAAATAGCAAGGGTCTTGAAGTGAGTGGACATGGCTAAATCTGCTCACAGACAATTAGACAACGGCACAGTGGCACAGTGGTTAGCACTGCTGCCTCACAGCGCCAGAGACCCGGGTTCAATTCCTAATCTAATCTTAATCTAAAACCCTAGAGAATGGGAATAACTTGCTGCTCCAATTAAACTTATTTTTCTTAGTGCCCATTTTTGCAGAGTGTTGTTTAATTTTTAAGTAATTTTAATCCTGTGTGTTCTATTGTGATGCAGAAAGTGCACCAGCTGTGTACAGTAGGATAAGCACATAACTCCACAGATTACATTCAAACAAGAAATTGTAACTGAAAAAAATGTACCTTTAAAATTTAGTATTTATTTCTAATTCAGTTCCAGGAAGTTTACTTGAGACTATATAGCTCAAGATAAACTAGTTAATCTTTGTTGATATGATATTTCCTTATGCTAAACAGGTTAAGTATTTTTCTAAAACTCTGGCACGACAATTCATTTGTTCTGAAGTTCTTCCTTGAGAAGATCAAACTTCAAAGTAATAAATTTTAAATTTTAAAACTTCTTTAAAAAGTCTTTTTAAAATATAACCTATTTTTCTAATCAACCTGTTCAGCTATGTTATTTAGAGACATGCAGGGCAGATGGGACTTGAACACAGGCTTCCCAGTCCAGGGGTAGAGACATTGTCACTAAGCCACAATATGGAGCTTCAACAAAACTTGCTTGAGGGTGGAATTTAATGAGGGAGGCAGGGGCTGTCAGACTATCTGTCACCAAAACAGACTGCAGGCAACCTGCCTCCACGACACCTAGTCCCATGGAGGTCATTAAATTTCTTTTATTATTCAATGGATAGAAATCTTGCCCCAAGAGCTACCAACTAACTAGAGGCTGGCACCTCTCCATCACCAGGAGTGCCACCTGGAACAACAATTGCCCTTGGGACGACACTTGGGCCTTTAGAAGGGTCGTTGTTCTGCAGACAGCCCACATCCCAATGTCTGATTCCTGTGATCCTGTCCTTTGAACAAGCATTCCTCCCATCAACCTACTTCCTGATCTAACAAAACTAAAATACTGTGGATGCTGGAAATCTGAAATAAGAACAGAAATTGCTGAAGAAATTCAGCTATTTGATCTGGAAACATCTGCAAGAGAGGGAAACAAAGCTTTACAAGTATGATATGACTCTCCTTCAGAACTGAAGGGAGAATTCTCCAGAACTGTGAAATTAGAAGTTAATGCTCTCTTAGAAGTTAATTTAAACTAATATAAATTAAATTAGGTTTCCACACAATACTATTGTTTTTCCGTCCAGCTGGTTAGATTTGAAATATGGAATAATGCACAGATACCAACCATAAAGCAAACCAATACAAGCACTAACATGTAGATATAGGTACCATATCAGAAGCTAAAACTGAAACGTCTAAAAGAAAGGTACATGTGTATACTTTAAACATCTCTATTTGTGGTGGATTTTAAATACTGAGATTGTAAAGCTGCTTCAATGTTAATCAAGCACAAACCAAAAGTGAGCCAAATAGGTCAAGTCATCAAATACATAAAAGTAGACCTACAGCAGAATCTCAAAAGGTAAAGAAGGAAGAAAATTTAGAGATTAGGCCCTGCACGGTTTGCGATTATAGCCATCAATGCCACACAGAAGAAAACAGAGTTGAATGAGAGACCGGAAAGTGAAGCCCCGGAGCATAGGAAGGCTGGAAGAAGAAGAGCTCTTGTATTCTTTTGGATAAATTCTAAGCAAAGATTTTTGTGGGCGTATCATATTGTCATTTTAAATTCATTTGGCCTCCCTTCTCAGTATGAGGTGGGAGCAAACTTCTCAGATTTTGATGTCAATTGATGACAGTTGAAAGCAGTTCGCAATGCCCTCACCAGAAAACACATATCAAATGTTAAATTTCAAAGGTTTTGCTAAAACCATATGAAATTTATTGAGCTTCTTTACAGACACACACTTTAATCTGTTTTATTATCACAACATACAATATTTTTTGCGAAGCAGTGTAATTCAGAATAAACGTAACTACAAATTCATCGTTTTTACTGCAAGCAAGCCGTTTGCAATGATGTGCAAGTTGCATTTTAAATGCACAAAGGACATTTCTTGGCAGAATAATTCAAATTCAAGGCATCTGTTTGAGTCGAAAAGAAAATGCTAAGGTAACTTCTACTTTGGTTAAACTGTTCGTGGAACAAGGAGTATTGCTGACTAGCCCAGTATTTCTGTCCAACCAGAGTAGCCCTGGAGAAGACAACGGGAGACCTGAAAAAGGGTTACAGCCAAAACACTGACTTCTCCACCTTCTGATCCTGCCTGGCTTGCTGTGTTCTTCCAGCCTCCTGCTTCTCTACCCTGGAGAAGATAGTAATATGCTGTCTTCTTGATTGAACCACTGCTGTCCTTGGGATGTGGGAACACACACAGTACTGTTAGGGAGGAAGTTCCAGGAATTTGTTCCTTAACTGCTGCTTGGTTAATGATGTATTTCCAAGTCAGGATGGTGTGTGGCTTAGAGGGCAACTTGTGGGTTGTAATACCATCCAGATGGTAAAATGTCTGGGTTTGGAAGGTGCTTTCAGAGGCCTTTGATGAGTTACTGCAATATATCTTGTAGATGGTATACCCAACTGCTGCTGTGTGTCAATGGCAAAGAGAATGAGTTTCGAACATGGTGGTCAGCTTTATCCTGGATGATGTCAAGCAAGTGGTGGATTCAATCACACTCCTGACTTGTGCCTTGTAGATGGAAGACAGGCTTCAGTGAGTCAGGACTGAAGCTATCAAAGAAAGATTCCTAGCCCAAAGAGAAAATGCTGGAAAATCTCAGCAGGTCCTACTGACCCTTTGTCAAAGTTAGACTCGAAACATCAGCTCTTTTCTCTCCTTACAGATGCTGCCAGATCTGCTGAGATTTTCCAGTATTTTCTCTTTTGGTTTCAGATTCCAGCATCCACAATAATTTGCTTTTATAAAGATTCCTAGCCTTTGTCCTATTTTTCTTTAAAAAAAGTATTCATTTGTGGGATATGGGTGTCTAGACTGGCCAACATTTATTACCCAGCCCTTCTTTCCCTTGAGACATTAGTGATGAGCTGCCTTCTTGAACTACTGCAGTCCACCTGCTGTGGGTTGATGCACAATGCCCTTTAGCGAGGGAATTCCAGGATTTTGACCCAGCGACAGTGAAGGAACAGCTTCCAAGTCAGGATGGGGAGTGGCTTGGAGGGGAACTTGAAGGTGGTAGTGTTCCTATATTTCTGCTGTCCTTGTCTTTTAAATGGAGGTGGTTGTGGGTTTGGGGATATCTTGGAGATAGCTCATACTGCTGCTACTCAGCGTTGGTGATGGAGGGTTTGGATGTTTGTGGATATGGTGCCAATCAAGTGGGCTACGTTGTCCTAGATGGTGTCAGAGTTGATAATGGTGTGGCGCTGGAAAAAGCAAAGGAGGTCAGGCAGCATCTGAGGAGCAAGACAATCGATATGTTGGGGCTGCACTCAACCAGACAAGTGGAGAATATTCCATCACACTCCTGACTTGTGCCTTGTAGATGGTGCACAGGCTCTGGGGAATCAGGAAGTGAGCTACTCGCTGCAGTATTCCTAGTCTCTGACATGCTCTTGTAGCCACCGTGTTTATGTGGTGAACCCAGTTGAGTTTCTGATCAAAGATAACCCCTAGGACATTGATAATAGGGGTTTCAGTGATGGTAATGTATTGAATGCCAAGAGACAATGGATAGATTGTCTGTTTTTGGTGATGGTCATAGCCTGGCATTTGTGGGGCCAGAACGTTACTTGCCAATTGTCAGCCCAAACCTGGATATTGTCCAGATCTTGTTGTATCTGAACATGGACTGCTTCAGTATCTGAGAGTAATGAATGATACTGAACATTGTACGTTATGCAAACATCGGTGAACATCCCTACTTCTGACCTTATGACAGACCTTCTGACATTGATGAAGCAGCTAATGGTTGAGCTTAGGTAGCCATGTATTTATGTGGCTAATCCAGTTCAGTTTCTGGTCAATGGTAATCCTAGATATGGACTATGGCAATGCCATTGAACCTCAAGGGGTGATTGTAAGATATTCAGTGCTGGTACTAGTGTAATGCCAATTTAACTTTTCAGCTGAAGCCTGGATGTTGTTCAGCTCTTTCTACTTATGGACACAGACTGCTTCAATATCTGAAGAATCACTGATGGTCTGAACTTTTCACAAGCATCAGTGAATATCTCACTTTTGACCATATAAAGGAGGAGAGATCATTAATGAAGCAGCTGAAGATGCTTGGGCCTAGGGCACTACTCTGAGGAACTCCTGTAGATGTCCTAGAGCTGAGATAATTGACTTCCAACAACCACAACTATCCTCCTTTGTGCAAGGTAGGATTCCAACCAGCAGAGATATCCCCCTCCAACTCACACTGACTGCAGCTTTGCTGGGAAGTCTTGATGTCACACTAGGTCAAATGCAACTTTATCTTCAAGGCATCTCCAGTCCTCACTTTCTCCTCTTTACCTTCAGGGCAGTCAGTCTCACCTCAACTGCAAGGTTCAGCCTCTTGATGCTCTTATAAGGCTGTAAAAGGACCAGGAGGTGAGCGACTCTTGCGGAACCCAAACTGAGCAGGTTATTCCTTTGCAAATTCTGCTTAATTGTAGTATCGGCAGCCTCTTCCAATCACTGTGCCAATGATGGAGTCTAGTCCGATAGGGCAGTGATAGGCCGAGTTGGAGATGTATGACTTTTGTGTACAGCAGATATCTGCAGCACAGCAAGTCTTCAGTACTTCTGCTGTAACATTCCTCAGGTCCACTGCCTTTGCAGTATCTAGTGTCTTCAGCTGTTTCCAGATACCACATGGTGTGGATGGAATTGGCTGAAGACTAGCCTCAGGATGAAACCAAAATGGACAGGAACACAGGAATTGCCGTAAGCCATTCAGCCCATCGAGCCTGCTCTGCCATTTAGTATTATTGCTGATGAAACATCTCAATGCCTTTTACCAAGATTCTCCCTACAACTCTTTTCCCTTGACAGTCAAAAATGAAATCAACCTCTACTTTAAAAAGAGAGTATACTCTGGGGTAGAGAATTCCAAAGATTTCTTGGAATCTTTGTCAAAATAATCAGAGTGAAATGAAATTCTCCTCTGTACTAAATGACATTCCCTGTTCAGCCTCTTTTTTTGCAGCCACCTCCCACCCCCCAACATCACCATCACTGAGGTTGGGGATATTTGTGCAGCCTCAAGCTCCTGTTAATTGTTTAACTGTTCACCATTTCTGCAGTTTGTTACATCCAGTCATGAGTACTTAGATCTGATCAGTTTGTTGTTTGCTGTTGTCACTTAGCCTTCTCTATTGAACTGTATTCCACTATTTAGCAGGCAAGTGCTCCTCCACTGTAGTTTCATCAGGCTGACATAACTTGCAGTATGCATTGTTGTTTCCTGGCAGGCAGTCCTGCACTCTTCATTCAACAAAGGTCGATCCCTTGGCTTGTTGGCAATTGTAGTGTAGCGCTACATCATAAGATTACAGATTGTGTGGTAGTATAATTCTGCTGTTGCTGATGGTGAATGTTGCCTCATAGGCATACAGGCTTGAGTTGCTAGATATGCTCAAAGTCTATCCCATTTACCACAGTGATTATGCTAGACAACAAAATCGAAAGTATTCTCAATGCGCTCACAGCCCGCTGCAGTCCCAGTCTAGCATTTATATGCTTTAGGACCAAGCCAGCTCAGTTAGTAGTCGTGCTGCTGATGAGCTATTCTTGGTGATAGGCACTGAAGCTCTCCACCCAGATCACATGGTGTTCCTTTTCCATCCTCAGTGCTTCCACCCAATGGTGTTCAGCAGCAAGAGCACTGATTAATTAGCGGAAGGCAGGGCAGTAGGTGGTAATTAGTAAGTGGTTTCCTTGCCCTTCATGCGGCCTGAAGTCAATGTTGAGGACTGCCCTAAAAACTCCCTCCCAACTATATACCACCGTGCTGCCATCTCTGCTGGATCTGTCCTGCCAGTGGGACAGAACAAAGCCAGGGACGGTGAAGGTGTTTTCTGGGGCTTGTCTTTAAGGTATGATTCCACAGATGTGACTACATCAGGCTTTCGTCTGAGTAATCTGTAGGACAGCTCTTCCAAATTTTGGTCCGGAGCCCAGGATACTGGAACAAAGGTCAATAGGCTATGTTTACCATTATCATGTCTAGGGCCTAAGTCAATGGCAGGTGATCCATCCCGTTTCTTCCATTTCTCATCTTCAGATAAGTCCACATGTAGAGTCACAGGATTCAATTTTGGAATTTAAACAACTCTCATACATAAATAAATAAAACTCATATGTTGTTGAATCATTTCAAGTCTGAGAATGCAGCTGCAGATATATTATGGATAAATTTTGGGAAATGAGTAAAGACCAATATTATGACACAGAAGTCTTCCCTCAGTCTTCTGAGCAATGGAGGTGAAATGACTGAGGTAGAGTTGTGGTCAATCTTCAATCTTTGCAGAGCTGGTAGCTCTCAGATCTACAAATAGGGCCCCACTGCTTGATCTAGGAAGCCAGTCTAAAGAGGGGCTAGTGAAAGGAAAAAAGGTTGCAGCTCATAGTCATTATCCGAATTACAGCACTCCAAGATGCACAGTGTGGAAAAGGGACTGACAGAATGTTGAGCTGCTTTAGGTTAAGGTTGATCTTGGCATTTTGTAAACACCAGAGGGTGCTTACAGAACTGCACATTACCAAACTGCGGAAAGAGACTGCATAAAATTAGTGATAAATGAAAAGCACGTTTTTTTCTTGGACAAGAGATCTCAAAATTCTAATTTGCTTTCTCAACTCCATCAGGCTAATTTCATGCCTCAGTGACTCCATTTGATTTCCCCTGACAGCTCACATTGTCATGGTAAATTTAAGCTTCAGTGTTCAGTAGTGATAAAGCGTCCAAATTTTAAAAGCTTCCAATCGCTTTTCACTCCTCACTTGAACTTTAATCTAGTAATTTAAGTAATAGCATTGTTCTGTCAGATAACAGAAAGCTCCAGAGTTTCTAAGAAAACTACCATTTGAATCTTGTCCCTTGAGATGTTTTACTGCATTGGAAGCAACATATAAACAGACTTTTATGTTGACCTTTAAATGCAATGTTATCTCTGTAGACAAAATGAGTTACAAAATTGAGATTCCCAGAACAATTAATGTAGGAACATCTACTTCACCGGCATATAAGAATGTACAAATATAATTCATTTAACAATTGAATATTGCAACATATTGACTAATAAAAATATTGAGCATGTTACAGGATGATGTACTGCAAGACTCCATCTGGTATCTAACCATATTACTGCAGTTTATCTTCAGACATAAATTATTAAACAGTGCAACGCATTCAGAAGTTAAATGGAGCTAATTCACCCATTTAAAACCTCAAGAAATTCAGATAGTATCTGTATAAGAGTTTTATTGAGGAGGCACAGAATTCAGCTGTTGGGTGCTTCAATGTACTAAATCTCTTTCACAAGCCAAACCAAATCCTGTCAAATTTCCCAGTGGGCTCCAGCCATAATTTTACAAATAACTACTATTGAGTGCAAGATTTTTTTATCAGGTCACAGCTCCCCCTACTTCTCATCAATCATAGAAAGAGCTAGCAGTAAGAACACGGGTCCTGTTGAATCAGCCGGTTAAGAGCTTTCCAAGCATCAATTTTATCCATGAACTGGAGCATTATTAGACAGAATTATGCTTGGATTGTTTTATAGGCAGCACTCCCTGTTGGAAAGAAGCTGAGGTTCTGAGTTAGTAACACCTGGAATTATATTTAGATAGCCAGATTGGAACAATGAGGCTCTATCATGTGACAGGGCTTCTCTCAGCAAATGATGTTAATAAAGAGTCATAAAAGAAGGATATAAACTGTTTCCATTCGGAATCTAATCTATTGGCCAGGCCCATTGCTGATGATATAGCTTGTATGTGTGCGTTTCCTTTTATTATTGTCCAGTTTGCAACTGCAGAAGTTAAAAAAAATCTGGAATTTAAACTTAGATAAGTTATGCCAGCATGGAGTGATTGTGCACATTCAGTATCAGACCAAATTACAATATTAAATGAATGATAAAGTGTTTGACTGAAATACGGAACTTGCCATTAGTAGATACCCATATAAAGATGCTTTATTTAATCACAGACACAGAAAAGAAGAAACTCAACCCTTACATTTTTTGCTATTAAGTACATCTCTTTTTGGACAATTAAAATTAGAAGAAATTTTGGTCATAGCAGCTGATAAGTTACTGTACAGACACAATAAAAGCAGGACATCCTTTGCTGATAAGAAGTTAAACATGTCAATAAACTGTAAGTTTTGCTAAAAAAGCTAACACCCTCATACATCTAGAAAATCAGGGAGCCTGTCAAGTTATCTTATTAAAATATGTCCCACTCATGGGACGTGGGCATCAAAGGCTGGCCAGCTTTTATTGCCTGTCCTTACTTACCCTTGAGAAAGTGGTGGTGTGCTGTAGGTAGACCTACAATGCTCCTGGGGAGGGAACTTCAGACTTCTGACCCAGCGACAGTGAAGAAAAATGACATCTTTCCAAATCAGGATGGTGAGTGGCTTGGAAGGAAACTTGCAAGTGGTTGTGTTCCCAAGTACCTGCTGCCCTTATCCTTCTAGATGCAAGTGGCTGTAGGTTTGTAAAGTGCTGTCAAAGGATGAATTGGCAAATTTAAGTAATGTACCTTGTAGATAACACACACTGCTGCTATTAAGCATTGGTGGTGGAGGAACTGGCTGCTAGTGAATGTGGTACCAAATGGGCTGCTTTGTCCCGGAAGGTGTCAAGATTCATGAGTGTTGTTGGAGCTGCACCCATCCAGGCAGGTGGGGAGTATTCCACCATACTCTTGACTTGTGCCTTATGGATGATGGATAAACTTTGGGGAGTCAGGAGGCAAGTTACTCACTGCAGTATTCTTGTCCTCTGACCTGCTCTTGCAACCACTGTGTTTCTGTGGTGAGTCCAGTTGGGTTTCTGGTCAATGTTAACCCCAGGATCTTTATAGTGGAGGATTCAGTGATGGTAATACCATGGTATTGACAAGGATAATGATTAAATCGCACCTTATTGGAGACGGGCATTGCCTGGTGTTTGTGAGGCCAGAATGTTACTTACTACTTGTCAGCCCCAGCCTGGATATCATCCAGATCTTGTTGTATTTATACATGAATTGCTTCAGTATCCGAGAAGTCACCAATAGTGCTGAACATTGGCAAATGTTCCCACTTCTGACCTTTTAGTGGCGGGAAACTCATTCACAAAGCAGCTGAATATGGTTGGGCGTATGGCACTAGCCTGAGGAACTCCTGCAGAGATATCCTGGAGCTGAGATGGCAGACTTCTTCCTAGTGCAAGGTAAGATTCTAACCAGCAAACAGTTTGCCCCCAACATCCACGGATTCCAGTTTTGTGAGGGCTCCATGATGCCCCCCCCTCAGTTGAATGCAGCCTTGATGTCAAGGGCTGTCACTCTCAGCTGCCCTCTGGAATTCAGCTCTTTTGTCCACCTTTGAACCAAAACTGCTATGAGGTCAGAAGCTGAGTGGTCCTGACAGAATGCAAACTAGCATCACTGAGCAGGTTATTGCTAAGCAAGTGCTGTTTGACACTGATGATGGAGAGTCGAGTGATGGGGCAGATATTGACTGGTTTGAATTTGTCCAGCTTTTTATGTATAGGACATACTTGGGCAATTTTCCATATTGGAGAAAGTGAGGACTGCAGATGCTGGAGATCAGAGCTGAAAATGTGTTGCTGGAAAAGCGCAGCAGGTCAGGCAGCATCCAAGGAGCAGGAGAATCAACCTTTCAGGCATGAGCCCTTCTTCAGGAATCTTGAAGAAGGGCTCATGCCCGAAACGTCGATTGTCCTGCTTCTTGATGCTGCCTGACCTGCTGCGCTTTTCCAGCAACACATATTCAGCAATTTTCCATATTGTTGGGTAGATGCAAATGTTGTAACTGTACTGGAACAGCTCTGCTAGGAGAGTAGCAAGTCCTGGAGCAGAAGTCTTCAGCACTATTGCCAGAGTCCCTTTTCAGTGTCCAGTGACTTCAACCATTTCTTGATATCACATGGAGTGAATTGAATTGGCTGAAGGCTGATATCTGGAATTCTGAGCACCACACGGGAGGAGGCTGAGGTGGATCATCTATTCAGCACCTCTGGCTTCAATGAGATACTATTTTAAAACAGATTCTCATATAGATGGAATGAAAGAAATGTATAGAAAGAGGGGTATTTATAAATACTTCAAAACACAAACAGGCTTGATGACTTTTAAACTTTCAAGCTTAAAGCCCATGACAGTGAATTCTCCAGTGTTGCGTCATAGGTGTGACCCTCATGATTTTTGTAATTACCTGTATTTACAAAACTTATTGTATGGTTAATTCTATGAAAGCCTATAAGTGCTTTTGAACTTCATTATCCTATAGAATAATTTACAAGTAACAACAGTTCCTTATAATCTCTTTCACTGAACAACTGGTCAACTCTCCTAATTTTTTAAAAGCATTTCCATCTATCTGTCAATATTTAATGTCCCACACTATAATAAACTCTATAATTTTAGCATCTCCCTGTAATTTACATGAAAATTTATTCCTCTACACCTTTCCCACTAGTTGGCAGCTTTTTACATTACATCAACTAATGTAAATACCAGCTGTTTTGTTCCTTAGTTCTTTACATATTTTTTTTTTAAAAAAGGGTCTGTCCTCAAATGCTCCCAAAACAAAACAAAACTCAACCCGCACCTGGCCAAACAAATATTCCATCTCCCATATAGGTTATTCTCTGGAGTATGTTGAAAACATTCCTACACCTTAGCAGGCTTCTATCTCAAAAATCACCATCGACAAGGAGATTCAACATCAGAGCAGATACAGCGGCTCAGCCTTCTACAAATCGTGTAATGAGTTTTTGACAACAAAGACTTCTGAAAGTAAACCAAAGCCCAGTTATACAGAGCAGTTATCACCACCACACTCCTGTACCATAGGGAGCCCTGGATTGGATACACAACTTCCATCAGCAATGCCTCTGCCACCTCCTGTGGATCCAATGGAAGGACAGAACAAACTCTGGTGTTCTTCTTGAAGTCAGCTCCAAAAGTACACAGGCTAAAACATCAGTGGATTGGACACTGCATCTGGATAGCTGAAAAGGGTCTCCCCTGCTAGGTTCTGTTTTTTTTCAACCCGCAGTGACCAGCATTCAACAAGACGACAAAACACATCACAGACACGGTGCAGCTCTCCCTGAAGCAGTCACATTGACGTTAACAACTTGATGCTGATCTTCCAGAATGGCAAATGATTTGTCAATTAACTTGCATTGGGCTTTGGGTCACAGTATCTTAAATGATGAGGCAGTGTGGCAACAGAGATGCAAAAGAAAATTCTGCACTCTGGATCCCGTTACCTGCTGTGACATCCAGCCCTATGTGACCAAAGATATCTGGTTTGGGAATCAGTCTGGTCAGTCGCATCAAGGTACACAGTAGAATCGAGTGACCCTGGGTAAAATTTATCCTCATACAGGAGAGACAACCAACAAGGTAACTCTACATCAAATTTTGTTTGATAATACTTCCCTGACATTTTAAATGTGCTAGGTAAATGCAGGTTGTTGCAAATCATAAATAATATCAAATGCTGACAAACCCACAGCTTATCTCTAAGCAAATATCCCTTGTCAGAACAGTTGTCATGAAGAGTTTACTTCTGTGGATTTCAGCTGTCATTCTGCAGTGATTTATAAAATGTTAGAAAAATGGGTGGGTTCTATATTTCATTTGAAAACAACTTTTAGCTGTCCTGAGAAATGACTGTCCTGAGAAATTACATATGAACCCTGGGATTGCCCTTAATACTCATCTGTCATTATAGTAATACTCAGCCTGTCATTATATTAATACATAATTGCAATATTCTCATAACCCAGGAGAAAATAAAGCAGAAAATGTAGCAAGAAGGTGTTTGCTGTTTAACCTGCAGAACTATTATTCCCCTCAAAATACACTTGGTTTAATACTTTGTAAAAAAAAAAGTTAGTAACCAGATGCTTTACGGGAGGACTATGTATGGTTAAGCCATTTTATCTTCAAATTGTACCACTCTTCAGAAAATATGCAAGCATGAAAAAAAACCCAAGGAGAAATATTAAAGGAGGACAAACAATTTTGCAATGATCTAAAAACCAGCTTTTTATACAAATTGGGATTTGATAGTTTCACAATTTTCTCCTTGAACAGACCTTCCTGTTTTCATTTCAATTGGAGTGGGGAATAAAGAATGGAAATCATTATATTTTAGCATGTTAATACCCCGCCAGAAAATGGATCTACACTATTAATCAGACTGTTCCTTTCTTGACTGCATTTTCTACAACAGTATATCCCGAGCAACTGTTCTCCCCTGGCGTGATACTATGAACTATGGGAACAAAGATTCAACCCCATAATAGATCCTTCAACAGAGGCGCTACAGGAGAGGAAAAGAGTTAAACAATAGCTGTTCCAGCACTACTATTGTGCACCTTTTGGCAGCTTGTTTATCACATGTTAATGGAAAACGTTTGGGAGCAGATCTGCGTAACCTATTCCCAGGCCATGAGTGAATTAAAGGGATCGGAAGAGGGAAATCACTGGGTGTAATATTTTTGTTATTACAAAACTCTGCTTCACAAGAAAGACAAGAGGACTAAATCATATCTGTTCAACTCCATTTTGCTAGGACAAATCAAGTACTAGATAAGCTTGATTGGCAGGTTGGTGTGACCCACAACTGACCCCATGAGGGCAAGACAAGCAGACCATAAAGGCATCTTTCTCAAGGTTCCCAGTTTACTGACAGAGATATATTAGTCAACAGTCAAAGGCTGACTAAACGAAAGATCAGCAATTTGGACCTTTTCCATTCTGCATTTGTTCTTGTACAAGTGGAACAACCATAAGTCTGGAGGGTTGCCTCTCAATCTTAGTGAAGGGGAAAAAACACTGAAAGGTGCTGGATATCCCAACGTGAGAAAAATACATGCAATTTCCTTCTCTGTTTAAAATGATACAAAAAGAAAAACACGCGGTTCACAAATTTTTTTTTAAATATCAGCACACAAGGCCACCTCTCTTTTTCCAGCTCCTGCAGTTGCTCAACAAAATTTTATCTATAGCTGCTTACCCAGTTTCACACATCTGCCTATGTACACCTCGTAAACTAAATTTAAGCAAAATCAAGGCAGGTATGGAACCACTAGTTTATTAAATAAAAACATCCACTTACAAGTACAGGAATTAGAAACAGGAATAGACCATTCCATTTCTACAGCCTGATCCATCGTGCTTAAAAAGAACACGGCTGATCGGATTGTAAACTCAACTGACACTTCCACATAATTCCAAGAACTTCCACCCCTTTTCTTGGCTGTTCAGTATTCCTTAAATGGTTTGTCACAGTTTACTCCACATAGAGTCATCGAGATGTACAGCATGGAAACAGACCCTTCGGTCCAACCCGTCCAAGCCGACCAGATATCCCAACCCAATCTAGTCGCATCTGCCAGCACCCGGCCCATATCCCTCCAAACCCTTCCTATTCATATACCCATCCAAATGCTCTTTAAATGTCGCAATTGCACCAGCCTCCACCACTTCCTCTGGCAGCTCATTCCATACACGTACCACTCTCTGTGTCAAAAAGTTGTCCCTTAGGCCTCTTTTATATCTTTCCCCTCTCACTCTAAACCTATGCACTTTAGTTCTGGACTCCCTGCCCCAGGGAAAAGACTTTGTCTATTTATCCTATTCATGCCTCTCAAAATTTTGTAAACCTCTACGAGGTCACCCCTCAGCCTCCGACACTCCAAGGAAAACAGCCCCAGCCTGTTCAGCCTCTCCCTTTAGCTCAAATCCTCCAACCCTGGCAACATCCTTGAAAATCTTTTCTGAACCCTTTCAAGTTTCACAACATCTTTCCGATAGGAAGGAGACCAGAATTGCACACAATATTCCAACAGTGGGCTAACCAATGTCTTGTACAGTCAAAACATGACCTCCCAACTCCTGTACTCAATACTCTGACCAATAAAGGAAAGCATACCAAATGCCTTCTTCACTATCCTATCTGCCTGCGATTCCACTTTCAAGGAGCTATGAACCTGCACTCCAAGGTCTCTTTGTTCAGTAACACTCCCTAGGACCTTACCATTAAGTGTATCAGTCCTGTTAAGATTTGCTTTCCCAAAATGCAGCACCTCGCATTTATCTGAATTAAACTCTAAAATCAGACAAAGACAGAAGACCAAATAAAATCTAAAACTGGCACATTTGCAGTCTGTGGAGCTACATAAAATGGAGGAAGGAAATATCTTTCCCAGAGTTACAATCTCCTTTCTACAAGATAGGGAAGCAAAAAGGGTCACCCATGGGACTGAACTGATACTCTGGCTATTCACTGGAAGCCAGTTGCTTAGCATTACTGGAAAAATCTCAGAACAGCTTGCTAGTGAGCCGTTCTCAATAGACAATGGAGCATTTTTGCTTTGAAAGTAATCTTGTTCTAAATACCTTACGGTGTCAAATGTTTCTAGTAAACGGAGACAACAGCACAATAATATGAGCTCAGCATGCCACTGAATGTACTATTTTTAGCAGCATTGCAGCAAATCACAGACCATGTATAAAATTACAACAATAAGAGCTTGTATAACCTTCACTGCCTACAGCAATACTAAAATTCAAAGTAATTTAACATTATAAACTGCATTTTAGCACGTCTATACATGGGTTACACAATCACAGATGGCAACAATCTTAAAAATATCCCTGAACTGCAATAGCGCACACTCAGGCAAAATGTGCATCTCTTTTCTTTTTGTTCCAAGATCCATAATGCATATGTTACAGCAGTGGGAGGCATTCAGAGAGGCGTTTCAAGGAGATCATGATAACTATGCTCTCACAAAGTAAAAAGGTGGGTTGGCCAAAACTAAAGCTCCCTGGATGTATAGGGTCATATAGGGTAATACAAGACTGAAAAAGAAAGCTTACATCAGACAACAAGAACTCAATACTGCAGAAAATTGAGAGGAGTATCAAATGCAAGGGCAAAATCAAAAGCTACAGCAGAAAAGCAAACAAAGGGTACAAAAGACTATCAGCACAAGAAATCAAGGAGAACCCAAAGTTGTTTTACAACCACGGTGGCTCAGTGGTTAGCACGGCTGCCTCACAGCACCAGGGACTAGGTTTGATTCCAGCCTCGGGTGACTGTCTGTGTGGAGTTTGCACATTCTCCCTGTGTCTGTGTGGGTTTCCTCTGGGTGCTCTGGTTTCCTCCCATAGTCAAAGATGTGCAGGTCAGGTAGATTGGCCATACTAAATTGCCCATAGTGTTACATGCATTAGTCAGAGGGAAATGGGTCTGGGTGGGTTACTTTTCGGAGGGTCGGTGTGGACTTGTTGGGCCCACGGGTCTGTTTCCACACTGTAGGGAATTTAATCTAATCTCTTTAACCTAAAAACCACACAAAGAGTACCATTCATAACAGATCAAAAAGGTAGCCTATGCAGTGACACAGAAGATATTTAAGTGATTATGAATAACTATACGGTGTCTGTCTTACTAAAGAGAATGATTCAGATACTGTAGTTAAAGAGGATCATAAGTCCATAAGATTGTGAAACATTGAATGTGATAGACATACGGAAAGAGGAAGAGTTAAGGTGATTCGCACCATGAACACCATAAATCATAAACGGCCATAAGTGATGGACACAGACTGTTTAAAGAAGTCAACAACAAAATTTTTAAAAAATCAGTAGATGCTCCAACCATCAACTTCCAATTGTCACTGGGTTAACGTGTGGTGCTAGAGGATTAAAGACTGAAAAGGCCGTATGTGTTTAAAAATTGACAGGCAACCTAAATAATTACAGATCAATCTCTCCAATCTCAGTTGTGGGCAAATTATTGGAATTAATTCAGAGACAGGCCAAATTGCCACTTAGAAAGGCACAGAGCACTCAAGGAGAGTCAGCATGGATTTATTAAGGAAAGACTTCTGAGTGACTGGATTTAATTTTTTGAGGAGTTAACAAAGAGGACTGATAGGGAGAGTTGTTAATGTGGTCTACATGAATAACAAAGGGTGATGGTTAATGAGCATCAATCAATGCAATTTAAAGATTATTTCCAATGAGGTTCCACATAGGACCTTCCACAATGAGGTTGAACATAGAGCAGTACAGCACAGTATAGGCCCTTTAGCCCTCGATGTTGTGCCGACCTTTTATCCCACTCTAAGATTAAACTAACCTACATACCCTTCATTTTACTATCATCTGTGTGCATATCCAAGAGTCACTTAAATGTCCCTAATGTCTTTACTATCAGTGCTGGCAATGCATTCCACACACCCACCACTCTGTGTAAAGAACCCACCTCTGACATCTCCCCTAAACCTTCCTCCAAACGCATAACATTATGCCCCCTCATGATAGCCATTTCCACCTGGGAAAAAGTCTCTGGCTATCCACTCTGTCTATGCCTTTCATCATCTTATATACCTCTATCAAGTCACCTGTCATCCTTCTACATTGCAATGAGAAAACCCTAGCTTTCTTCATTAGACATGCCCTTCAGTCCAGCAGCATCCTGGTAAATCTCCTCTGCACCTTTCTAAGCTCCCACATCCTATCTATAATGAGGCGACCAGTACAAGATAGTGGGGATCTTACCAGGGCTCTCTTGAACTGCAGCAGAACGTCATGGCTCTTAAATTCAATCCCCCTCCTAAACAAAGCCAACACACCATACACTTTCTTAACAACCCTATCAACTTGGGTGGCAACTGTGAGGGATCTATAAAAAATGACCCCAAGATTCCTCTGTTCCTCCACACTGCCAAAAATCATGCCGTTAACCCTGTATTCTGCATTCAAATTCAACCTCCCAACATGAATCACTTCACACTTGACCAGGTTGAACCCCATCAGCCACTTCTCAGCCCAGCTTTGCATCCCATTGCAACCTACAGCAGCCCTCCACACTATTCACAACTCCACCAACCTTCATGTCATCAAACGTACTAACCCAACCCTCCACTTCCTCATCCAAGCCATTTATAAAAATCACAAAGAGCAGAGGTCCCAGAACAGATCTCTGCTGAAGACAACTGGTCACCAAATTCCAGGCTGAATACTTTCCATCTACTATCACCATCTGTATTCTATGGGTCAGCTAATTTTCTATCCAGACAGCCGGTTTTCCTGTATCTCATGCCTCCCCACTTTCAGAATGAGCCTACCATGAGGAACCTTATCAAACGCCTTGCTAAAATCCAGATACACCACAACTACTGCTCTACCTTCAACAATGTGTTTTGTTCCATCCTCAAAGAATTCAATAAGGTTTGTGAGGCATGACCTGCCCTTCACAAAGCCATGCTGACTATCTCTAATCAAACTATGCCTTTCCAAATAATCATAAATCCCTTCTGTCAAAATCCTCGCCAACCGACATAAGACTGACTGGTCTGTAATTCCCAGGGTTATTCCTATTCCCTTTTGTGAATAAGAGAATAACATTTGCCACCTCCAATCATTTGGTTCTACTCCAGTGGACAGTGAGGACACAAAGCTCATTACAAAAAGGCACTACAATCCCTTCCCTTGCTTCCTGTAAACCTTGGGTATATCCTGTCTGGCTCACGAGACTTACCTATCTTCACATTTTTCAAATTTTCCAGCACATCCTCCTTTTAACATCAACCTGTTTGAGCAAATCAGCTGTTTCACGCTGCCCTCACAAACAAGGTCCCTCTCAGTCGCGAATACTGAAGCAAAGTATTCATTAACGACCTCCCCTACTTCCTCCGACTCCAGGCATAAGGTCTCTCCACTATCCCTGATCGGCCCTACCCTCACTCTGGCCATACCCTTTGTTCCTCACATATGTGTAGAATGCCTTGGGGTTTTCCTTAATCCTACCTGCCAATGCTTTCTCATGCCCCCTTCTAGCTCGAAGTCCATTTTCAGTTCCTTCCTGACTACCTTGTAACCCTCTAGAGCCTGTCTGATCCTTGCTTCCTCAACCTTCAGTAAGCTTCCTTCTTCCTCTTGACTATATGTTCCATATCCAAGGTTCCTTCCCCTACCATCCCTTCCTTGCCTCAGTGGACAAACCTATCCAACATGATCAGCAAGTGGTCTGTTGTGCATTTCCTTGAGAACATCTGTCCCCAATTTAGGCTCTACAGTTCCTGTCTAACAGCATATAGTTCCTCCTCCCCCAATTAAATACTTTCTCATACCATCTGTTCCTATCCCTCTCCATGACTATAGCAAAGGTCAGGGAGTTGTGATCACTATCACCAAAATGCTCTTCCACCGAGAGATCTGACACCTGACTTGCTTCGTTGCCAAGCATCAAATCCAATATGGCCTCCCCTCTAATTCGCCTATCTAGATATTAAGTTAGGAATCCTTCCTGGACAAAACTGATGAAATCTGCTCCATCCAAACTATTTGCACTAAGGAGGTTCCAATCAATATTAGGGAAGTTGAAGTCATCCATGACAACTACCCTGTTTCTTCTGCACCTTTCCAAAATCTGCCTCCCAATCTGCTCCTCCATGTCTTTGTTGCTGTTGAGGGGTCTATAGAAAACTCCCACTAAATTTCCTGTTTCTGACTTCCATCCATACTGACTCAGTTGACAAACCCTCCTCGAGAAACTACCTTTCTGCAGCTGTGATATTATCCCTGATTAGCAATGCCACTCCCCCACCTCTTTTACCTCCCTCCCTATTCCTTTTGAAGCATCTGAATCCCAGAACATCCAACAATCATTCCTGTCCATGATATTCGAATCTCCATAATGGGAACAACATCGTCGCTCCAAATACTGATGCATGCTCTAAGTTAATCACCTTTATTCCTGACACTTGTTGCGTTAAAATAGTTGATCCCTTGTTACTGATATATTTAACTTAAAATGAACGAGGCATGATTACAATGTATAGGGAGTGAAATACACAAAAAATTGGCTGCATTGTTGATAGTCTAGGAGAAAATGAGGACTGCAGATGCTGGAGATCAGAGCTGAAAATGTGTTGCTGGAAAAGCGCAGCGGGTCAGGCAGCATCCAAGGAGCAGGAGAACCGACGTTTCGGGCATGAGCCCTTCTTCCTGAAGAAGGGCTCATGCCCGAAACGTCGATTCTCCTGCTCCTTGGATGCTGCCTGACCTGCTGCGCTTTTCCAGCAACACATTTTCTGCATTGTTGATAGTGAAGAGGAAAGCTGTAGAACAATATTAATAGATTCATGAGGTGAGCAGAAAAATAGCGAATGGAATTCAACCCAGAGAAGCATGAGGTGATGCTTTTGGAGAGCTCAATAGGACAAAGGAATACACAATAAATGGTAGGATTCTGAGAAGTTTAGAGGAAGGCGAGGGATATTGGATGCCCACAGATCCCTGAAGGAAGTAGTACAGGTTGATAATGGAGTTGAAAAGGCATACTTTCCTTTATTACCAATGAGGTTATGCTGGAGTTACATCAAACTTTAATTAGGCCATGATTTGTGCACCGCACTGTTCTGGTCACCTCAGTTTAGAAAGGATATAACTGAACTACAGTAATGTAAGGAGGTGGTGCTGGAGGACTGTAAAATTATTAATGTTATATTTTTGTTCAAAATAATGTCATAGAGCTAAACACAGCAAGTACAGAGTAGTCAGTTTAACTTTAATAGTGCAGAAAATTCTACATACAACTATTTTGAACACGATTAATCGTCGCATGGAAGCATACAGGTTAATTCAGAACAGCCAACGTGGCATTGTTAAGGGGAAAAAAAACAAAAACAAACACACAAAAATAAAATTGGCTCTGACTAGCTTGGGAGCTTTCTTTGATGAGATAAGAAAGGATTGAGGAGGGCAAGGTTCTTAATGTAAATGTACATGGATTTTCAAAAAGGTATTCAATACAGTGTCACACAACAGTTCGATGAGAAGATAATAGGTCATGGAATATAAGAAACAATATAACAATATAAAGTTGATTGAGTAATAGTAAACAGAAAATAATGGTTGATGATATCTTTTTGGAATAGCAGAATGTTTTTAGTGGTGTTCTCCAGGGGTCAGTATTGGTACCTTTGCACTTCATGATTTACATAAATGGTCTACATATTAGTATGCAGGGGAAATTTCAAAGATCTTGGACAATACAAAATTTAAAGTATTATAAACTGTAAGAAGCATCCTTTAGAATTTCAAAAGAACATAGATAAGTGAGTGGATGGGTGGCAGCTGAAAATCAATGTGAACAAGTGTGAATTGGTAGATATTGATACAAAAACATGGACTGACAGCAAAACAATTAAGGGCACTGTTTTAAAAGATATGCAGGAGCTGTACGTGTTCTTAATTCATTAAAGATGGCAGGAGAGGTAGGGAGAGCTGTTACTAAAGCAGTATTCTAGGCTTCATAAAAAGGGGCATTGAATACAGGAGCAGAAAGGTTATTTGAACTTGTATTAATACACTGCTCAGACCTCAGCTGGAGTATTATGCACATTTCTGGGCATCAGACTCTAGGAACAATGTGAACTCATAGGAGATAGTGTTGAAGATCTTAATGAAAATGGTCCCAGGAATGAGAACTCTCAGAAATGAAGATGCAGAAGGCTAAGAGGCGAGCCACTTGAAGTTTGCCAAATTATTAGGGGTGTGGACAGAATAGGTATAGAGAATATCCCAGCTCCTAAGAGGATCAGAGGGCACTTTAAAGTAAATTGTAAAAAAAAGAATGTAAGGTGAGATAAAAGTTTTGTCTTACAGCAAGTGTTGATTCTGGAATGCACGAGAGCAGATTTGAGGCATTTAAGAGGGCATTGGATGGTTCATTAAATAGAACCAACATACAGGATTATGCAGAAAAAGCAAGGAGGTTGGTACCAAGTCAGAAGGCTATAAACAGCTACTGCAGGCACAATGGGTTGACTTGCCTCTTTCAGCACAATTAACAATTCTGTCATCTTTCCAAATTGTTGTATACATGCTTCTATCCAGCTTTGTTTTAATCTTTTCCTTTTATGTAAAAAATTTGTGCTTTTCTATGAAGAAAACATTGACATCCTCAAGTGATTGTTAAGTTACTAACCACCACGGTAACCAAATTGCAAGAATAAAACATATGATCTATCAAGTAAGGTTGCACTTTAAGATCTGACTTGTCCAGCATTACCATTAGCTGGGATCATTATAAATCCAGAAGGAAACTCACAAACACAAGCTCCTTTTTTCCCCATTCCAAGTTGCCTTTGAGAAGATGGTGATAAGTTACCTTCTTGAACTGCTGCGGTCCATGTACTGTAGATATAGACACACCGTGCCATTAGGGAGCGAGTTCTTGATGACAGTGAAGGAACGGTGATACATTTCCAAGTCAGAATGGTGAGTGGCTTGGAAGGGAACTTGCAAGTGGTCCTCCCATGTGTTTGCTACCTTTGTCCTTCAAAATGGAAGTGGTTATGGGTTTGGAATAATTTTAAGATACTCAAAGCTCAGTTTCCACTTTCCTTGCTCACATGGCAAGGTTTCATTTTGGCATATGTCTGCGTTCACTCAAAGATATCTTCTTTAGTTAATGGCTATTCCTAAGATCCTTAAGCAAAGTGCTCACAAAGCTCACTCAATCTTTGACTTGTCTTCCCTGAACTCATGAATTCAACAGTCTTGTAAGGATGTCTCCCTCTCTTGACATCTTAAAGCCTTTCTTCAAAGCTTTCACCTTTTGAGCGTCTAAGTCACTCAAGACTCCTTTTCTTTTACACAGTCTGTTTTTGAGACTTCTACCTGCACCGTAAATGTTACACGCCCTTTTTCTCCAAACTGAAAATGTGTTGCTGGAAAAGCGCAGCAGGTCAGGCAGCATCCAGGGAACAGGAGAATCGACGTTTCGGGCATAAGCCCTTCTTCAGGAATGGCTTCTTCAGGATTCCTGAAGAAGGGCTTATGCCCGAAACGTCGATTCTCCTGTTCCGTGGATGCTGCCTGACCTGCTGCGCTTTTCCAGCAACACATTTTCAGCTCTGATCTCCAGCATCTGCAGACCTCACTTTCTCCTTTTTCTCCAAACAACAAGTTTATCTTGAAAACTACAACAATCACTTACCTTCTGGAGGTTTGTCTCTCTTTCTAAATGTAAACCTAGAAGAGTATAAAGGCAGTGAGAGTATATTTACAAGGGAAATCAGGAGGGCAAATATGGGACATGAGACAGCTTTGGGTTAAGGAGAATGCAAAGGGATTTTATAAATATATGAAGGACAAAAGGGTAACTAGGGAGAGAGTTGGGCCCCTCAAAGATCAGCAAGGCAGCCTATGTATGGAACCATAGGAGATGGGGCAAGATACTAAACGGGTACTTTGCATCAGTGTTCACTGTGGAGAAGGACATGGAAAATACAGAATGTGGGGAAATACATGGTGACATCTTGAAAAATGTCCATATTACAGAGATGGTGGTGCTGGATGCCTTAAATTTCATAAAGCTGGATAAATCCCCAAGCCCTGATCAGGTGTACCCTTGAACTCTGTGGGAAGCTAGGTTTAGTTTGAGAGGGAAAAGATTTAAAAGGGACCTAAGGGACAACTTTTTCACACAAAGGGTGGTGCGTGTATGGAATGAGCTGCAGAGGAAGTGGTGGAAGCTGGTACATTACAACATTTAAAAGGCATCTGAATGGGTATATGGACAGGAAGGATTTAGAGGAATATGGGCCAAGTACTGGCAAATGGGACTAGATTAATTTAGGATATCTGGTCGGTATGGACAAATTGGACCGAAGGGTCTGTTTCTGTGCTGTACATTTCTATCTTCCAAAAAGTCACCTGCCTTGCTTTTTTAAAAATCCTCTTTAATCCTTGTTTTTTAAAACAATGAATGATTCACACCAAGGGATTTTTGAAAAGACTTCATTTAAATGCATGCAAACAAATTCTAGATAACCCAACCACTCAGAAATCAAAATCTAAAATGCAATGAAAATAGTGTTTTCTATTTTCTTAAATTGCATAATATAGGACTACAACTACAATCTGTAATCTCATGGAGGCCAGTCTTTAACCAAATCTACTCACTCATTGTAACATCACAAAATAGTTGGGGACACTGCATAGTGTAATGGCCATGGGCTGTGACAACAGTCAGGTAGTGGTACTAAAGCTTGCAGTCCAGAACAAACTGTACCCCTAGCCAAGATGTTCCTATACAACTACAACACTGGCATGTACCTGAAAACTACTCAAGTATGTCCTGTGCACATAAATTCAGTCAAATTCAACTCGGTCCATTACTATTCTATTAGTCTACACTCCATCATCAAAATGACAGAAGAGGCTGTCAGCAGTAAATTCATGCAGAATTTGCAAAGGAATAACCTGCTCAGTTTTGGTTCCACCAGGGTCACTTACCTCTTGGCCTCATTACAGTCTTCATTCAAATCAGGGACTAATAGGGTTGAATACCAGAGATCAGGTGAGGGTAACAGCCTTGAAATTAACACTATATTTGGCCGAGAGCAGCACCGAGACTCCCTGGCATTCACTGGGAATCAGGGATTAAACTCTGTTGGTTGAAGTCATGCCTAGCTCAAAAGAGAGATGGACGTGATTATTGGAGGTCAATCATCTCATGTCCCTGGACATCTCTGCAGGAGTTCCTCAGGGGAGTGTCCCAGAACCAACCATCTTTAACTGCTTTCCTCAAACTCATAAGGCGAGGACGTTCAATCATGATTGCACAATGTTCAGCATCATTCACAATTCCTCGGGTATTGAAAGTAACTTCACATGCAGCAAGACCTGAACAACATCCGGGCTTCAGCTGATAAGTGGCAAGTAACATCCACACCACTGATTTGCCAAGAAATGGCTGTCTTTAACAAGACAGAAGAAACAAACATCCTCTGATATTCAATGGCATTACCATCATTGCTGCTCTCGGCCAAATATAGTGTTAATTTCAAGGCTGTTACCCTCACCTGATCTCTGGTATTCAACCCTATTAGTCCCTGATTTGAATGAAGACTGTAACGAGACCAAGAGGTAAGTGACCCTGGTAGAACCAAAACTGAGCAGGTTATTACTTTGCAAATTCTGCATGAATTTACTGCTGACAGCCTCTTTTGTCATTTTGATGATGATGGACTAATATCAACATTGACCAGAAACAGAACTGGACTAACCATATAAGTACTATGGCTACAAAAGCAAGTTAGAGACTGGGAATTCTGCAGCAATTAACTTACCTCTTGTTTCCCCAATGCCTGTCCACTATCTGTAAAGTACAAGACAGGAGTTTGATGGAATACTCCCCAATTGCCTGGATGACTGGACCTCCAACAACACCCAAGAAGTTCGACACTATCCAGGTAAAAGCAGCATGTTTGATTGGTGCCTCATCCATGAGCTTCGACATTCACCTCCTCTACCACAGTGGCAGCAGTTTGTACCATCTACAAGATACACTGCTTAATTTCACCTAGACTCCTTCGACAGTGACAAAACTATAATCAGATCACCTAGAAGGGATGAGCAGCAGATTCCTTGCAAGCCACATTCCAACTGGACTTGGAAATACACTATCATTCCCTCAGTGTCACTGGGTCAAAACCCTGGAACTCACTGCCTAACAACATTGTGGTTTTATTTACAGCACATGGACTGCAGCAATTCAAGAAGGCAACTCTGCACCACCTTCTTGAGGACAATTAGGGATGGGCAATAAATGCTGGTCCAGCATTAACACCGACATCCCATTAACACAGGGGAAAAGAAAAATCAAATTTTGCTATGCATGGTTCTGTAGTACCTAAATTTGCCAAAAATAATAACACAAACTTTCATCATAATACAGACCAAGTGGTCAAAAATAAAATAGGTTAGGTAGTTCATTTTGTGTTTCACCTTCTGTGCCATAATTTTTTTTGAAATATTCCAATTATTCGACAAGGGGGAAATGTACAGCAATGTGGGGGGGGGGTGCAGGTGAGCAGCAGTATGCAAGTTAAATGGCCCCTTCTGTGCTGCAATAATTCTAAGATTACAAACAACAGGATATACAAAATGCATATGGTGTGAAGCTAAATTCAATCACAGGATAAACCCAAAGATGTTGACTGAACTTTGTGATGAGGGTGTAATTTTTTGTGCACATTTCATCCTTTGCTTCTTTCAATTTAACATGTGGAAAGGAGAAACTTTAACTGCATTAACAACTTGACAAATAGCTCTATAAATTTAAATTATGTCAAACAGAGTGAGACCTGCCAACATTATCTTTCTGGCAGAAGCATCTGCTATGAATAATACAGAGATCAGCTGCTTTTCTCACAAGAATTAATTGCATCTCGCTGTGCCAAACTCAGTGTGGAAGAAAATAAATTATTCTTTAAAGGTAGGAAAATTGTTGCAGTCAATCTTTACAAAGACCCAAATGCTAAATGCACAGAATGAATTATCAAACAGGCAAGGTCCCAGAAAGTTGCTATCAAGAATAAAAACTAACTTTAATCGGTATCTTCCCTGGCTATACAGGCTGTACAGCACTTTATTACCGACTAGATCTCTTAATACAATTGTGCCAGAAAACGCTTCTCCTGTTACAGAATCTTAACTGTGAAATAGATGCTAGTCTTTTTTTATTAAAAAGAAACCTGATCTGCAGTAGCTATTGATTGCACTGCAAACAGCTTATTAAAATGAATCCAACTAGTAGCAAGTATTTTTTAATTTATGTAAGACGTTCATTCCCCTGTAATTGTGCATCTTTTATATTAATTCGTTCACAGAATGTGACAGTCACAAGTCAACAATTAGTGCCTGACCCCTTCAGGAAGGCTTAAGAGTCAGTCACATTGTTGTGGGTCTGGAGACACATGTAAGCTAAACTGAGCAAGGATGAGGGATTTCCTTCCTGAAGGGATATCAGGACATTACTTTTTAACAACAATTGACAATGTTTACATGGTTGCTACTAAGCCAGCTTTTTATTCCAGATTTTCATTGAATTGCCATTTGCCAAGGTGGGTTGAAACTTGTGTCCATGGAAGATTGGCCTGGGGTTCTAGTTTGCTAGTCCAGTGAAAATTTACTATGCCACCACTTTCCTTTACATGTAATATTTTATGTGTATTTAAAGGTTAAAAAGCTACATACCAGCAAATGCAGGAACGGTTACTGACTGACCATAGTTTACTCTCGTAATAGCAGTGACTACTTCATCAACGAAGCGCTGGGAGATTCCTAGTTCCTGCAGGGTCTCTGCCACATGTCGCCGTGTCATGTTAATGAAACGATCCCCACCCAATGACTGCAGCATTTCTTCCAATGTACTGAAGGAATAGCCATGGGCCTGATACTTGTAGATCCTACCATATAATGACAAGATAGGGTTAAACATTTCTTTTACTCACCATTTCTCCTTTTTCACTTCTTGAGAAAATTGTTGCCTATTGATTGCCAAGCATTAAAAAGGAACTAATGTACATGCACGTGAAGAAATATCACAACGTTTCTTTTATCAGCTGCCAAGAGATACCCAGTGTTTTAAAAATTGCATTCACAATAATTATTTCAGTAGACACTAGTAACTTGCTAGCCCATACCACATAGAATGTGATACAAAAAGGGCTTCATTCTAAAACTGCTCAACCCTGCTAGTAACTAGCAACTCAATCTGTCTGCTTAATAACAATGGTCTTTTCACTGAGGCATCTTTGTTGTCCTAAGGACATGCATGGGTATGGAGAAAGTTAGGTGGAGGAAGGAAGAGAAAGTTAGGTGGAGGAAGGAAGGGAAAGTAGTCTCAGTGAGACACAGTGTTTGCTTTTTCTACCATATCTCCTTGTTTATACAAGGAGACATGCTGTTAATTCACAATCACAACTTTACAGGTTTGATTTTGGGCAACAAATGTTTCCTTCAACATTCTATGAAGTACCCAGCATTCAATTAGCACCACGTTCAGAACACTGGCAACAACCCATAACTGCGCAAATTAATGAGGTGTTGGATTCATCTCTCAACTGTAGCAAAAGGCAACAGAACCAATGGGCTGGTGTGAACTGTGCTTTAAGACTTGATGCAAAAAGGCATTACAAATCTCAAACATATTCAGGAATTAGTCTTTTTCATTGTAGAAGTGACAGGCAGAAATTTCACAGGATGACAAATTTTATAGTTCTACTGTGATCAGAACCATTTTGGAATTCTGCACTGTTCCCACTAATCTGGCTCAACCTGCTACAGGAGGGGGTTAGGAGTCACATCTGCAAGTCACCTCTTTCTATGCAACGCAAGACTCCTGGACTGACCATGGTAGCAGGCCTACTTGTAATGGGGGAAGGAGCAATCAGTATAGTCTAAGCTGCCCCCTTCCAAAACAAACTCAGCAAAACCTTTTTGTCAAACTGTGTTGGATCCTTCTGCCCACGCTGGACCTCAGATGCATGTTACTCTCTTTTGAACCATATACATCAGATGAGACCAGGTGTGCCAGTGCTGATGGTACAAGAGATTTCAATAATGGACCTAACAGCCAACATCCATTACAACCTGTGGAACCCCAATTCTGATCCCTCTTTACATAGATTGCCTTGTCGAGTCAGGTTGGGGCTCCTTCAACACAAGGCTAAACAGAAAACATTCCCAGGAGGCTGGGATTTAACATATTCCATGGGCATTCACCAGATCAACTGTGGACTTTTGGAACTAACATATTTTGCTTACAAAGGTCCTGCTTTGATTCATTATACCTTAGCACCAACAAAGCAACAGAATGGAAATAAAAAATAAAAAATACAAAAGCCTTGATTCCTGATGGTAAATGGGCTATTCAAAGTTTTGCTGAAATATTATAGCAAGAGATTGAGAAGTATGAACTGGTGGTCTCAGTTAGCTGATCTTAGTGACAGCAGCGAGGAGAGCATTAGATAATTAACTTTAGACAGTCTTTAACAGACTAATAAAATGAATCATTGGTTGCACTGATTGACGGAGTTTGTGCTTCCCAGCAATCAAACAGGTCAACGTTTGCTATAGATCCCAAGGCTGCTGACAAATATTTGTAGATGTACAAGGAAACAGAATAGATTCCAAAACAGAAACATTTGACAGTAGATTCCACATTGATCTGAAACAACATTCTGTTACAATAACAGAATGGTCACATTCTTGCACAGAGGATATTTTCTGTAATTGATGTGGGTGCCAGCCTTTGCTGTGGTGGAACTTCCACTGGCCTCAAAAGATTGTTGCTTCAAGGCCCATTCCAGAGATTTGGCATAGCATCTCAGCTAGACTTCAGTGCTACATTGCCTGCGCTGCCATAAATTAGCTAGGACATTTAACATACATCCTCTGAGATGGATGCGAAAATGTTCCAAAGCACGATTACAAGAGCAAGGGAGCAAATATGGTGTGCTCACCAACATTTAGCTTTCGACCAACACCTAACAGATGATAGCGATATTCATTTCACTGCTGTTTATAGGACATTGCAGTAAATCAATTGCCTGCTGAGTTCCTTACTTTAAAACAATCTCTACATTTCAAAAATACTTGGCTATTGGGAGGGCATGAAACAGGAACTCTATGAAAATGTGACTTCTTTTTTCAGTTTTACAGAAAAATGGAAGGAGCAGATCATATTTCAGTGTGTCCATTAACTGATGATTTGTGTTCTAAGCAACAATATATGAATTACACAATATACTATACCTCATGAACTTCTCCACTATCTCTTCCACCCACATTTGCAGACGTAGTAAACTAAAGCCATATCGCCACCACATTTTAAACAGATCCTGGAGGTACCAATCAGTTTCTTCGAATACAAACTCTTCCCCATTGAATAGTGCCACTTTCTCTGGAACATTTTTTCTATGCTTCAGCCCTGGTAGACAGAGAGACAGGCAAAAGTAAGAAGCAAATTGATATAATAATAAACAATAAACTTATTGAATAAGCAGTGTCTAAAATTCAAGAATGCGTTTTATGATAAAAAGATTTAGACAGTGAATAGCTGAATGATACTGAGTAAATAGTCTTAGGTTTAATTTGTGAGGATGGTCGCAAAGGTTTCTGGTTATATTTTGGGTGAACCCTGTCAGGAATCTAATTAAGGTGAGACCAAGTCTGGGTGAAAACAAGCATTTCTAGTTTTGACGCAACGTCAATTGAAAATGCAAATCTGTCTCTCTTTCCACATAACCTGCTTGTTATACTTTCTCTTTCTTAACCCTTTGCTTTCTTAGATTAAAAAACTCAAACTTTTCTCCCTTGTTTACTCGACCTCAAGACTACATGTCAACACAGTTACCGGCTGGTCTCATTGTGAAAGCATGGTTGAGTTCCAAAAATGAGCAGTCGTGTCTGTGTGGGTTTCCTCTGGGTGCTCCAGTTTCCTCCCATAGTCCAAATATGTGCAGGTCAGGTGAATTGCCCATGGTGTTAGGTATAGGGGAATGGGTCTGGGTAGGTTGCTCTTCGGAGGGTCGGTGTGGACTTGTTGGGCCAAAGGGCCTGTTTCCACACTGTAGGGAATCTAATAATGTTAGGCTCTTCACTCTGTTCATAATCCCATGGTACATTTCTCTGCCCAATGGCAGCACAGTAGCCCAGTGGTTAGCACTGCTACCTCACAGTGCCAGGGACCCAGGTTGAATTCCAGCCTTTGGCAACTATTTGTGTGGCATTTGCACATTCTCCCCATGTCTGCATGGGTTTCCTCCAGGTGCTCAGGCCTCGTCCCATAGTCCAAAGATATGCAGATTAGTCAGATTAATCGAATATATTGATTGTATGATTGTACCTAAATTAATTTAATCATACAATGTTAGTCTGCCTACTAATCCTGCACTCTTAAATAGGTAAAAAGAAGGACTGTGGATGCCGGAGTGCTCTGCCCTCTTAAATGCCCTCTGCATGGGTCAATTAATTCTAGGGCAGTTAGGGTCAGGCAACGAATATTTGACCTTGTCAGTAACACTCACATTCTATATAAGGTTCCTGCTGAGCTGAGTCCACTACTGCTCATTTTTGGAACTCAACCATGCTTTCACAATGAGACCAGCCGGTAACTGTGTTGACATGTAGTCTTGAGGTCGAGTAAACAAGGGAGAAAAGTTTGAGTTTTTTAATCTAAGAAAGCAAAGGGTTAAGAAAGAGAAAGTATAACAAGCAGGTTATGTGGAAAGAGAGACAGATTTGCATTTTCAATTGACGTTGCACACAGACAGTCGCCCGAGGCAGCAGTGCTAACCACTGTGCCACCGTGCCGCCCATTTCATGAAGACCTTGAAATATTCAGACTTACAGCTGCAAAGCTGAGAGATGTTTGTTTATTTTCAGATTTAGACTTCCAAGGTTGAAAAAGACAGAGATAATACACTCCCCAGCTGGTTAGCCCTTAGCAAGGAATATTCACAACCAACATTTTGTCTAAGCTGTGCAGCTGTGTACACATGCAGCAACTCCATGATTCCATATACCAACTTTGGAAGTCTGTGCAGCCAGAAAGACAATTTTAATGGATCGCTGGTGACCAGACCTAGGCTGTTGTATTGGTGTATTTTAAAGAGCTTAGCAATTAACTAAAGGTAATCTTTGTATTAAAGTTAAATATCTAACAATACATTTGTTTGGGGAAGGAAACTGCCGTCCTTACCTAGTCTGGCCTTTATGTGGCTCCAGACCCACAGCAATATGGTTGACACTTAACTGCCTGCTGAGCAATTAAGGATGGACAATAAGTGCTGGCCTAGCTAGCAACACCCATATCCTGTGAAGGAAGAAAAGAAAATACCGTAGAGGAGGAATTCCTGAAGTGTATGGGGGATGATTTTATGGAACAATATGTTGAGGAACCAACTAGAGAACAAGATATCCTGGAGTCTGGAAGAACACAGCAAGCCAGGCAGCATCAGGAGTTGGAGAAGTCAACATTTCAGGTATTAACCCTTCTTCAGGACTAGATGTGGGGGAGCTACAGATAAAGGGGGTTGGGGAGAGTAGCAGAATGGTGGGTTAGGGATAGGTGAACACAGGTAGTGCATATGACCTGGTTGGTCAATGGGAAGGATGAATCTGGTTGGTAGCTGAAAAGGAGGCTTAGTAGGTGGAATGGGAGGAGGCAGGGCAGAGAGGAGAGAGCTGGGGGATGGGATGGGAGGTTATTTGAAATTGGAGAACTAAATGTTAAGTCCTCTGGGCTAAAGGCTGCCTAGCAGACAGTGAGGTGCTGCTCCTCCAATATGCGGTCTGATTCATTGCAGCAAAAGAGGAGGTCAAGGATGGACATGTCAAAAAGGGAATAGGAGGGTGAATTAAAATGGGCAGTGACCAGGGAGTTGGCCGTTTCTGGCCAGGCAAAGATGCTTGGTGAAACAGAAACCTACTCTAAGTTGGAGAAGATGCAGGTGAACCTCTGTTTCACCTGGAAGACTGTTTGGGGCCCTGGATGGAGGTGAGGGAAGTGTTGCACATTTTTTGCCTACAGGCAAGTGTTAAATCTTCAGCCAGTGCTCCCAATGTGGTCTTCTCTACATTGATGAGACCCAACATACTACTGCATCCAATGCTCCTGATGTGTTCTTTTCTACATCAGTGAGACCCAACATAAACTAGGTGTCCGTTTTGCCAAGCATCTTTCCAGGCCCAAAATGGCCAGCCTGACCTCCTGGTCACCACCCATTTCAATTCCCCCTCCAACATGTCCATCCTCAGCCTCCTCAAGTGCCGCAGTGAATCAGAGAGCAAATTAGAGGAACAACATCTCATCTTCCAACTGGGCAGCCTACAGCCCAAAGGACATAACATTGATTCCTCGAATTACAAATAACCTCACCTCCTCCCCTTCATTCAACCTACCAAGCAGATTCATCCCTCCCATTGACCAACCGGGTCCTACCTGTGTTCACCTATTACTATTCACTATTCTGCTACTCTCTCCACCCCCCGCATTATGTGTAGCTCCCCTTACCCCCAGATCTAGTCCTGCAAGAGAGTTATACCCAAACGTTGACTTCTCCACCTCCTGGTGCTGCCTGGCTTGTTATGTTCTTCCAACCTCCTGTTTATCTATTTTGGATTTTAGCATCTGCAGTTTTTTTGTTCTAACCAAGATATCCCAGGCTGTCATGTGTCAGAGAAAGGAAGATTGGCAATTTAGCAGCGTATGGAAAGAGTGAGCATAATTTGATGAAATTCTTCATTAATATGGAGAATGGTAAAGTTGGTTCTTAGAGTAGGGTCCTGAATCTAAATAAAGGAATCTACATGTATCAACATGAGCTGACTATAACAATTGGGGAACTTTATGTAAGGGAACGATGGTGGATAGGCAATGCAAATATTTACAGCCTGTGGATGAACTGCTGCAAGTGTTCATTCGTGGCCATAAAAATAAAATGGGATAAGTGGCTCAACCAAGGAACTGTCATACAAATTGGCCAAAAAAGCAGCAGACCTGAGATTGGGAACAGTTTAGATTTTAACAAAGAAGGACGAAGAGATTGATTAAGAGTAAAATGACTGTAAAGTCTTTTATTAGTATTTGAAGAGAAAACAATTTAAAGAGAAAACAAAATTGGAACTCTTTCAGTTAGTAAGTTATGAAATGGAACAAAGAGACAGCAGACCAATTAAATATATATTTTGATTCTATCCTTGCAAAGCAAGTCACGGATACTGTCCAGACAACGGTAGGCAACATAGGCTGTCGTGAGAGGGAGGAACTGAAGGAATTGAGTATTACTAAGGAAATAGTACTGGGGAAATTGATGAGATTAAAGTTTAGTAAATCCCCAGGGTCTTCTAATCTACATCTACTTAAGGAATTGGCCCTTGAAATAACGGATGCATTGGTGATCATCTTTCAGGCAGAGTCAGTATGGATTTTTGACAGAGAAATCATGCTTGATAAATCTATCGGAATTTTTCCAGGAGGTAATAAGTAAAGTTGATAAGGGGAGCCAGTGGATGTGGTTTACTTGGACTTTCAGAAAGCTTTTGATAAGGTCCCATGCAAGAGATTAATTAGCATGTAAAATTAAAAGTGCCTGGGATTGGGGATTGTGTACTGATATAAATACAGAACTAGTTGGCAGATAGGAAACAAAGAGTGGGAATAAACAGGTCTTTTTCTAAGTGGCAGACAGTGACTACAGGGATACCACAAAAATCAGTTTTGGGACTCCAGCTTTTACATTATATATATTAATGATTTAGATAAGGGAACTAAATCCACTATTTCCAATCTCCAAGTTTGCAGACAATACAAAACTGGGTGGGAGGTCTGCTGTGAGGAGGACAAAGATGCTTCAGTGCAATTTGAATAAGTTGATTGAATGGGCAAATGTATGGTAGATGATGTATAATGCGGATAAGTTTGAAGTTGTCCATTTTTATAGCAAAAACATGAAGGCGGATTATCATCTGAATGCTGATAGATCGGGAAAGGGTAGTGCAACAACCCCTGATTGCCCTCATACACCAATCATTGAAAACAAACATGCAGGCGCAGCAAGCAGTGAAGATGACAAATGGCATGTTCACCTTCATTGTGAGAGGATTCGAGTACAGAAGCTGAAATGTCTTGCCACAATTGTACAAGGACTTGGTGAGACCATAACAAGTACTGTGATCTCTTCACCTAAGGAAGGATATTCTGGCTATGGATGGAGTGCAACGCAGGTTTACAAGACTGACTTCTATGATAACAGGGCTGATATATGAAGAGAGACTGGCTCAGTTTGGATTAAATTATTTGAAGTTTAAGAATGAGAAGGGAGTTCATAGAAACTTATAAAATTCTAAACAGGACCAGACACAGTAAAAACAGGAAGATTGCTTCTGATGACTGGGAAGTCCAGAACCAGAGGTACGATTTAAGGATGATGTGGTAGGCTATTTACAACTGAGATCAGGAGAAATGTCTTCACCCAGAGATTGGTTTTCTTGTGGCCTGCCCCTTCACAGAAAGTGGTGTGGCAAGCAGGCCATTGGGCCCATCAAATCCACACCAACCCTCCAAACAAATTTCCACCAGGCCCACATTCTTGAATGTTTTTAAGAAGGAGTTTGATATAATTCTAGGGCTAAAGGGGTCAAAGTCCTGTTAGAATTTTATAAGTTTCTATGAACTCCCTTCTCATTCTTAAACTTCAATTAACATAACCCGAACTGAGCCAGTCTCTCTTCATATATCAGCCCTGCCATCGTAGACGTCAGTCTTGTAAACCTGCGTTGCACTCCATCCATAGCCAGAATATCCTTCCTCAGGTGAAGAGATCACAGTACTTATTGTGGTCTCACCAAGGCCTTGTACAATTGAGTCAGATTACCATTTTGAATGGCAAAGGAAGCTTGAAAGGTCAAATGGCAAAGTCCTTCTCACACATACTATGTGCATATGTTTATGAGATGCAAGCTTCACAGAATTTTTGTAGCATGGTAAGAAGCCTTTCTGCCCATTGAGTCTGCATCCTTCTATTTTAATCCACCTCCATTCACTTGGGTTGTGAAAGCACAGTGGGATAACCAGACATGTATTTCATTCCCACATCTAAAATTTAACTTTTAGTTAACTGTGAATCATCACTTACTCGTGCATTATTTATGGCAACGCCTCCACCAATCAGAATCTGCCTGCCAATAATCAGCACTCACTTCTCATGATATTAAATGTTGTTTTTCCATTTACTTTTATAATGCTTCCAAACTGTCTTGATTAGTGTAAGACAGGCAGTTTGTTAAATGCGTATTTTTCAGCAACACTCAAGTTGTGTCATGTTATCGTATTATCAAATCTCAAAAAAAACATAGTTCTGGATTCATACAGTTATCGGCTTTCATTAAATTATAGACTACTTACAGTGTGGCAAACAGGTCATTGGGCTCATCAAGTCCACACCAACCCTTGAATAACATCCCACCAGACCACACCCATGCCATACCCTGTAAACCTGCATTTGCCATGGTTAATCCACCAACCTTGCACATTTAATATGGCCAACCCATCTGAGCCTGCAAATCTTCAGAATATGGGAGGAAACCGGACCGGCGGGATGAAACCCACGCAGACATGGGAGAATGTGCAAACTCCACACAGCCCGAGGATGGAATCGAACACAGTTCCCTGGTGCTAAGAGGCAGCAGGGTCAACTACTGAGCTACAGTGCCACTTCACTCCTCATTGCTAAAGAAAATGTGGTGAATACTTTGGAAATTAAATTATTAAACATAATCTTACCTAAATGTTTAACAAAGTCTTGCATATGAAGGTTGAGAGGGTGAATCACTGAGCCGCCAATCTCATATTGCTGACCATTTACAGTTACTGTTGCTAGTCGACCTCCAATAGTGCCCTTCTCGTAGACATCAATTTTAACATTGTGACCAAACTCCCGTCTAAAGAAATAGGCAGCTGATGATCCTCCAATTCCTGCACCAACTACAGCTGTGGAAAACAAAATGAAAATAAATTAATGAAAGGAATTCCAGTGTATAATATCTAGCTACTTATTTTGGCTATGTTTAGATATACATTGAAACAAATCACTTTGATCATAAGATTACATAGATTTTGTTTGACATGTTAGCATTCCATTCAAGTATTTTACCAACTCTTAATAATTGCAATTGATCACAACACACTGAAAAAAAATCAAAGCGAAGTGGGGTGGAGTTAAATGAAGAAAAATATTTAGAGGGGATCAAATTTACACTCTCACCAAATGATTTTGAAGTTGCAAGCTAAACTGGCATTACTATGGATTTGGTTGAGTTTGAAGAAAAGCAAAACCAACCAGACCTTATTCAATATTCATACAATTGCCACACCATGTACAAATAAACATATCTCCAATGAAACATATCAATATAGATACCCTTTTAGACCTATCCTGTTGCCTCAAAATCTCACCTGGTAACTTTGCTACAACTCTTCAATTTTCTTCTATGAATTGGGGAAGCATGGTGATGTATTTTTATTGCACAATTATCTGACTGCAGCAGGATTCGAAAAACATGAAATTCTCGCAATGTCAAAGCTGGACGGATATGTGCCAAGTGCTGGCAAATGGGACCAGATAAGGTTAGGAAATGTGGTCAGCAGGGGCGAGTTGGACCGAAGGCTTTGTTTCCGCGCTGTATTTCTCTATGATTCTACCAGTCAGGTCTTGGGCCTCATAAACCAATTCAAATTACGCCAAACAGCTTTCAAATCGTGTTTAACCTGAAACTGAGGAACTCCATTTGATGTATTACATTGTATCAAAATCAAGCTAATTTAGGTGAATGATGCCCTTATCCATTTTAAACATCTCTACATTGTTTGTGGAAAGGATACGATTTGCTGTCATTTTTCCTTGGATTCATGTAACTGCCCATGTTTAGAGCAAAATGCGATAGTTTTTTTTTGCCGGGGGACGTTACTTCGACTCTAATTTTAAATTCAGAAACTCTCAGTAAAAATTTGAGAACACCATCTGTACAGGCTGAACTAAGGTAAACAGCGAACATGTTACAACTCTGCAGTTAAATCACTTATCAAACATATATCTTACCTATTTTTTTAGGGGGCGCTTCTTCCTGATGGCTCACGGTGACTGCGATTCTCAGCAATAAAGTACAAGTCAACACAGCTCTACCAGCCATATTGCACAAAGCTGAAACCCAATGACCAATGCACAGTGACAAAAAGGACGGAAGATGTCCCAAACCCGTTGACAGTGAGTATTTGCAGCAATGGGGAGATCGGATTGAAGAGCAGGCTCTTTCGCAGAGCTCCTCCGCCGTGGGCTAACCCCGCACAGGCGGTTTCTCCAAATATCTGGAACCGGATCACAAATTTAACTCAGCACGAGCGAGTAACAAAACACTCCATATAGGCTTGGGTTCACCCTTGTCTCTGGAGTTATTTTACTTAAAATTGGGAGAACATTCAAGGGCATGCCCCCTCCAGTTGCCACAATTCCTTCACCTCATGTATATCAGTCCCATTTATCAAGTGATCCTTGTGCCAGGTTTTGCGACATCCCGCACCATTGACACATTGTGGGAGAAAGGCGCAAGCGCGGGCCCACATCAGGAAATCCAGGGCGATATGACTCATTTCTTTGTAATAAATGACCAAGGTTGACACCTTAGACAACACCCACTTACAGATTCAAATCGTCCACATTCAGTTTTGGGGATAAAGGAGAGATTTTAATATGTACTGTAATACTTTTACAGCCAGGGCAAAAATAACATGCACAGATTTGGAACGGTACAGAAGAATATTCTGCCCATCATGCCCGTATCTGCTCTTCCAACGAGTATCATCATAGAGTCATACAACACTGAAACTTTCTAGCCTAGCTCGTCCATGCCGACCAGATTTCCTGAATTGAACTAGTCCCATTTGCCTATATTTTCCGCTCACCTCCATCCAAGGCCCCAAACAGTCTTTCCAGGAGAGACAGTGGTTCACTTGCTTCTCCTCCAACCTAGTTTATTGAATCTGGTTCTCCCGATGTGGTCTTCTCTACATTGTTGTGGAGAAAATATAGAGAATCACCAGGAGATGCAGAGAGTTCTTCAAGAAGTAGGTCCTTTATTTGCAAACAAAAAAACGTGACCCTGAGAAAGCAGATTCTTGAATGCCCACGAACCTCAGGATCCATGGATTTTTTTAATCATGTTTCTGTTAACTTATCAGTATGTCCAACTATATTAATCAAAGTACCTCACTCTAGCTACACAATAAACCAGTGATGTTAATTCCCATTATCTCTTTAGTTGTACATTCTACTTAATGTTTTTCTAATGTTATGGTTAGATATTTATTATCACTTCTGCTACAGTGATCTTTCATTGTAGACTAACCTATCATGATAGATATTTAGCTATTCCATCTAGTACAGTAGTCTCCTGTCTCAAGCTGACTCTATTAACTATTAATTAGATATTTTAATGTCATGTCCCAAATATTTATGGTCCCAATCCTGTCACAATAACACTTAACAGAGAAACTTGCTTTATTACTTGTGTTATCTCATCTCGCCATAGTGACCTTTCAGCCTTAACCTTACTCTGCGAATTGATGTAAGAGCATTCCACTATTCTTATCCCATCCTACCTTCCACAGATTGCCAGTGGTCTTCATGCTTTAACCCTTCCCATGCTTTCATGTTCTTTATTTTCCATATCCCCCCTTTGAGACCTACTGGTCTCACCTAGAGAAAGAAGACCATAAGCTCAGCCTCTCTTGTGCCCAATACAAACAATGTAGGTCCCAACATGGACGAAATAACTTGCGGAGTCTGAGACTTAAAGGGTTCTTCCTCCATTCCTGGGGTCCCTTGGGCCAAAATGCTGTCCTTCAATAACCAGAACAGGAAAAAAAGACCCAAGATCCCTCACAATCTAGGACCTGCGTGTTCTTCAGGAGTATCATTGATGTCCCCACATGGACATATTCCTTGCACCATGACAGTTGTCAAATCATAATAGTAGAGTGGTGGGGTTCCGTCAGAGGGGTAAGTACTTCCTGGGTTGGCTGAAATTACCACAAGTTTCCATGTAGTGACGCGAACTAAAAAAGACTTAATAAAAGATAAAGCGCAACAAAAGATGAAGGCGACAACAAGCAAAACTGCACCTACAATAAGATCAATCTTGACAAACCATGCTCCTCAAAACACTGATATATTATTCAGCCAATCAAAAACCTGATGACCAAACCCGACATTGTCTTTTAGCCCCCATCTTAGATTCTTTAGTTTTTCCATTGCTTTAGTAAAAGATCCCCCAGGGCTAGTGTTGTTAGCTATAAAAGTACAGCAATGCTCTCCAAGCATCATACAAACACCGCCTTCTTCTGCCAGTATTCAACCTAAAACCTGTCTGTTTTGCCATGTCATTTTAGTAGTAGCACCCAATTGTTCTCCCAAAGCCACAAGGACATCATCAGTATAATTGATAAATCTCTGCTGTTTGTAATAAATGTAATTAATCCTTTCAGCATTCTTGCTAACCCCTATCACAGGGATGAGAGCCTCCCAGCCCGCAGCAATCTCATTGCGCGCCTTAAACTCATTAGGAATACCTCTTGGCTGTCTTATGATTAAGGTGGTACCATATGTATTATCCTTCCACTTGGATGATGGTAGGTGATGCCATTGTCACTACGAAAGATCCCTCTCTCCTTGGCTCATTCCAGCATCTTTGAAAAACCCGCACGTACACCCATTCCCCGGGTTTAATAGGTCCTTTCTCATTGACAGGTGGCGGTTCCCTAGTGTTTCCTGCAGGTGGATAGTCTCATGCATCATAGTTACCTGCTGCATATATTGTTTAAGTTCGAAGCTTAACTGCTCCAAGCTAGGCCCTTCGTATGGGCCTCTCCACCTGGGTACTGGCTTAGGTCTACCTGTGAGCATCTCACGTGGTGTTAGATTGGTCATGCAATTAGTCTGCATGTGATAACTCATTAGTGCCAGCGGCAACGCATCAACCCAATTAAGGTTGGTGCTTGCGCAGATCTTGTTTAATTTAGCTTTCAATGTCCCATTAATTCTTTCCACCATATCCTGTGACTGGGGATGATACATGCACCCAAACCTCTGTTTGATTCTCAAAGTCAGTAGCACCAACTTAACTACTTTCTGAATGAAGGCAAACCCATTGTCTGAATTAATTTCCGATGGTATACCAAACCTTAGGATACTTCATTCATCAGAAATTTCACTACTGTCCCAGCTCCTGGTTTCAACCTTATTTCCACTGGGCTAACTGATTTCACTCTCCCCAGATTTGTATCATGCTGTGACCACAAAGTGGCTAGTAATGCATCCAATTGCTCGTTGCCATATTGATCACCTTCCTCCACTGTCACTAGCATGGTCCACTGGGGTGTTACCTTGACTTCCTTCGGATTCCCTATCAAATTGCAGCATGCTAGGATTTTAATGTAACTGCCACTCCCAGATTCCCAAACCCTTGACATGAGCATATACCATTCCCTGACTGTTTCTACATGCCTGGCCATAGGTCCTAAGTCTTTAGATTGATATCCCTTATTTACCAGTAAAGTTACATGTGGTGCGGCGTCTGGTACTCTATGCCACTTTTCCAGGAACACATTTCTCTCTATTTGCAGGATCACTCCCTGCTCCCCTAATAATATTGCTTCATTTCTCAAATGTTGTGGAGCAGTGACTTCCTGCTGCCACTGCCTCTCTAGCACCTCATCCTGAGACTCATCAAATATCACTGTACAGTGCAGCTCAGACTTAGGTGGTCTTGTTTTAGTCAACATCGTCAACACTTCTGCTTCCCACATCCCCCAAATGTCATGAATATCACTTGCTATACCCCCATCCAATAAACATTAACATCTTTAACTTCTTGCACCACTAATTGTGTATTGACCTTTTCTATGACCAAGCCCTGCTGTGTGCACTTCAATCTTACCTCTAACTGTAGTAAAGCATCCCTACCTGACAAGTTAATTGGCATCTCTTTAGACACTAATATTGGCAGAACTATCTCCCTACCTTCCATTTCTAATCTTGCAGGAGCTGTAAATCAAGTTAACTGTGATTCCCCTGAGAACCCTACAGTTTTAACAAATTTACTTGACATGGCAAGGAGAGAGGCATACTGCGCCTGTACACCAATGTATGGAGCTCCAGTATCTATCATCACCGGTATCTGCCGCCCTGCTATATTAACTTGTATTACTGGTTCTTGATCAGCCTCCCATGCTAGTACAGTGTAGTGCTCATTCCCACCCAGGTTCTCAGGGCATCCCTAACAGGTCCTGCTGGGCCTGTAGGTGCCTGGGAAGTAGCCACTGGGGACTCCTGCCATCTAGGCCCCCTGTAGGGCAGAGAGGGTCTGGTCCAATAAGGGCAATTCCTCCTAAAGTGGCCTGGTTGATGGCATCCCCAGCACATCATTTCTGGCCCCCCTTGAGCCTGATTATTTATCATGTAGCTTAGTTCCCCATTCCTACATCCCTGTCCTTGGGGACTCCAGTTCTGTTTAGACAGTTGTTTAAATCTGCCCTGCCCGGGATACGTCATTCGCGGGAAAGCTTCTCTAAAAACCTCCATTGCTGGCATGGGACTTTCTGGCCCCTGTCTGGCTACCTGATAGGACCCCCCCTTGCGCTGGCTCTTAGTTCACACCAGTGTTGATTACTGTGTCGGTTCTTACTGGCAACACTTTTTAAGCATTTTCTTTTTCTTTCTTTTTAAGTTCTTCGACCTGCATTTGTGCCAGCTTCCTTTGCACCTCCTCCTGCTGTTTAGACAATTTCTCTTTGTCTTTTCGAAACCTTTCAACTGCATGAGCTACATGATCTCTAAATTCCTGATGGCTCATCGATGATGTCAGACCCACCACCTCCTCCAGTCTTGACTTGACTTGGGAGGGCATTGCCTCAATGATGGAATTTCGGAACATAGTGGTCAGCAACTGATTAGTCTCTATGTCTCGCTCTGTTTCCAGCCTCCACTTCTTTAACTGTTTCTCCAAGTAGGCAGCCGGGTTTTCACTTTCTCCCAGTGGATCCCCTCTCAGAGCCTGGGGGTCCATTTTGGGTGGATAACAGTGTCTTAAGGCCTGCCATACATTCTGTCTCACTCGATCAAACCCAACCCCATCAATCATTGGATTGTCTGCCGCATTTTTCAAACAGGCTTGGACCATTATTTCCTTTAACTTCAGGAGTCCTACCAACCTCACCAGCAGTGCCTTCACGTCTCCTGTAGCCAGCAATCGCCCTGTGGTTTCATCTTCAAAAGCCCTGATCCACTTTCCTGCTCCCTCATGTAAACTGGGCAGCGCATTCTTCAGCCCTTCCAGATCCTGAGTTCCCCAAGGGATGTATTGTGGGTTTCTCCCCTCTATTATAAGGAACGAAGCATCCTTCCCTATTGGCCCTTTTTCCCTTTACCGACACTACTTCTCAATAAATCCCCCTCGGGCTCTGAGTCCGATGCTATTTCTAATTCCTCCCATTCTTTAGGTACTGCGGCTTTTTTCTTTCCTTGTCTCTCATCATCCCTTTCTGCTTGCTCTGCGTCATCTTCACTGCTTTTTTCTTCAGCCCTTCTTTCATATCGCAATGCATATTCCTCAATTGCTTTTTGTTCCCTTCACCCATGCAGCACACTAATCTCATGTTTCAGCTTTTCTTGCTCTCGTTGTATAGCTTGTATTTGCCTCTGCCTGTCCCTTTTTTTCTCTTTATCTTCTTTCTCTCAGTTCATTTTTGTCTTCCACACTTCCATCCCATTCTAACAGTCCCTCTATTTCTACTGTTCGCTTTATTACTGGACACTGCTTCAATGCCTTTTCATTTGAGTAGGGAGGAGGTCTATTCAACTCCTCTACATCTGGGTACAGAGGGGCGCTGATTCCTACTTTTCTGTTTCCCGTAACTGCTCAGCTTGTTCTTTTGCAGCTTTCCTAGTCACCACAGGTGCGTGACAAGCTATCTTCTGTTCCTCACCCTCTTTCCTGAAAAGTTTCAATATTTCCATCTCCTGATCCCTCTTTTGATTTCTATTTTTAGATTTATCTTTCAGCTTATAGTTCTTAATTAGTCCTTCCATCTCATTACACATATGTATATCAAAGGTACCTTCTTTTGGCCATTTAGTCAATAAATCCTTAGTTCTTTTTTCCCATTTCTCAGAATATTTTACAATATCATTTCTTGTCATGGGAAATTTCTTACTCAGTATCTCAACTGCAGTCTCTTTATCCATCTTAAGATATATTTCAGTCCAACTAATGTATTATGTTTGCTCTCATAAATCACTTCCTCATGCCATTCAGGTCTGGTAGTGCTTTGTCAATAGTATAAGCAATCCCTAACTTTATAACTTGCAATTGTCCCTTACCAATTTATCAATTCCTAAATGTCCTCAATTGCAGCTAGTTAATACAAACAACCTATTCTCATTCATTCAACCTAAACCAATCCAACACTGCACCTTCATAATGCACCAATCACTAACGGTTTCTTGAGAAATTTCTCTCTCAAAAAAAACTATCTTAAATTCTTACAGTGCAAAATAAAATCAAAATACTAGGGAGAGGTGGGCGCCGCAGGGAGTGCGTCATTTCTCCCTCCAACTCTATTTTGATTTAGTCCCTACCCTCCCCTTCACTGTTTTGATCACACAGCACTGTCCCTTGATGTGAAGGGCAGTGTTTGTCACTGGCCACCCGGGTGTTTTCCTATCTTCCTGGTGGTGGAAATTGAATAAAGATTCGTGCACTTTGTGTCTTTCACTGTGTCTCACACCTGCGCGCACACACCATGGGTGCTGGGGATAAAATAAGCACTACCGCACTTAGGTGGTAGTGTGGGGGAAAAAAAATAATAAGAAAAAAAAAAGGAGTGTCACTGCCCTTTGATGTGAAGGGCAGTGTTTGTCACTGGCCACTCGGGTGTGTAAAAAAAATAAAATCAAAATACTCCTGGATCTCAAGGTCCAGGGAAACAAAACACAAACATTTAACCACCAACAAACAATTATGCATACGAATCAGATCACAATGATTAAACTATAAACTCTCTCTCTCACAGACACACACACAGAGAAGCATTCTGCAAACTACAGCTGCTCTCTCTCTCTCTCACTCACACACACACACACAAAAGAACTCAGCCATAGCCTTACTTAAACAGATCCTTTCTTCATTTCCAAAAGTCTATAGGCCTTATCTAAAACATTTAACGGTCTAGTAACACTATAATACTATGACTATTCTCTGCTATTTTACTTTTAGTCATCCATTACCAATCTGCCAGCTTTCTAAACAGGTCTATCAGCATTTCCAGTAAAACAAATTCCCCTTCTTTATTCTGCCCTATCTACCTACCTATAGGGTCTTATAAAACAAATTTCCATAATTTATTCTGCCCTAACAATCTATAGGGTCTTATATTTCTGCCCTATCTATCTATAGAGTCTTATATACACCATGTGGACTTTTTACTCAGACAATTGCTATTTCTATTCTAACTCACCCCTTACCCCACTGCGCAGTTTTCTTGACCAATTCTCCACGTCTCCTTCAGCTGCAATTTACCTCTCGCCCTTGGATCATGGATCGGAGAGACCCTCCGGAAGGTTCCCGCACCTCCGCGTCCCCAAGGACCACACCAAGCCTGCAGAATATAGTCTGAATTCACAGCAAAAATGCTAACTTTTTTTTGTTTGGGTACCCTTATTCTGTCAGTCTCGGGAGTGCCCCTGGTGGACCAAGAAGCGCCCTGTTACTGCCGCCCTCTGTCCAGGTGGGTCTCTGCATGACCTTGCTCACAGCGCCAAAAGTGTTGTGGAGAAAATATAGAGAATCATCAGGAGACACAGAGAGTTCTTCAAGAAGTAAGTCCTTTATTTGCAAACAAAACCCGTGACACTGAGAAAGCAGATCCTCGAATGCCCACGATCCTCAGGGTCCGTGGATTTTTATATTTTTTTATCATGTTTCTGTTAGCTGATTAGCATGTCCAACTATATTAATCACTCTAGCTACACAATAAACTAACACATTGTTAGTTCCCATTGTCTCTTTAGTTGTACATTCTACTTAATGTTTTTCTAATATCACGGTTAGATATTTATTGCTAACTCTGCTACAGTGAGCTTCTATGCCAGACTAACCTGTCATGATAGATATTTAGCTATTCCATCTATTACGATAGTCTCCTGTCTCAAGCTGACTCTACTAACTATTAATTTTAATGTCATGTCCCAAATATTTATAGTCCTAATCCTGTCATAATAACACTTAACAGAGAAACTTGCTTTATTACTTGTGTTATCTCATCTCGCCATAGTGTCCTTTCAGCCTTAACCTTTCTCTGCTAATTGGTGTAAGAGCATTTCACTATTCTTATCCCATCCTGCCTTCCACAGACCACAGATTGCTAGTGGTCTACATGCTTTAGAGCTGAAAATGTGTTGCTGGAAAAGCGCAGCAGGCCAGGCAGCATCCAGGGAACAGGAGAATCGACGTGTCGGGCATAAGCCCTTCTTCAGGCTTCATGCTTTAATCCTTCTCATGCTTTCATGTTCTTTATTTTCCATAACATCAATGAGACCAAATGTAAACTAAGGGAACGTTTCACCAAGCATCTCAGCTGAGCCCACAAGGGCTGACCTACTTCCCAGTCACTGCCCATTTCAACTCCCTTTCCCATTCCCTCTCCAACATGACCATCCTCAGCCTCCTCCATTGCTACAGCAAACCTGAAGGTAAATTGGCGGAATAATATCTCATCTTCCACCCAAGCAGCCTACAGTCTGAAGGACTCAACATTGAGTTCTCCACTTTTAAATAATCCCCCTTCCCATTCCCTGACTTCCTTTCCAACACCTCCTCCCCCCCAGCTTCCATCCAGCTACCAATCAGATTCATTCCTTGCATCAACAACCAAGGGTTGTACCCTCCACTTGTATTCACCTATCACTATGTCACCACTCCACCCCCTCTCCACCCAAACCCCTCCTACCTCCCCTTTATCTGCAGCTCCCCTTACCCCCAACCCCAGTTCTGAAGAAGGGTTACACCTGAAACATTGACTTCTCCATCTCCTGATGCTGCCTGGCTTGCTGTGTTGTTCCAGCCTCCTGCCTGTCTGTTGTGTTCTTCCAGCTTTCTGCTTGTCTACCTTGGATTCCAGCATCTGCATTTTTGTTTGTCTCTACCACTTCCTCTGGCAGTTCGTTCCATATACATGCCACCCTCTGTTAAAACATTGCCCCGCAGATCCCTTTTAAGTCTTTCCTCCCTCACTTTAAGCCTCTTTAGTTTTGGATTCCTCGACCCTGGAGAAAAGACCTTATCCATGCCCTTCATGGTTTTGTACACCTCTATAAAGTCATCCCTCAGCCTCCTCCACTCCAGGAAAATACTTCCCAGCCTATCCAGCCTCTCCTTATAATTTAAACCTTCCAGTCTCAGTAGCATCCTTGTAAATCTTTTTTGTACCTTTTCAGTTGAATAACATTCTTCCGAGTGCAAGCTGAGCAGAATTGTACACACTACTCCAACTGTGGCACTACCAATGTCTCGTACAGCCATAACATGACATCCCAACTCCTGTACTCAATAATCTGATGGAGGAAGTGTGTCAAATGCCTTCGTCACCAACCTGGCCACCAGCGATGTTACTTTCAAGGATCTCTGAACCTGCACCCCTAGATATCTCTGTTTGGCACACTCCCCACGGCCCTTCCAATAACTGTATAAGTCCTGCCCCAGTTTGTCAACATTTATCTAAATTAAACTCCATCTGCCATTCCTCAGCCCACTGGCCCAATTGATCCAGATCATGTTGTACTCTTAGATAACCTTCTTCACTGACCACTAACACCACTTTTGATCATGATGTGGAGATGCTGGTGTTGGACTGGGGTGGTCAAAGTTAAAAATCACACAACACCAGGTTATAGTCCAACAGGTTTATTTGGAAGTATTAGCTTTCAGAGTGCCTTTCAGAGTTACCTGATGAAGGAGCAGTGCTCTGAAAGTTAGTACTTCCACATAAACCTGTTGGACTATAACCTGGTGTTGTGTGATTTTTAACTTTGATCACTTTTGGTGTCAGTCACAAACTTGCTAGCCATATCTCCAGTATTCTCATCCAAATCATTCATATGAATGACTAACAACAGTGGACTCAACACCAATCTTTGCAGCATGCCACTAGTCACAGGTCTCCAGTTTGGACAACAACCCTCTACCACCACCCTCTTTCTTCTACCAACAAACCAATTTTGTATCCAGTTGGCTAGCTCTCCCTGAATCCCTTGTGATCTAACCTTACTAACCAGTCTACTATGTCAAGGACCTTGTTAAAGTCCATGTCGACATGACTACTGCTCTGCCTTCGTCTAACTTCTTCATCACCTCTTCAGAAAACTCAGTCAAGTTTGTGAGACATGGTTTCCCACACTCAAAACCATGCTGACTATCCTGAATCAGTCCTTAACTTTTTAGATACATGTAGATCCTGTGTCTCAGAATCTCCTCCAACAACGATCTACCACTGAGATCAGGTTCACTGGTCTGTAGTTTCCTGGCTTTTCCTTGCAGCCTTTCTTAAATATGCAACAACATTAACCAACCTCCAGCTTTCTGGCACCTCACTTGTGCCTATCAATAATACAAATATCTCTGCTAAGGACCCTGTAATTTCTTCCCTAGCTTCCCGCAATGTCCTGGGATACACTTGATCAGATTCCAAGGATTCATCTGTTTTTACGCATTTTGAAACCTCCAGCAAATTCTCTTCCATAATGTGGACACTTTTCAAGATGTCGCTATTTATTTCACTGAATTCTCTGGCTTCTATGTCTTTCTCATGACAAATGCTGATGCAAAATATTCATTTAGGAGCTCATCCATCTCCTGTGGTTCCACACATAAATGGCTTTGTTGATCTTTAAGTGGCCTTATTCTCTCCATATTTACTCTTTTGCCTTTAATATACTTAATTATTCAAGGTTTGTGTAAAGATTTGTAGCACGGGTGCCAGTTGCAATTGTTGGAGGTATGTTTGCCGAGCTGAGAACTTGGTTTGCACATGTTTCATCCCCTTTCCTAGGTGACATCCTCAGTGCTGTGGAGTCTCCTGTGAAGTGCTGCTGTACTGTGTTGGTTGGAATTTTGTACAATCATCACAGGAATTCCTGGACAATATCAATAATATAAACGTAGACAAATTACCTCACTTGACAGAACCCAAGCCAAAGAGACAGTAGCCAACTTCCTGGACAAACAGAACAGATGACATGATGGAGAACCAATCAACAAGGACTGCATACTCAAACTCCTGAACCTGTGCTTGATGATGCACTTTATATTAAATAGCTAGATGTATAAACAAATCATTGGGACCCCTATAAATTCACCTATCTCCATGCTCATAGCAGAAACAGTGATGCAGAGACTGGAATAAACAGCACTTCCATAAATCTGACCCAAACTTTGGATCAGATATGTGGAGGACACTTTTGTAATAATTAAAAGAATAGAGATCGAGAGCACACATTAGATTATCAACACCATGCTCGCAGGGATCAAATTTACGAGAAAGGAGGAAATTAGCAACCAACTCTCATTCCTAGAAGTGATGTGGAAATAACACAAAATGGAGAATGCACAACAAAAGTGTACAGAAAAGGCACACATTTGGACCAGACCCTGAATTATAACAGCATCCACCCAAATTCACAAGAGAAGCTGTATTAGGACCCTGTTCAAAAGGGCTACAACGTATTGTAGAATCCCTGATCTGTGAAGAGAAGAAGAACACCTCGAACAAGACTTTGCCAAGAACAGATATCCCTGCGACTTCATCCGCAGATGCCTGGCAGACAAACAACGTGATGAGGACATGCCATGACCTAACACATTAACCACCCTACCTCATATAAAAAATGTCTCGGAACTGACAGCCAGACTCCTCTGGCCACTGGGATTTATGACAGCAGTTAACCAATAGCCATGCTCAGTCAACGTCTCACCAGAAAAAAAGACCCAATACCCATCATATGCATGACAAGAATCCATGCAGAGACTGCATAAAACACCATAAAGGACAAACAAGCAGACAACTCATGATCTGCATTCACCACGACCAGCTATCCCTACTATCTATACACATAGATGGCAAAGGATCACAAATTTGACTGGGACAACACTACAATAATAGGACAAGCCAAACAGAGGACAGCCAGAGAATTCCTAGAAGCATGACAGTCATTCATGGACTCCATCAATAAACACATTGACCTAGACCCCATATACTGATCACTGCAACGAACAATCAGACCCGGCAATGGGAACAAAACCACAGAAATTCCAACTGACATAGTACAGCAGCACTTCACAGGAAAATCCACAGCACTGTGGATGTCACCTAGAAAGGGGATGAAACATCTCCAAATCAAATTCCCAACTCGGTGAACATGCCCTCAACAACCGATACTTAATAATTTGCCCTTAATTTCTGGTGCCAATCTCTTTTTTTCTTGCATGCTATTTGTATCCAAATTATCATCCAATGCACTCTAGAATGTCTCAATTGAACCTGCCTCCACCACATTTCCAGACAGTGCATTTCACACGCTAACTGTGATGTAATTCGCAATGTGGAATTGTTTTCTCTCACGTCAGACTTGATTCTTTTCCACGTCACTTTAAATCTATGCCCTATTGCTCTTGTTCTCTTTACAAGTGAGAATAATTTATTCCTAATCTACTCTATTCAGTCCATTCTGATTTGGAAAACATCTACCAAATGTCCTCTCAGCCTTCTTCTCTCCAAGGAATCTAGTCCCATCCTCTTCAGTCCTTTCTTCTAATAGGAGTTTCTCGTGTCTGGAACTGTTCTTCTAAATCACTTCTGCATTCTGCAGTGCACTCACATTCTTTCTATAATGTGGTGGCCACAAGTGCCCATGATATTCTAGCTGAGGTCAATCAAGTATCTGAAACAAGTTCATCACCTCCTTGTTCTTGTACTCTATGCTCTTATTTTTAAACATCCTGTGCAGATAAGGGATGATACACCCCTGAAGCAAGTTGTTTGAACACTTGTCCCCTGATCAAGAGGTATGGACACTGCCACTCAGCCACAAAACCTACAAAATAAGAAATACTTTCATCGTAGATATTTTTCATCAACCTGCTCAGAGATATTAATACCTCTAGTGCAGGCGGGACTTGAATCCAGGACTCCAGGCTCAGAGGTAGGGACACTGCCACTGCATCACAAATGCTCTATCTGTCCTTAACCTTCAATGATCTGTACACATATATACCCAGTTTCCTCTGCTCCTGCACCTTCTTTAAGAATGTAACCTCTATTTTATATTGTCTCTGCATGTTGTTCCTAGCAAAATGCATCATCTCACACCTCTCTGCAATGAACCTCATCTGATACTTATCCATCTACACCATTAACTTGTAAATGTCCTTTTGGAGTTCTACACTGTCCTCCTCTCAGTTTACGATTCTTCCAAGTTCATGTCATCTGCAAACTTTGAAATTGTTCCCTGTCCACCAAGATCCAAATCATATATCAGGAAAAGCAAGTGTCCGAATTCTAACCCTTGTGGAGCTCCACTGTAAACTTTTATTAAGCCCAAAAAATGTGTATTGACCATTACTGTCAGCTTCCTATCACTCAACCAAATCTACTTTTCTACTAACCCCCTTATATCATAACCTCTATCTTTCCTCACAGATCTGTTGTGTGGCAGTGTCTCAAGCACCTTCTGTAAATCCAAATACACATGAAATTCATGTTGTTCATGTTCGACTGTTCCTTAAGATGCCTTAGAATGCGTGGAGTGAAATGCTGCCAGGCCCTATGTGATTTACACATGATGAGAATCTTCACATATTGGAGATGGAAGCTCACCTACAATTATCATACCTAGGAAAACAATAGAAGAACAGCAGATAGGGAATATAGAAACAAAATGCTGTTTCAAGAGGTTTTCTGCTTGGCACAAGAAGAAGAGACTACAAAATTGAAACATGCTGGAGATGGCTTTCTTTACCTCTCAAGACAAGAATGTAAATGTCTTGTGACAACACTGACTGTAGAGGAATATCAGGATATCAAGAACTTAAAAATAACAGTAATAGTTGCTACTGTCCTCAGACAAAGGACCCAACTAACCAACTGTAGTCTCAGGTTCAATCTGTATATTTGTTTATACTGTACATGATCATCCTTTAGGTTAGTAGCTGTGTGTGAGAGAGGGCAGCAAGTGAATGCTCGAAGACCATAAGCATGACTTTGCATTTCTCATTCTTCTCAGAGGTAGCAGGCATTAGAACTTCTCCTTCTTTCATTTAAGAAAACCTGGGGTTGGCTCCTTAATGCTATTGAAAAAAAATAGTTAACCACATTTTACTTGGAGAAGGGGGATTCTAAAAGAGACCTTAAACCTTTTGTTGTGACCAATCAGACTAAAGGAGAGTGTTTCATCCCTGCTCACCGAGCCATAACATAAATTGAAGAAAAGGGAAAACAAAACCTTCAGGTCAAAACAGATTTGCATGAAGGACCTCAAGCAGGGCTATTAATGCCTTTGAAAATTTAAGTCTGAAACCAAGGGTTTAAATTTGAGCAACGTAAGTATGATGAAAACTGGGAAATTAGATTAAAAGATAATTCACTGAATAAAGGCAAATATTTAAAGGAATTAACTCATAATTTTCAACAAATATATATTTGCTTTATAAAAGTATAGTGGTCTATGCCCCTCCATTACTAACTGGATATAAATGACTTTTAATGTTAAGAAGAGTTATAAACATGAGAATTTTAGAAATACGTAAATGATAACCAATAAATTAATAGAGAAAATACAATAAAAGTGAAATAGCAAATAACACAATAAGTAGATTGCAAAAGTGTTTTTTTACAGCTGTAAACAAAATAAATCAGGAGAAGTAAATGTGAATTTACAGTACTTTGTGTGTGAGTTCTGTAACTTAGGGTTAATAAGTTGAAGTGCTTTGGATTGTCACAGGGCAGTGCCTAAAAGAAGATAATGGCTTCAAGCACAGGGTCTGTAGATCTTTGATCAGCATTGTCAACCAGTCTAGGCAGCAGTGATCCCGAGAACGAGGCTTTTGGGGAAGATGGTTACAGGCCTCTGCAGCATCTTGAATAAAAGTCTAAAGCCAAAACAAACAGATAATGAACATGTTAAACATAACCCTCAACCTCTTTACTTTTGGTTCAGTCCATTGGATTTGCTGCAGACATATGTCAAGGATCACTACCTGCAGCACACATTGCATTCGCCAGATAATGGATGCCTTGAGATTAAGTTTGAGATGGTTGTGACCAGAGGGCTGGCAGCTTTGCCTCCCTTGCTGAAATTTCTCAGGCCCATGACAGTGTAGACTGCATCCATGTGACAATCAAGGTGCCATAGTAACAGGCAGGCATTTTTCAGTCAGATTGTTTAATGAATGCTGGTAAGGACCACTGCAAGAAGATATTGCAAGTGTGTACCTAGTACCCAGGTGTTGTTATGAGCATTCATCCATCAGCAGATTCAACAACTCTGTTGTCTATGAGACAGCCTTAGTGAACAGCTCCAACAAGAGTGAATCGGAGATACCCATTCAATATCTAACTGCTGACACCAATATGGAAGCTCAACACAAATCTTGCCCCGAGAGCCATTGGCTTGTGCAATATCTGGTTCCTTTGCTTAAACCAATCTGAGGTTGGGGGAGATGCCATTCGATGTGGCCATGCAATTGTATCCTGATCTTAGTGATGCGTTGTACCCTGCAAAATTTTGCACTTTAATTTGGACTGAAGCTGGAACCTGAAGAATGCCTGAAATCTTCAAACAAAGACAGCACAAATAATTTCCCAGAAATATTAGGGAATCAAGAGTCTAGTGAGAGGGAGGAATTGAAGAAAATCGGTATTAGTGTAAAAAAGACGCTAGGGAACTTATTGGAGTTAAATGCTGACAAATCCACAGGGCCTGATAATCTACAGTAGAGTCCAAATAGAGCTGGCCTTGAAAATGTTGGATGCGCTGGTCAGCATCTTCAAAAATTCTATAGACTGTAGAGCAGATTGGAGGGTAGAAAATGTAACCCCACTATTTAAAACAAGAGAGAAAGGAATAAAAGAGAATTACAAACCAATTAATCTAACATCAATGGTAGACAAAATGCTCGAGTCTATTATAAAATGTGTGATGACAGATTACTTGAAAACCATTAATAGTTATTTAAAACATCAGCATGGGTTTATGAAAGTGAAGTCATGCTTTACCAATCTGCTGAAGTTTATGAGAATGTAAATAGTAGAATAGATATGGGAGAACCAGTGTATGTGGTATGTTTGGATTTCAAGAAAGCTTTTGAAAAGGTCCCACATAAGAGGCTAATGGGCAAAAGTAAACCTCACAGGATTAGGGGTGACACACTGACATGGTTTCTAGACTAGAAACACAGAGTACGAGTAAATGGGTATTCTTTTCCAGGTAGCAAGTAGCGACTAGTGATGTACCACAGAGAACAGTTTTTGATCCCCAGCTATTCATGACAAGTATAAATGTCTAGGATGAGAGAATCCAGTTAAATATTTCCAAGTTGATGACACAGAGTTATGTGGAATTGTGAGTTGTGGGGAGGATGCAAGAAGGCTTCAACATAACCTTAACAAGTTGAGTGAGTGTATAAACACTGTGTATTGTGGATAAATTCGAAGTTATGCTTTTCTGTGTGAAAAACAGAAAGGCAGAGTATTATATAAATGGTGATATATTGGCGAATGTGAATGTATAAAGGGATCTGGCTGTCCTTGTAGACCAGTCAATGAAAATGGGCAGGCAGATGCAGCCATAAGGGAATCAAATTGTATATTTGTCTTCACTGAAAGAGAATTTTAATTCAGAAGTCCTGAACTGCTGCAATTCTTACTGTGTTTTACACAATTACACGGCCCTTGCTGACAACTGCACCTGGATTATGGCATAGCTAGATGGGTTGGAACATGGCAGAAACAAATGACAGGCATCTATTAAAGGTCACTGTTAGCCTTGCTATACACCTGTCAATTTCTCGGTGACCAATATTGCATTATCTTAAATGAGGCATGTGTTATTATTATATTGGGAATAATGAGTAAAATAAAATCCTTGATGTAGCAAAACAGTGTGAATGGAGGACCTGTATTTATTTCACCAGGGTCAATGTGGCACAGAGTACAAATTAATCAAGGGTACTTATACAATGCTAGGGCCCTAGGTAGTATTGTAGAACAGAAAGACCTACGGGTTCAGGTACATAATTCTTTGAAATTTGCATCACAGGTTCACAGGATGGTTAAGTATAGGAGTTGGGGAGTCATGTTGAGGTTGTACAGGATGTTGATGAGGCTTCTTTGGGAGTACTGTATGCAGTTCTGGTTGGCCTGCTATAGGAAGGATATTGTTAACTTGGAGAGGGTTCAGAACAGATTTACCAGGTTGTTGCTGATAATGGAAGAATTGAGTCATAAAAATTGGTTGGGACTTTTTTCACTGAAGCATAGGAGGTTGAGGAGTGACCATAGTGAGGCTCATGAAATCATGAGAGGCAGAGATAAGGAGAATAGCAAAGGTCTTTTTTCCAGGGCAGAGGAGTTCAAAACTAGCAAGCATATTTTTAAGGTGATAGGAGGAAGTTTTAAAAAGGACATGAGGAGCACACAGAGTGATTTGCGTGTGGAATGAACTGCCAGAGGAAGTGCTGGATGCAGGTACAGTTACATTTAAAAGGACATTTAGATAAATACATAATAATCGAGAGTGTGGTGCTGGAAAAGCACAGCAAGTCAGGCAGCATCCGAGGAGCAGGAGAATCAATGTTTTGGGCATAGGCTTTGCTCGAAACGCCAATCTCTTGCTCTTTGGATGCTGCCTGACTTGATGTGCTTTTCCAGCACTCATCTCCAGCATCTTCAGTCCTCACTTTCTCCTAAGTACATAATAGGGAAGACTTGGAGGGATATGGGCCAAATGCAGGTGAGTGGGAGGAGTTTACTTTGGCAACATGGTCAGCATGGAATAGTTGAACTGAAGGGTCTGTTTCCATACTAAATGACTCTGTAACAATTACCAGTCCACGTAGAATCATGCCTTCATTAAAAAAGAAATAATCAACATAGTAACAGTCGTAACGAGCACTGAGAATGAAATAATTCTCATATGCAATCAAGATTGCTCTACCTTTGATATGTCACCACCAAATGTCTTCAGCAGAGCTACAGTAGACTGCTTGTTCCTTTCCTCCAACACAAAGTTCCATTACAGACATCTTCTGAATTTCTGAGCCCATAAGCCTCTGCCACCGACAATACCACCTCCAAGGTGCAGAGGCAAACCTCTATCACCAGTGTCACAACTTAGTGTCCCTACAGTGTAGCAACAGGCCATTTGGCCCAAAAAGTCGACACCAATTCTCTGAAGAGCATCCCAACCAGACTCACTCACCTACCTTATTCTTGTAATTCCCATGACTAATACATCTAACCTACACATGCCTGGACACTACAGGGCAGTTTAGCATAGCTAACTTACCTAACGTGCGTATCTTTGGACTGTGGGAGGAAACCAGGGAACAGAGAGTATGTGTAAACTCCACACAGACAGAGAGTCACCCAAAACTGGATTTGAACACAGGTCCCTGGCACTGAGGCAGCAGTACTAACCATTGAACCACTGTGCCACCCAAAACTGTGATCTGGAGATATCTTTACAGCTCCCTTCACTGCCATCATCCCTGTCTCCATCTATCTTCTCAAGGTCCACTTGCACTTGCCAGAGAAGAGAGAACTGGAGAGCATTTGGTACAATTGCACATGGTTTTAGCCACCAAGGTGTTACATTGAGCGGTGCTTTGCAACTTAGCGGCCATAATATGCAGACCATTGTTGTGGATTAGCCTCCGAGGTAGGATTCTATATTTTGAAGGGGGAAAACACAAATCAGAAGTTGTCCATACACAATGTTCCAAGTGACAGTTCAGAGTTTTGGAAAACCATTTAGTGTACAATGTTTGAGAGTACATGCACAAAATAGAAAGCCTGCTGAGGCGTCTGGAACATTTTGAAAGTTAAATGCAAAATGTTTCACACTGTCAAAAGGTAATATTATAACATGAGCACTTAAAATTATTCACCATGGGGACTATGCTTTAAGGGAAATTAAATTTATATTACAATGCAGATGAAGCTGGTCAACTTTTTCAATGCAGAAAGCACCATATTGCAATAATCTTTATAAAATATCCCATCAGTCTGTGCTGTCATGTTTGCTACTGATTTAAATAGCTCTAGCCAATTTTTTTTATATAAAAAGGGTTTACGGTATCAATCCAACCACCTCCTCCCCTAATATTTATTGACAAGAACCCAGCTTTGATTTTGAAATACCTAGTGCTCTTCCTTTCCTAAAGGGAAATCTATTATTTTAACAACTGTAACGTTAGGCTGAGTTTCAAGACAATAGGTTGTCCATTCATTATTTGTAAGTTGTTGCCCACTTGAAGTAGTTACTATTTGCTGGTGAAAAACATTACAGGAGTTTTCTCTTCTCCATATGAGAAGATACTATCTAAAAATGTTCTGCATCATTAATACCATAGGTGGGAGAGTAAGAGGTTCAGCTTCTTGAAGATATGCAAAATAGAATCTATTAATACATAGAATTTGGCACATATTAGTTAACAGCCCTGGAAGGTACATGGGAGCACAGAGATGAAATGGGTGAGAAGGTGAAGAGACTTTTTAATGTTTATTGCACAAAGTAACTGGCAGTGGAACTTCAAAGCAGTTCTTCCCTAAAGACACTTTCCCCACACTCCAGCACAATGTTTCAGATTGCAGTGCGAAGTAAATCTGCTTAAGTAAAATGTTTATAAAGTCACATGGGTCAAATCAGAAAATCAAGACAATGCTCAGGTGTCCCCAAGTTCACAGGAAGATAGTCTTTTATACCTTTTTTCTTCATGATGTACAGTTCAACCATCTGCTCCATTTTCTACAGTTCTAAAACCCAGCTGCAAATCAATTTTCTGAAATTTGTCACCAGTGCCATTATTTTTTTTTTTAAATATCATTTATGTTACTATCAATTCTCAACTAGAATTTGCTGAAGTAATAGTTTAAGATGTTGATTCTACCAAAGTGCTTTGTCATACTGCAGGAAGGATAGATCAATGGATACCTATTCTTAAACTGGTTTGTTTTTCTAACTGTACATTAAAAATAGAATTGCACACAACTATTCAGACCATCAAACCAGCACCAAACAAAGTTAGCTGTTACCTTCATAGTTCATTTCTCCCCCCCACTATATTCAATTTACATTTGAAAGCTAACATTAGATAAGTTGATTCAGAGGAAAGGGAGGTCAGTCTATTTAGCCTGTTCCATCATTAAACAGGATCATCCACATCCGAGTGAACTCCTTTAAAGCCCTTTAAAGACTGAGAAATTTTGAAGAGTATAACAATGGACTTCAAAAATTAGTTGATCTAGCATAATTGGGCATTTACGAAGAGCCTTCCAAACTTCCTTACTGAGGCCTAAAGTTATTAATTACTTGACCATAGGTTTTGAATTACAAATTTTGTCCTTTCACAATTTCGAGATAGATTTTAAATAGAAGGGGGTGGTTTGATCAAACACATACAGCTAAAAATGGAAAGAAGAAAGTCAAAAATCAATAAATGCGGTTGTTTTCATCGAAAGCACACTACCCTGAATTAGAGACAAGTTTAAGAGCAGAATTTGTTTCATGGTACAAGAATTCCATTTGGTCACAATTTGTTAGATATTAAATAGAAGCTACATACCATTAAATAAGCACATTCTAGATTTACAAAACATATCTGCTGTTTATTTAAAAATGTGTACTTACAACACAAGGACTTTGGGCACGACATACATTTTTAGTTCACAACAGTAAAATACAGAAACAAATATATTACAATTTTCACTAGCATACTTGCACTACAGATTACAAAAAATAAAATCTGCACATCATGGTATGTTATAAATAGATTTACAGTTTTATACTGTAATAAATAACATACTATTTTGTTCATTGAACACAATTTCAGCATAGACTTGTACAAAATAATTTCAGAAACAAGTAATCAAAACTAGTCAGCTCAGTCTAACACTCCAAAATAAAAAAGGTAACAGAATTCTATGTACAGGGATACTTTCACCAATTCTTGATTAAACCATTGCCAGTTAAACCAAGAGGACAAAATGTCAGTTATAAAAAGGAAGCCTTGCACAATGAAATAAATTGAATTCAATCATTCAAAATATATTTCAAGCAGCAAAAAAAAAAAAATCCATACAGCAACATTTCCAAGCAACAACCCAATCTTAACCAGAGTTCTGGAAGACAATTACATAGGATTGTTTAATCCTTTTAAGATTTTAGTGCTCTCCAGATTTCTGCTTTTCCCCCAGCCTCATTAAGACTCAGCCTGATGGAACACTACAGTAGGATGTACAATTGTAGTGTTACTGTAAGTCTTGATATATTGTAATTGCAAATTACCCAACTGTTTGTTGATTCCAATCCTGTCCCATCAATTGACACAAGGGGATAATAGTAGTAGCCAGCAATGGGAATTCAAGACATTTCACTTTTTGAAAAAAAAAGCACTGTGGCAAATTGTGACAACTGAAAAGAATTTGTAATCTTAGCACAGACCACAAACTTTCATGGCACAACTACTGACTGGATCAGAGGCACATCCATTACAATTTCCTTTTTATTTAGTTGGATGGAGGCAACTCAGTTCTTTGGCAGTGTTAGACAAACTAGATCTCTATCTTGCCTTGAGCTTTCAGTACAATAGGCATATCATCAACAGATTTGATTGGACATGCGAAAATGCACTTGGCATCATGTTTCTGCATCACACTCACCTTCATAGTAAAATCTTAGCAGCAACTTAATGCTGTTTATGCTATAGCTAACCATCATAATGAAAAGGATATTTTTCATAAATTAATTCTAAGATCATACACTATGTTGTGACAGTCAGAAGATGCAATCTACTGTGCCTTAAAATGTGGCTGGGCCTCAATGGCCAAGCCAACTTGTGCAGTCCTTAGAATCCTGCCATGAAGTTTATACCCTTCTTTTACTATTTTTACCACAGTACCAGGTAATGCATCCACAGATGGAACACGTGACACAATTTCATGTTCAGCTGAGTTATATTCAAGGCCAATGGAATTCATCTTCTCCAATCCATGCTTGGAAAATATTTTGCACAGCTTCTCATCAATCAAGCGCACACCTTCATAGAAGTTCTTTAAAGGTGGACTGGAGTTAGCAAGGTCCTCCTCAGTTATGCTCAGAGTCGTCTTCTCTAGGAGATCAGCCACTGTTAGGACATCTTTACAAAAACTATGAATGCCTAGGAGAGAGAAAAAAAAAGTTTTTCATTAAAACCCCACATTTAAAGTATCATTTCATCATTGCCTTCCCTAAAGTTGCTCCATTGAACTTTTATTGATAAATTCCAAATCTTGATCAGTTCTAATTTCCAAGTAATTTGTCACTAACCCAAAAAGCCATGCATCAAGTCCACTGCAGATGCACAAATCATTTAGTTAGAGACACATATCAATGGCTAAAATATTAGCCAGAAAGATAAATCTTGAAACTTAGTAAGTACCAGTGCAATTCATATATACTCACCATATAATCTGGCATCTTCAACGCATTTTCTGATTCTTCTATTGTCATTTTCAACACGGGCTACAATTCTCCGATATTTCTCCTATAAATAATCAAACAAGAGTCAAAATAGACACTTGAAAGAATTTTGAAAAATGAAGATCTCTATACAGCCTCATAAAAGCATAAAACATTAACATAATTAACTAGAATAAGTCAATCACAGTAATCTACACTAATTGTTTCACCAAACATCCTTTAAAACACTGCTACAGTGTTAAAGAGAAGTTGTATGTATGCAAATGTTATCCACATGATCCCAGTGTAATATTGCATTGCAGCTCAAGAGCCCAATGGATAAAATTTATTGAACCATCAAGTGACAGCAGAATACAGAACCAAACAGATGAACTTCAATCCTTTGCCTGTACTGATCAATCAGTAGTGGTCAACAGGTCATACATGGTATTTGTATCCTCGGTTAAGGAGGGAAAAGCTTGCCAGAATACCTACTCCAAGTTCAGCAGTTTGCTGGTGATTATTAAGTACAGTGCTGGATCATAACTTCCACCAGTAACAAGCCATGCTGTCAAATTTGTAGATTCATCGGATATAGGAGCAGAATTACATTTGGCAGAGTCTACTCTGCTATTCCATCATGGCTGATATGCTCCTCACCCCTCTTTTCCTGCTTTTGCCCCATAACCCACTACCAATTAAAAATCTGGCTAACTTTCTTAAATTTACTCCATCCCAGCATCCACCACACTTTGGGCTCGTGAATTTCACAGACTTGCAACCCACTGGAGAAGTTGTTTCTACTCAACTGTGTTTTAAGTTTGCTATCCCTTATCCAGAGGCTATGACTTCTCATCCTAGAATGCTCCACAAGAGTAAGCATTTGCACCACATCTATTTTAACCATACTTTTTAATCATCTTGAATACTTCAATTTGATCCTCCCTCATTTTTCCATGTTCCAGAGAGTTTTGACTAAACTGTTCAATATCTTTTCATACGACAGACCCCGCAACTCTGGAATCGATCAAATGATCATCTGAACTGCCTCCAATGCCATACATCTTTCCTCAAAGAAGGGGACTAAAACCACACTACTCCAGACGCGGTCTCACCAATGTCTTGTATAGTTACAATAATACTTCCTTAGCTATTCTATTCCTTTAGCTATAAAAATCAACATTCCATTCGCTCTTTATTATTATCTGATATACCCGAATGCTAGTTTGTGTCTCATGAATCAGGACACCCAGCTCTGAGGCAGAGCACCCAATTATCCATTTTGCTGGTCTTCAAAGAACTTCAGCAAATTAGTTAAACTCTATTTGTCCTTCATCTTACACTGACTGATGGATAGCATTTTGACTTACCAAATGTCCCGATATTGCTTCCTTGATAACTGATTATAACATTGACATCTGTTGTTGGGACAAACTAACTGGTCTAATTTCCCTCATTGCCTCCCTCCCTTTTTGAATAAGGACATTACCATTTTTTTCCAATCCACTAGAACTTTTTCCATGCCCAAGGAATCTTGGACTATTGTAAACAATGGATCCACTATCTCCACCACCATTTCCTTTAATAGCACAGCATGTAGGCCACAAGGTGCAGGGAATTTGTCTGCCCTCAATCCTAATAGTTTGAGTGTACATTTTCCCCCGTTGATGTTGTTTCTATTGCCTGATTTGCCCATTCCAATATTGTCCTCCATTGTGTAAACTGAGGGAAAGTGTTGATTTAGCTTCTCTGCCATTTCAGTGTTTTCTGCTGTCAACTCTCCAACTTCATCATCCAAAGGACCAACATTCCAGGCCCAGGCATGGTAAATGATCATTTGGAAGAAATACTGAGGGTGGAGAGCATCTGAGAATGCATGGGAAAACATGACTGCATACAAACAATTGATTGAAAGTGTACACAATTATAAACTAGTTTATAGCATGAGCAATTGACAATTTCATGCTGCAGTATATGTGCTACTCATTCAAAAAAGGTGAACTTAAAATTATTTAGTAGCTTAGAAGATTGCAACCAATTCCCAGTTTGCCACCATTTTTCACATGAAGTTGGTTTGCTTTGCTTAGAATCAAGAGCTTGTTCTCAACAAACTCCTGACAACACACCTTCAACTTCAAGGATCAGAGCCCCTGCTACTCCATTTCAGAACGCTCATCCACCTTGATGCTGCAAGTCACCTGCAATGAGCATTCGGATGGTCCGGTGCAGAATCCAAACTTCCGATGTCCCAAACAGGCCTGAAATTTGGCTTCAGGAATACAATTATTAGAATTCAATGTTATAATCCAGCACAAAATAATTAATAACACTTGCTCACACTAGTGTTAAAAACATCTACATTTCCATAATTGGGAGTCAGGTTACACTTAAGTGATTTTAGAATTTAATTCCTCAAGTTAATTTTGATGTGAAGGTCAAAATTTCATTGTTGCAACTGTATACAGTATAGGTGCATCAAAATCTATGGCAGTAATGAAAAGGCATAGTTTTACGCTACTTATTGGCAAGACAATATTTGATATAGCCAATTAGGCTACTTTCTCATCTGGTCAAAAAGGATTAAGATGTTTAATTTAAAAAAAGACTTTTTGACTTGACTAAAGCCAAACAAAAAAATGCTTGAAACACATTATCTTTGGGCTTTTGATTAATCAACTGTACAGAATGTTACAATTAGTCCATCACCTTGACTGCAACATGTCTGATTAAATCAAATGCTACACAAAGGGGTAGCCTCAGGATGTGGTTTCTTTTGTTATCCAACCAACTCCTCCCTCACCAATGTTGCAAATTTCAAGCTCAAAGCATGAAAACAGCAATTCAGAGCAGAGGTTTTGACCAGCTTTCCAATGCACTGCTTACTTCAGTTGGGTTGATTTGGAGGAGATAGTTCACATTACACCCACATGAGAAATAAACAACTAATCTAGTTAGAGAACGGAAAGGACCATGGAACAATTTTCTGGCATTGTTGGAAGAAAATTTTCTATTAAAAAGTAAATATTTTGCAAAATTCAGCTATTACACCCCTCTGCAGCAGGTGGGACTGAAAACTAAGCTTCCTGCCTCTAGAGGTAGGGGCATAACTACTACACCACAACAGCCCCTTCTTGGCAACAAGGTCTATTTTCTAACCAGCCTCTTCAGATGTCACTAGAATTCTCCAGAGCAGGTAGGAATTGAACCTATGCCTCCTGGTTACACAAAATTTATAAAGCCTACGCATCATTTGCATAGTGGTAGAATTGCTAAGTTGCTGGGACATGCTCAAAATGTAGGTGTTCATCTCATTTTAGAACTGCATAGGATCTTAGTTGCTGTGACCAGTACATCTGTCCAAGCACTTAAATGCTCAATAAAAAGTAACAGATGCTAGTGAACCACAATGTGTAGTAGCACCAGTGCAGAGCAAAGTTAATTCTCAGTACATTGAGATTTTGTTGAGTTCTGAAGCATTACATTTGACTCAATACTAAATGAGTTTTTTCCTCTGTACAGATGCTACCAGACCGGCTGAGTTTCTCAAACTTACTTCAGATCTCCAGCATCCTTTGCTTTCATTGGAGATCTTCTTCCTCACAGTACTTCAATTTCATTAGACAGCTTATTCCTCTCTCAGGCTCAAAATTCCATTTCCAGCACCAACATTATTTATAACTTTACCTACTCTTCAAGCAATTATGTCTATACAAGCAATAGTCTATTGTATCCATTTTATCATGTTTGATATAATCTAGGATTTTGCAGTCAGCAGCTAAGTGGCTACTTTTACTACTGATCTTAAAAGCGGATTCAATGTCACCTAAAGGGGATCTATGGCATTCAGCAGTGATTATATTTCAGGCCAAGAATCCAGTTGCTTTGAACAGTACTCAGAGAGCAAACCAAAAAAGTATAATAAAAATACTTACCATGTTCTAGTCTTCATAATTTTTCACAAAGCAAAATAGAAGATGGGATATACACAAAAGATTGAAATAGAAACTGAGTCAAATATGACGTTTTATATAAAAAAAGCTAAACAAAGTTCATGCCAAATCAAGTGATTTCTCGGTATAAGAATTCCAAAGTCAAACCCTAGTAGCAGGCAATCACTGACAGCAACTTATGGATGTGTTGAACTCCACTTGTGTATGGACCAGAGTTTGCTGTATGTTCTTCCAAACACAGTCTTTGTAGGTATTACAGCTATGAAATCTCAGCTGTTACACACATTTGTTATTCTAAAGTCAATCTAAACTTAAAAGGCACACTTTGGTGTGCAAGACATTGAGATGCACTGATGAAACACTAAGCAAATAACTGCTCCCAGAAAGATTACTGCTGAGCCCTGCATTTTCCACCAGGTGAGCAACTTTAAGTACTACTGTGTGCACATAAGGTGACAAACATGGTAGCAAATAGAGGCTTGGCTGCAGATTCTACTTTGGTGACAATCATTGTTCAAATAAGACTTGCCTGCAGGGCCTGATGTTCTTTAACTAACTCGTTCATTTTAAGTTGCAGCTTTTTTTGACTAGCACATGGACTAGCAGAAGTCTTGTGTTGCATTGCATTTTCAGCACCACACTTGAGTGTGTTGGCAGAGTCCAGTTGATCTTGATTTTCTTCAGTCTTTTGTTGGATAGTACCACCACAAAGAGTCAAGAAACTCCTAGAATGGAAACATATTATTCCACTTAACCAGTTTGGAAATAATATCCACATATTATATGCCTTTTTGGTCTGTATCAGATACCTGCCACATTTGACCAGTTTTGGTATATCTGGGGGTTCGTTGCTCAAGTCTGTATTTTGTTCATTACAGTAGTGTTGAATGGATCAGTATTTTGATCGAAGTGCAATCAAAGTTTAAAAACATTTACTTGACTTCAATATCACCAAGTGTAATATTTTGAAGCAGTAATTGGTGAACAGTTGGACTACACAATACCAGATTTCTTGTCAGCCTCAAAGAGAAGGTTTGTGTGGTCAACCTCAAAACAGCAAGTTAGGAAGGGAAAAATTGGCCAATACTCCACGAGTAAACTTGCAGATGGAGATTAGGCCAATACTCTTACTTCACACATCCTCTACCCAGAAAAGACAATACACTATCTCTTCTACATCTAATATGCTAATGGTTCTTATTTTTAAGAAAAAAGAAAATGCTTTTCAAAAGAATGCACAACAGTCAATGAATCAAAGCAGCCCACTTGTCTGTCAAGTATTTTGCATCCCCAGCAAGATGCAACTTAAGATTTAAGTTCACATCAGTTCCCCCAATCCTCCAACTTGGAGCAACCAGACAATCCATTGCTGGCAAGGACAGCAACTTTGAATTGTTTTTCCAAAAATCATGCTACAACACGCAGAGTCAGTAGAGTTTAAATGCCTGATCTAAAGGACAATAAGCAAATACTCAATGGGCTTCAAACAAGCTGAGCCGAAAAGAAACTTCATTGAAACGGAATGCCAGACGTTTTCCCTGACTGGACAAGAATTTTAAAACTCTCAAATATCATACTTCAAAGATTCAGATAACTAATGGTTCCTTAGTGACAAAAACTGCAGATGCTGGAATCCAAAATAGACAAACAGGAGGCTAGAAGAACACAGCAAACCAGACAGCATCAGGTGGTGAAGAAGTTAACATTTCAGATCAATAGCTAATACTTTCTATTTTCTTTAATTAAAAAGAATTCCATCAGTTCTAAAGTTACACGCAGAGAAAGAGAGGAACATGTTATAACAGCTGGATGAAACAAATTAGGTAAAATATTTAAGTACCAAACAGGCAGAGCACTTTCAAAATCTGAAGTATGAATTACATTTTCCATAAAGTTGAAAACAAAAGCTTAGAAAGCCACAATACTTTAATTTCTCACCACTCATACAAAACCAGGTGAGAAAGTGCATAAGATATGAGCAAGAAGGGATGTGTAGAGTCAGAGATGTACAGTATGGAAACAGACCCTTCAGGCCAACCCGTCCATGCCAACCAGATATCCCAAACCAATCTAGTCCCACCTGCCAGCGCCCAGCCCATATCCCTCCAAACCCTTCCTATTCATATACCCATCCAAATGACTCTTAAAATGTTGCAATTGTACCAGCCTCTACCACATCCTCTGGCAGCTCATTCCATACACATACCACCCTGTGTGAAGAGGTTGCCACTTAGGTCTCTTATATATCTTTCCCCTCTTACCCTAAACCTATGCCCTCCCTAACCCAAGGGAAAAGACTGTCTATTTATCCTATTGATGCCCCTCAATTTTGTAAACCACTATAAGGTCAACCCTCAGTCTCCGACGTTCCAGGGAAGACAGCCCCAGCCTATTCAGCCTCTCCCTGTAGCTCAGATCCTCCAAAAGCTCAGCTGGCATGATTTTGACCAGGTAAGAACCTGCAGTAGACAATGAGGTGCTGGAGGCAAGGGTAGTAGGTTAACAAGATGAAAAAGCATTCATTATGTGAAGGCAGTTAACAAGGTGAAGAACATTCAATAACTCCAGATGGCTTAATCTTTACTGTTGATGTTCACTGATTGTGACAGCCACCCAATCAATATAGATGTTGCCTTATTTGGATGCTGCTCCCTGTAAGTGACTATAGAATTCATTAAGCATCGGCTGTTTGAGAAAAGATCGAGAACTCTCATCTCTGTGCACACAGGTGATCGCACTCTCCCCCCCCCTCCAGGGCCCAGAATAAAGATGAAGGACATTTAGACACACTGTGTCTGAGTGTCTGCTTCGACAGATACAGAGATAAGGAAACTATGACACAGGCCTTGGTGCAAGGGAAAGAAATGCATTGCTTTTGAAAAAACATTGAGCCATCTTTATCCATCGGTTCACCTTAGAAGCTTTTTTCAGTGTTAATGAGCTTTTTTCTATATACAGAAAAGCACAGCACCAATTTTGAGAAATGTTGATAATTCTGTTATAACAGTTGCATCTTCAAAATAAGAATTAGAGTCATAGACTTGTTTTAGTCTTTAATAAAAGAGCAGATGTGGATAAACTTAAAGGGCAATCTTATATTAATTTTGCATTTGAAGTAGTTATGATTTCCCAATTGAATTCAATACACTGAATCTTATTCAACACCTCAAATATAATAAATGCTTAGAATTTCTATATGGGTTCCACTAATTTCCTAGTGCCATTAAAAACTTCTGTTTGCATTAGTCTTGCAGAATCCACAATCAATCACTTGCTAATATTAGATTGGATTTTTTGTTTGCGGTGGAGAGGTAAGCATATGAGATAGGCAACACACACAGTCAGACATTGATTTATAAATCAAATCCTAAAATAAAACTACTCAGGACCTAAAAAAAGTGAAAGATACTCAAAAGAAAAATTACAAAATAAAACCTTAAGGCAGAACTAAATGGGGCAGCACAGTGGCTAGGACTGCTGCCTCACAGCACCAGGGACCCACATCTGATTTCAGCCTCAGGCAACTGTCTGTATGGAGTTTGCACATTCTCCCAGAGTCTGCGTGAGATTCATCCTGGTGCTCCAGTTTCCTCCCACAATCCAAAAATGTGCAGGTCAGGCGAATTAGTCAGGGGTAAATTTAGGATAATGGGGAATGTGAGTGAGTGAGATACTCTTCAAAAGAATCGTGTGGACGTGTTGGGCCGAAGAGCCGGTTTCCACACTGTAGGGATTTTAAGATGAAATATTCAATAAATTTCAAAACTAAAATGCAGTTAAAAAACAATTAAGCAGAATGTTGATAACTTCATGGTCTCTGTATTTGCCAGCTACAAATTTTAAAGTAATTAACAGTACGTGCAAAAGAGTACATACACTATGTCAACCTCACTGTAATACTACACTAGGTACCTTATAAGGCATTAAAAGAGACTAAAAATTTGCGTTGTAACTTAACTAGCACTCAGGAGACCTTTAGTCTACTGTGCCAAATTCACATCTTGGCAACCCTACTATCAGATAAAACATTTACCTCATGAAAATAAATACATTGACAGCATTGCAAGTTTGCTTAGGTGAATAAGTCAGTCGCGGAAAAGGAACATTCCATGCTATTACGTGAAGTAAAATTAAGTAATTTTAATAGGAGATGGAAATGTGTTGCTGGAAAAGCGCAGCAGGTCAGGCAGCATCGAGGGAACAGGAGAATCGACGTTTCGGGCTAATGCCTGTTCCCTAGATGCTGCCTGACCTGCTGCGCTTTTCCAGCAACACATTTCCATCTCTGATCTCCAGCATCTGCAGACCTCACTTTCTCCTCAATAATTTTAATAGGAGTCAGGCTTGGGGGCGGAAACAGCAGCGAGAGAGATTTCTTCTCCCAAGTGCACCTGCAAGTCAACTTGGTGGGACACTGAAGTCACTACATTTCAAATTGAAGCGTTTCGGAACATTCACAAAGCCTTACAAGATCCTGTTGTTTCAAAATTAATAAGCCTAAACCCTTTCCCCGAGAACAAAAGTCTCCTCCAGCACCCCCCGATAAAAAAACCCCACATTAACACCCATCCAGTGCGCTTTCACATTAAGCGGCAACAGAAGTGATTACGGGAACTCCCAAGGGAAGCATCTGCGAATCGGGTCGCTCTAACAGAATTTCGACTGTGACACAAGTTTTTCGTCTAATTTTTCCATTCTCCACTTGAGAGATCTCTCTTCTAAAAGAAAAGTTTGGGCTTGGTGTGCATGTGTTTAATTTTGAATAAACAAAAGGAAACTTTTGAACTTGGTCAAACTTTCGGAGCACGTTTTGCATTGCCGAAAATTATTCAGGGTGAACTGTAAAATATGCCGTAACTAGCCAATAAAACAAAAAAAAAGGAATAGGCAATTCTCAGACTGGATTTCGTGGAAATAGTTTGATTTGCTACTTTCGAGCTCGCATGATGTTTCCGGCTGGAGGAGGAAACTGAAGCGCCTACGTGAGGAGCAGCACGACTGCAGAAAGCAGCTTCCCCACCCGTCAAACAGCCAGCCAGCCCTTCAGGTCAGCGACATTTCCCAGGAATAACGAGGATTGCCGCACTCCGCATCCCGGCCAGGGACTTCACAGTCTCATACTCTGCCGCTAATCTCCGACCCCAGTGTTGACCCGATTCTGCCACAGACCCATCCCGTGCCCCTTGGAAAAGGGACATTGGAATTGCAGCCTCCCCTCCCTCTACCTGGAACATAACGGAGGCAAGCGGTTTTCCGAGTGAAAGCAAAGACAAGTGCTCTCAGGGTCGTCTCCAGAGCCGCTGTCTCCGGCCCAGGGAAGTACCGGGCCTCGGGAGGACATTGACCCACGAGCTGAGGGTATGTTTCCCTATACCCTCCTCCCCCGGGCTCAGCAATCGGAGTGGTGATGGCGCCGGGTCCGGGATCACTGCCCGTTTGAGTGGGGTCGGGGTTCTCAATACCCGGGACCCGTGCCTAGGGTTCATCTACCGGATGTGAGTGTTGGTAACGGTGACTCACCTGCTACTGCCCCGTAATGCCCAAAACACCGCTCCGTTAGCGCTCTGTCTCAGAGTACACCTGTACATAGCCGCCATCTTCGACGTGTAACGACCCGCCGGCTGCCCGTTTTAATAACCGAAAAGGCCCCACCTCCCCGGCAAAGCCCCGCCCACAGACCCGAGCCGCCGCCACGCTGACAAGGCCCCGCCCACAGACACGAGCCACGACACCCAGACAAGGCCCCGCCCACAGACACGAGCCACGACACCCAGGCAAGGCCCCGCCCACAGACCCGAGCCGCCGCCACGCAGACAAGACCCCGCCCACAGACACGAGCCACGACACCCAGGCAAGGCCCCGCCCACAGACCCGAGCCGCCGCCACGCAGACAAGGCCCCGCCCACAGACACGAGCCACGGCACCCAGACAAGGCCCCGCCCAGAGACACCAGCCACGGCACCCAGACATGGCCCCTCCATCATAAACCATCGCCTCTCCCGACCCTCCAGAGCAAAGCCACCTCCAGAGTTCCGGGCGGGCCCAGACAAGGCCCCACCCACCAACCCGAACCTACGGCCCACAGACCAGGCCCCAAAAGACCCACGCCTCCGGTCCCGATGAAGCCCCGCCTACAGCTCCGGGCCACCGCCACTCCGGAACAACCCCATCCCACTTCCTCGCTTCGCATTTTTGCTGAACATTTCCAGCATTAAAATTCAAACCTTTTGTCCACAGGAGCCAGGGGAAGTAGAGGGTATCAAAGTTAAGGTCATTGTATTGTATTGTATTGTACAGTATGGAAGCAGATTCGTCCATGCCAACCAGATAGCCTAAAAACTAGGTAAAAACAATGACTGCAGATGCTGGATTAGTGGTACCACTAAGCCTAAAAACTAACCTAATTTAGTCCCATTTGCCAGCACTTGGCTGATATCCCTCTAAACCTTTCCTATTCACATACCCATCCAGATGCTTTTTAAATAACTCAGCGTCCACATTTCCCCTGGCAGCTTCATTCCGTACATGCGCCACCCTTTGTGTGAAAAAAATGCCTTTTATGTTATTCCCCTCACCTTAAACAGAGATCTAGTTTTGGACTCCCCTTCCCCCGGGAAAAAGGCCTTGTCTATTCACTCTATCCATGCCCCTCATGATTTTATAAACTTATATAAACTCATCCCTCAGCCTCCAATGCTCCAGGGAAAATAAAGCCCCAGCCTATTCAGCCTTTCCCTCCAATCCTAGCAACACCCTTGTAAATCTTTTTTGAACCCTTGTCAGTTTAACAACATCTTTCCTATAGCAGGGAGACGAGACTGAATGCAGTATTCTAAAAATGGCTTCACCAACTTCCTGTATGGTTGCAACATAATACTGACCAATGGAGGCAAATGTGCTAAATGCCTTCTTCACCATCCTTTATACCTGCGACTCCACTTTCAAGGAACTATGCACCTGCACCCCTAGATCTGTTTGTAAAACTCCCCAGGGCCCTACCATTAACTGCATAAGTCTTGCTCGGATTAGTCTCACAAAATGCATCACCTCACATTCATCTAAATTAAACACCATCTGCTACTACTTGGCCGTTGCCTCATCTGATCAAGGTCATGTTGGATGCTAAGATAACATTCTTCACTACACAACTAATTTTGGTGTCATCTGCAAACTTACCAAACATAACTCCTACATTCACATCCAAATCATTTTATATAAAGGATGAGACACAGTGGACCCAGCACCAATCCTTGCAGCATACCACTGGTCACGGACCTCCAGTCCATAAAACAACCCTTTACCACCATCCACTGTCATTAACCTGCATGCCAATTTTGTATCCAATTGGCTAGTTTCCCCTGGATTTCATGTGATCTAACCTTGCTAACTAGTCTACCATGTGCAACCTTGTCAAACGTCTACCGCTCTGCTTTTATCAATCAGAGTCAGAGAGGTGTACACACAGAAATAGACCCTTCGGTCCAACTCGTCCATGCTAACCAGATAACCCAACCCAATCTAGTCCCACCTGCCAGCACACAGCCCATATCTCTCTAAACCCTCCATATTCATAATATCTATCCAGACACCCTTTAAATGTTGCAATTGTACTAGCCTCCACCACTTCCTGTGACAGCTCATTCTATACATGTACCACCCTGTGCGTGAAAAACATGCCCCTTAGGTCCCTTTTATATCTTTTCACTTTCGCATGTAACTGATGCCCTTGAGTTCTGACTCCCCCACCCCAAGGAATAGACTTTGTCTATTTATCCTATGCATGTCCCTCATGATTTCATAAACCTCTATACTATCAACCATCAGCCTCCAACACTCTAGGGAAATAGCCTCCAGCCTATTCAACCCCTCCCTATAACTCAAATCCTTCAACCCTGGCAACTTCCTCGTACATCTTTTCAGAACCCTTTCAAGTTTCACAACATCCTTCCGATTAGGAAGGAGACCAGAATTGCATGCAATATTCCAAAAATGGCCTAACCAGTGTCCTGTATAGCCACAAAATGACCTCCTGTACTCAATAATCTGACCATAAAGGAAAGCATACCAAATGCCTTCTTCACTATCCTATCTACCAGAGACACCACTTTCAAGAAGCTATGAACATGCACTCCAAGGTCTCTTTGTTCAGCCACACTCCAATCTTACCATTAAGTGTATAAATCCTGCTAAGATTTGCTTTCCCAAAATGCAGCACCTCACATTTATCTAAATTAAACTCCATCTATCGCTCCTCTGCCCACTGGCCCATCTGATCAAGATCTTGTTATAATCTGATGTAACCTTCTTCGCTGTCCACTACATCTCCAATTCTGGTGTCATCTGCAAACTTACTAACTATACCTCTTGTGTTTACATCCAAATCATTTATATAAATGACGAGAAGTAGTGGACCCAGATCACATCCTTGTGGCACTCCACTGGTCACAGGCCTCCAGTCTGAAAAGCATCCCTCCACCACCACCCACTGTCTTCTACCTTCAAGCCAGTTCTGTATCCAAATGGCTAGTTAGAGTCAATTGGAGCCCAATACAGCATCCACTGCTGAACTCTACTGCTACTAAGTCCATTAGTCATAGAGATGTACAGCACAGAAACCCGTCCATGCCGACCAGATATCCCAGCTGAAAATGTGTTGCTGGAACAGCGCAGCAGGTCAGGCAGCATCCAGGGAACAGGAGAATTGACGTTTCGGGCATAAGCCCTTCTTATGCCCGAAACGTCGATTCTTCTGTTCCCTGGATGCTGCCTGACCTGCTGCGCTGTTCCAGCAACACTTTTCAGCTCTGATCTCCAGCATCTGCAAACCTCACTTTCTCCCCGACCAGATATCCCAACCCAATCTAGTCCCTCCTGCCAACACCTGGCCCATATCAGTCCAAATCCTTCCTATTCATATACCCATCAAGATGCCTTTTAAATGTTGCGATTGTACTAGCCTCCTCTGGCAGCTCATTCCATACACATACCACCCTCTGAGTGAAAAGTTTGCCCCTTAAGTCTCTTTTATATCTTTCCCCTCTCGCCCTAAACCTATGCCCTCTAGTTCTGGACTCCCCAACCCCAGGGAAAAGACTTTGTCTATTTATTCTACCCATGCTCCTCGTAATTTTATAAACCTCTAGAAGGTCACCCCTCAGCCTCTGACGCTCCAGGGAAAAGAGCCCTAGCCTATTCAACTTCTGCATATAGCTCAAATCCTCCAACCCTGGCAACATCCTTCCAAATCTTTTCTGAACTCTTTCAAGTTTCACAACATCTTTCCGATTTGAAGGAGACCAGAATATAGTTCTCCCTATATTCCATGAAATCTAACCTTGCTAATCAGTCTCTCATGAGTAAACTTGTTGAACGCCTTATTGAAGTCCATATAGATCATGTCTACCACTCTGCCCTGATCAATCTTCTTTTTTACTTCTTCAAAAAACTCAATCAAGTTTGTGAGACATGTTTCCCATGCACAAAGCCATGTTGACTATCCCTAATCAGTCCTTGCCTTTCCAAATACATATAAATCCTGTCCCTCAGGATTCCCTCAAACAAATTTCCCACCATCTATGTCAGGCTCACTGATCTATAGTTCCCTGGCTTTTCCTTACCACCTTTCTTAAATAGTGGCACCACCTTCGCCAACCTCCAGTCTTCTGGCACCTCACCTATGACAATAGATGATACAAATATCTCAGCAAGGGGCCCAACAATCACTTCCCTAGCTTCCCACAGAATTCTATGGTACACCTCATCAGGTAGTGGGGATTTAGATTCCCTACCGAGTGGAAACAGGCCCTTCGACCCAACAAGTCCACACTGGCCCTTTGAAGAGCAACCCTTCCCCTCTGACTAATGAACCTAACACTATGGACAATTTAACAGGGCCAATTCACCTAACCTGCACATCTTTGGACTGTGGGAGGAAACCGGTGCACCCGGAGGAAACCCACACAGACACAGGGAGAATGTGCAAACTCCACACAGACAGTTGCCTGAGGCTGTAATTGAACCTGGGACCCTGGTGCTGTGAGGCAGCAGTGCTAACTACTGAGCCACCGTGCCACTATCAACACATCCAGCACTTCCTCCTCTATATTATAGACATTTTAAGATGTCATCAACTATTTCCCTACATTCTATATCTTCCTTGTCCTTTTCCACAATAAACACTGATGCAAAATAATCGTTTATTATCTCCCCCATCTCCTGTGACTCCACTCAAAGGCCGCCTTGCTGATCTTTGAGAGGCCCTTTTCTCCCCTTAATTACCCTTTTGTCCTTAATGTATTTGTAAAAACCCTTTGGATACTCCTTAAATCTATTTGCCAAAGCTATTTCATGTCCCCTTTTTGCCCTCCTGATTTCCCTCTTAAGCATACTCCTGCTGCCTTTATACCCCAAGTATTCACTCGATCTCTCCTGTCTGTACCTGACATATGCTTCCTTCTTTCTCTTAATCAAAATCTCAGTTTCTTTAGTCATCCAGTATTCCCTACAACTAACAGTCTTTCCTTCCACCCTGACAGTAATAAACTATCTCTGGACTCTTGTTATCTCATTTCTGAAGGCTTCCCATTTTTCAGCCATGCCTTCACCTGTGAACATCTGCTCCCAATCAGTTTTTGGAAGTTCTTGCTTATTGACTTCAAAATTAGCCTTTCTCCAATTTAGAACTTCAACTTTTAGTTCTGGTCTATCCTTTTCCATCACTATTTTAAAACCAATAGAATTATGGTCGCTGGCCCCACTGACACTTCAGTCACCTGCCCTATCTTATCTCCCAAAAGTAGGTCAAGTTATACATCTTCTCAAGTTAGTACATCCACATACTGAATTAGAAAATTGTCTTGTACACACCTAACAAATTCCTCTCCAGCTCAACCCTTAATACTCTGGCAGTCCCAGTTTATGTTTGGAAAGTTAAAATCCCCTACCATAACCACCCTATTATTCTTACAGGTAACAGATCTCCTTATAAATTTTTTTCTCAATTTCCCACTGACTATTAGGGGGTCTATAATACAATCCCAATAAGGTGATTATCCCTTTCTTATTTCACAGTTCCACCCAAATAACTTCCCTTTATGTATTCCCAGGAATATCCTCCCTAAGTACAGCTGTAATGCTATTCCTTATCAAAAGCACCACTCCCCCTTCTTTCTTGCATCTCTTTTTATCCTTCCTATATCATTTGTATCCTGGAACATTAAGCTGCCAGTCCTGTCCATCTCTGAGCCACATATCTATAACTGCTATGATATTCCAGTCCCATGTTCCTAACCATGCCCTCAGTTCATCTGCCCTCCCTGTTACGCCTCTTAAATTAGACTGTGTTTATTTCAATGCATCAGTCCTACCTTGTTCTCGGCTTTATCCATGCCTGCCCTGACTATTTGACTCACTTCTTTTCTTAAGTGTACCAGTCTTGGATTGATCTCTTTCCTCACTACCTCCCCACCTTACTAGTTTAAATCCTCCCGAGCAGTTCTAACAAATCTCCCTGTCAGTATATTAGTCCCCTTCCAATTCAAGTGCAATCCATCCTTCTTGTACAGGTCACGTCTACCCCAAAAGAGATTCCAATGATCCTAAAATGTGAATCCTTCTCCCATACACCAGCTCCTCACCATACACCAGCTCCTCAGCCATGCATTCATCTTCTCTATCCTCCTATTCCTACCCTCACTAGCTTGTAGCACCAGAATTAATTCAGATATTACAACTCTTGAGGACTTCCTTTTTAAATTCCTGCCTAACTTTCTATACTCTCCCTTCAGAATCTCATCATTTTCCCTTCCAATGTCGTTGGTTCCAATGTGTACAATGACTTCCTATTGGGCCCTCTTCCCCTTCAGAACATTCTACACCCTCTGAGACATCCTTTATCCTGTCACCAGGGACGCAACACACCATTCTTATTTGTCACTGCTGGCCACAGAAACATCTGTCTGTGCCTCGGACTAGAGAGTCTCCTAACACAATCAATCTCTTGGAACCTGACATACTCCTCATTGCATTAAAGCCAGTCTCGATACCAGAAACTTGGCTGTTTGTGCTACATTCCCCAGAAAATCCATCATCCTCTGCGTTTTCCAAAACAGCATACATATTTGACATGGAGATAGTCACAGAAGACTCCTACACTACCTGCCTGTCTCTCTTACCTTTCCTGGAGTTATTCCATCCATGTGACTGTATGTGTGACTTTTCTTCCTTCCTATAACTGCCATCCATCACACCCCTTTGCTCTTGTAAATTCGTCCTTGCCTCTAACTGTCACTCCAACTGATCCCATTCGATCTCCTAGGATTCGCAACCAACAGCATTTATTGCAGATGTAATCATCAGTAACAATGTAAACTCTCCCTAAACTCTTACATCTGACAAGAAGAGCATATCACTCTAAGGTCCATTTTTGCTTCTTCCAATCTGCAGATCCTGAAAATAGCACTGCCTTATTCCTCTACAAAATGCTGCTTCAGACTAACTTAATACTTATGGCTTATATTTTTAAGTTTAATCAAGACACTTATCTCAATAAAACATATAAATCAAGAAAGACCACACTTTACTCACTACTGTGACTTATAGCAAGGCCACACTTAAAAACTATTCACTTATCTGTTTTTGTGCTGTGACATCTTTCAAACAGGTTCCTCCTGAATCAGGTGTGAATTCCACTGTTTGTTAATTTTTCTAGACGCACTCCGATGTCCAGCAATACATGGATTCAACAGCAAAGGCAGTAACTGCGCAGGTTCACTGCTGCATCAGTTAGCAGTGTGGGTTTCTTTCTCTCTCTCTCTGCACTGACCTGACTATGTGCTGCTTTTGTCTGTTCCTCTCCCTTTTAAAAATGCCATTGTTTTGACTTTTCTTTTCTCCAAAGTTCCAAAACAATGCAACAGCATATAAAAAAGTAATTGCTGCTCCTGGAATTCGAGGAAATCATCTCCAACACCCAAAATACCTCAAAAAAAAAAAAGGAGCAGCCTGTTACAGCCAGAAATTTTTCCCGTCCTCCAACTTGGAGTGATTTCTTCAAAAAACAAACTCAAGCGACTTAGTGAGACATGATTTCCCACCCACAAAACTATGCTGACTTTACAAAATTAGTCCTTGCCTTTCCAAGTGCATGTAAATCCTGTCCCTCAGAATCCCCTCCAAAAACTTGCCCACCACTGACATCAGGCTACCGGTCTATAGTTGTCTGGCTTTTTCTTACCACCTTTCTTAAATAATGACACATAAACCAACCTCCAGTCTTCCAGAACCTAACGCATGGCTATCAGTGATACAAATGTCTCAGCAAGGGGCCTCACAATTTCTTCTTGATGTTTCTGCTCTAATGTGGACACAAAGGGCTAAAACCACTTGCCAAGAACCAAGTGATAGTTTCTAGTGAGCCCACAATTGCATTCAAGCATGGACTGCTTCGGTATTTGGGAAGTCACAGATTGTGCTGAACACTGTGCATTCCTCAGTTAACATCCCCCTTTTGACATTCAGATGGAGGAAAGGTCATTGATGAAGAGACTGAAAACTGCTTGGCTGAGGATACTACCCTGAGATAGTGTCCTTGGCCTAGCTGTCAAGGATATCTGTAGAGAACACTATCTCTGTGTCCTCAACAGATATCTTGGAGCGAGATGATAACAATCACAACTATCTTCCTTTGTGCCAGGTTTGACTCCAATCATTAGACGGCTCCTCCTCCCCTCAAACCACTACTCCCACCCCTGAGCTCCCAATGCTTACAGCTTTGCTAGATCTCCTTGATGCCACATTCTGTCAAATGCAGCCTAAATGTCAAGGGCAATCACTCTCACCTGACCTGTGGAATTCAGCTCTTTTGTCCATATTTGAACTAAGGTGATAATGACGTCAGGAACTTAGTGACTTATGCGGAACCTAAACTGAGTGTCAGTGAGCAGGTTAATGCTGAGTAAGTACTACTCGACAGCAATGCTGATGACATCTTCAATCATTTTAATACCAAATGCTGTCTAATAAATGTAATGCAAGCATCTCCCTATTGTGACATCTCATTCCTCACCATCACTCCTTCTAATCTTGGAATAGTATTTGATCAGTGCAATTCAGATCTAACAAAAATAGGAGCAAGAATGGATATTTGAGATTGAAACAATTCGAGTTTTGCAGTACTTGGCACCATTCACCAGTCTCTTAACTCAATGTTCTGCTGACTACTGTGCATAGATTTACACTATTGTCCAAGCTAATGATACTGTCAGAACATCATGTAAAAATAGTTGACTAGGAATGTACAATTCCACTTATGAATGTGACCCTGAATGTCACAGTGTTCTCACCAGTGAGATATCATAATTATTTTGAAGTGTACAGTTGTTTGCAGTATAAAATCAATACAAAAAAGGAGCCAACATACACTTATTACAGATAGGGCCATATCCTAATAACAGTTACATTGTATTGACTCATTGTATTGATTCTACTCTTACCTCTGCCACATTCAGCTCACTATCACCGCTAGTTGAAACGTGCAGTGCTGGAAGAGCTCAGCAGGTCAGGCAGCATCAGAGGAGCAAGGAGAGTCGATGGTTCAGGAATGAAGGGCTTATGCCCAAAATATCAATTCTCCTGCTCCTGGGATGCTGCCTGACCTGCTGTGCTTTTCCAGTGTCACACATTTTGACTCTGATCTTCAGCATCTTCTTTCACCACTATACTTGCTTACTATACGCTGTCTTTCTCCAAGAAGGCTGGTACCTGGAAAACAAGACAATAGCAAGAAATTTCACTCTTAAGAAGACGGCAGTTACAGGAGAAAGCAGACACGCCCAGCACAGCAAACCTCCCCTAATAGAAAGAAATAGGTTTTATTATTTAATAAGCAAACAATTCCTTCAAAATGTGCATTGAAGGTTTAGAACCCTGACATGCATAAACACTGACCTTCAAAACAACACACACTATTGTAACTGCAGGATTGCAAAATTACTTCTCAAGCACTAAGTCCTTTATACAAAAAAGCTGCCCATTATGCCATTATGTAGCATTAACAAGTATATAAAAGAAACTAATGGAACAAAGATTATGCACAAGTATAAAGCCATCATTGATCTCAATGCAGTGCTCTCCGTATGAGCAAGATAATGAATAAGAAATGTGCAAAATATATGTCTCAAAACTTTGACATCACAGAAAGGAATTCAGATTGCTGGGGCAATCCAACTTTTGATTCCACATGGTGAAGAACATGGGCAGCACTATCTTAATGTCAACCTATTGCCACTCAGTGACTTAGAAGTGATTTAGTGCTTTGTTTCTGGAGATGCGTGCTCATTGCATTGGCATCGACTATCAACATAGCCTTAGTTAAAAAGCGCGAAAACAACAGATATCCAAGAACCTGGAGGGATAAAGCTTTGCAAAATCTGTCTTTAAGGTAAGCCATTTATAAAGTAAAAACAGAAATGTTCTCCAGAACTTAAAGGATTTTATTTTTACTTCCACAAAATTGGGTGTGCTCACCTCTGCCTAAATAGAGCAAATATCTAGTGCCAGTGTTTACTGCTGGGACCAAGTCTGCACATAGGTACAGGCGATAATAGCTGGTGATGGTAGGATGGGCTCGGTTTCAATATTCTGTTGAACAGTGTCGTAATGGAAACCTCCCCATTCTGCAAGAAATGTAGCATTGTATGGGAAACATGCTCCAGAATGAGCCAGAGCTGAAAAATTTAGGATTGGAGAGTTACTTCAGCTTTGCAATAGCTCCTTTACAATTTAGAATATAATTACTCAAATCTGTACAAATACATTTAAGTAGTAATGACTGATTTTAAAAACGTTTGTATATGAAGTGTTTTGAATATCACTAAAAAGAGCTATGCAAATGCATAACAATTTTCTGTTATCTTCAATACTAAATTCATTTTAATATTTGTAACTTAAACAACATCTAAATTTGACCTTGCTGTTGTATCTTTTCACAATTTTACTGCTAGAGAATAATGTTGGATTGTTTCAAAATGAACACTGAAGCTTTGTGTCTTGGGTTGGGTACATCTGCTGCAACATTTGAACTTTGAAGCTTTGGAGTCAGCATTATGCGTGATGAGGCTATAACTGTTAAAAATTGACATATTTCTGAAAAATACAAGCTCATTGCAAAACATGCTAGAAAGTTCATTGGGGCCAGAACAGCAAGATAATAAACAGGAACATGAAATTCAAGCCAACACTAAAAGACTAACCGTTTTTTTTCTCTTTTCAAATGTTGTGTATTGCAGCATTTTCTGATTTTATTTCATATTTTCTTTTATCTGTACTCATTAAAAAGTTGCATTATTCTTATCACAAACCCAGCAACGATCAGTAAATAAATCTATTTTACAAAAAAACTTCGAAAGATGTCAATTCAGTTTAATTTGGTGCTGTACTCTTTGATTCCTCACACTTAAGATTGCATTTCTTTCTAATAAAAAGGTGAAATGTCAAAAAGGTCTCCTCTGAATTGTTCACTATAATTGTGGCAGAAGATCTCAGGAAACCCCAAGGAAAGAGAATAAATGTTATTTTCACCATTTTTAAGGAGTTTGTTATCTTTTGCTGAATCATGTTACAGGAAATTATCAAGAAAACTACACTGGAAGTTAAAGGCAGTACTGCTTCAATATATTTCTCTTGCTACCAAGAATCATATAAACTCTAATAGAATATTAAAACAGTTGTTCCAAAGGCCAAAGTGATGACAGACTTATCTGATTCAACTTTATCAAACAGAAACAAAATTACTTATTAAGTACCCAGCAACATCAAAAATATGAGAATGTGTTAAGAAATACCTTTAACCCCATTCCTTGAAAATACAAATGTGATAGGTACATGATCAAACTTCATGGGTCATGCATTGCAAGCCTAAGTGGTGATTTTACATATTTGAAACTAAACTAGATGTTTAAAACATCAATATATGTAAAAAGAATAGGAAATATCAACTCTTCTGGTCAAAATGAATATAGAACACATCTTCCCCAGTTATCTCAGGAGTATAAAGAGTAATACAAATAATTAAACCAAAAAAAAACTTGTGTTCTCCTAAGGACTTCCTTCCACATTCAGTTCACCATTTAAGACACTCATTGAGCAGAACATCCACTTGAAGACTGGAACTAAAATTATTCCAATTTTAATTTGCTTGCTGCATGTATGTTTAAGAATGTTTACTAATAAGTTTGTGCACAATCATAAAATCTTTAGTGGAAATCTGGTAAAGCTGTTGGATAGATTTTGGGTGTTTTCCCCACCCATGCAAAATGAGAAAAAGAATCATTTCTGTCACCAATGTGAAAGGTGACCCCATGTACCAAAGTGGAAATAATCACCCCCCAAATTACTTCCTGTACTAGTGAAATGTTTGGATGAAGAAGCATGTATCTCTAGATGTATTGTAGCAATATCTCTGGAGCTACAAATGTAGTATTGTTTATAATAGGCTGACAAGTTACAGAATGTTGCACTAGAAGATTACTACCATTTTAATGCATGAAATGATGACTACAAATCTCTGTTGTCAAATGATTTAGAGAGATAGGTTATGGTGTATGTATTGGTTGAGAGTGTAAATTTTTCATATATGCTATGCAAAGCGTAACGAGCCAAAAATGTACAAAGCTGGAAAAAGCACAGCAGGTCAAGCAGCAGAGGAGTCAACGTTTCAGGTTGGAATCTTTCAAAAGTGGCTGATCCATTCCATCACCATAGTATAACTTCCATCTCCATGGTATAACAACTGAAGAGTTGAAGTTGAGCAGAAATATTCATCCATGTCTTTCTTACCTCTAGTCTTGACTTCCAATGCTCTCCTGACTGGTCTCCCATCTTCCACATGGCATTGACTTCACTCAAAAAAATAACTCTGCTGCCAGTATTACATCTTGCACCAAACTTTAATCACCTATTATTCCTGTACTTGCTACAGGTACAATTGTTCAGTTTAAAAATCCTCACCTTTGTTTATCAAATCCTTCCTTTGCCTTATTATCTCTTGCCTTCCCTATTATCTCCTTCAGCCCTACAAGACAGAGATCTCCATATTCCTCCAATTCTGGTCTTTTGTACATTATTATTTTAATCATTCCAGGATCGACAGCTATGCTTTCAGGTTTGGAATTGCCCTGTTTCTCATACATTCTGCTTAATAACAAACTTGATTAATGTGTCTTGTTCTATGTCATCTGTTGATGGGTGCCAAACCTTTTTTTAAATTCCTTTTGCTAATTAAATGCCTTGAAGTGTTCTGATACATTTAAGGCACTAAAGAATTGCACAATATTGCTATTTTCCACTCAATTATACTCAACTCTCTATCTACCCTGGTATTAAAATTTATTGAATTTGCAACAATCTACTCTAAACTGGAGTACGAGCCATCATTTGGCTGATGGCTCTCCCAGATAGGGTCTGTAAATATAGAAACTTGTTTATTTGCAGATATACCTTTTCATAAATCTGTCGTAATGTTTGCACAAGGAGGCAAAATTTCTAGTGAAAATTGGTGGAAACCAAAAATAACATTTGGAGAGCTTAATTTTGATGCTCAGCGACCAATGGCCTCAGACTTTATGATGGTACATTTTGCATCCTCATTCTGATAGTAGACTTATGAGCCAATTTTTTAAAAAAAATGACTGTAATCTGCTTGTATATATCATTATGCAAGACCTACACCAGTGCAGTTGGTGTCTAATATACAACTAGGAGAAACGTCAAACAAACACTTTCCAAATTGTGATAGAGATCAAGATCTCTAGATCAGGTTCAGAGGTAGAGAGAGTTTAGAAAAAAAAGCTGTGAATTCAAGTTTACTTTAGTTGTCATTAGTTTTTGTTTCCTGTTCATTAGGAACTTTCAGCATGTACATCAATACCAAAATAGTTCAACTTTCTTGTGAAGGTCTAGCCATGTTCCTCATGATGGCAAACCGCAGCTTATTCCATTGGCTCCCATGAATGTTAAGGCATCTGTACATGTATATGAAGAATGGCATTCTATATTCATATAGCCATATATAAAATATGTATAACTGACATGACAAGTAATGTCAAGGAATGCTTTTCATTAGTTTAGTTAACTTCACATTTGATTCACTTGTCAAAATAATATTGACATTACATCTCATGACATTAGATTCCTTCCATTTAAAAAAAAACTTGTTTGAGTAAGTTATTGAAACTTCCTGATCATAGTTGCCACCAGGGAATGGCTGAATGGAGCATGGAGGAGAGTTATTTGCAACAAAAATGATGTAGATAAACAGTTCTACTCTTGCTGCCTCCACACCCCCATTTCAATTTCTCCCAAAAAAAAAAGAGGCAACAAGATCCACTCTGATGCAAACAGTGGAATTTCTGCCAATCTAACAGCTCATTTAAATAAAACACTAGTAAGAGAGTATTATTAAATGCTACATCAGAATTAAACAATAGAATTTATAGATTGTCTTTTAAAACCCATTACCTGACCACTACTACTACATTTATACAATATATTCTTTTCAACTTGCTGCTTTTCGATAGCATGTTGTCCTTTCATATCACATCAGGGTTTTTTCATTACTCTTTATCATTCTTCTGTCACTAAAAGGAAATGTGATTTCAGGTGACATTTGAGTAACGTCATTAATATTATGAATGCGGCTCTCAAAAACAGTCAGTTAATTTCCACGTGTGTCAAATATTTCATATATTACGAAGAGAGGGCAACCCTAATGGTCCACTAAAAAGTGAGAAGGTGGGATTACATTGCTGGTTCACACTTGGGATTCATAGTCAACTACTAGTAGTCAGCGTCAAAGCAACAACAGAAATTGCTGACGAAACTCAGCAGATCTGGCAGCACCTGTGGGGAAAAGACAGAGTTAATGTTTCGAGTCCAGTGATTCTTAATTGAGCAATTTCTGTTTTATGATGACACTATGGGTTTAAGAGCTCTATTTTATCCTGTTTCTTTTATGAAATGAGGTTGAGACAGAGCTTTGGAGTGGTCTGTTCCAAGCCAATAAAGTAAACAGCTTGTGAGGCCTTGGGTTTTTTTAAAAAGGCTTATCAATAGAAGCAGCATGAATGGGTAGAGTCAGGCTCCCGTAGAACCAGGGTTTTAGTTTAGTTGTTGATAGTTGTTAGGGTTTAGAAGTTGGCTGTGGAAGTTGCCTCTCTCTCCGTTACAGCTAAAAAGCTTGGGTTCTCCCTCTCTGCCAGAATTACATGTGGGACAATCTATTTTACTGACTTTGCTTTTGCCAAGGTTATGTTCGTGGGATGTTGATATATTGGAACAGATTAGTAGTTAGTTAATGTATTATTCTGTTAAATTATTCATAAAGTTGTACCAATTTTTCTTTCAGTTTGTATTTTAACTGGAGGTGTGTTTTGCACAAAGCCAAGTAGTGTGACTAATCAAATTATATCTGGAACACAGTTCCTTACACTTGCCTTTAACGGAGGTAAACGTTAGGGATAGGCTGTCTCCTTGATATGTTTGCAGAGCGTTTGGTGTGGTCTATAATAGTTTTTGTTTTCCAATTTCCAGGATTCACAATTCTTTGTTTTATTTCCATAGTCAGTGTCATGGTGAGTAGTGTCATGGCAATGGCTCAAGAACACTGATTTCCATTTCAAAGGTGAAGGTTGCACATCTAATAACAAGCAGCAGCAGTCTCCATTAAATCTGTTAATCTTTGTTAACAAGTTAAATCCGTGACTTCAAGTCAATATGACAGGTAAGGGAGAGAAATTGGTAAGTAGTAGTAGTAAATAAGTAGACTACCAAAGATTGGTAAAAAAGGGGAAAAAAAGGTGAATAGCAAAGGTCTTTCCCTAGGTCTTTCTTTAAGGTGAGAGGAGAAAGATTTAAAAAGAACCTGAGGGGCAACTTTTTTTTTCAAATACAGAGGGTGGTTTGCATGTGAAATGAACTGCCAGATGAAGTGATAGATGCAAGTACAGTTACAACATTTAAAGACATTTGGACAGGTACAGGAAAGGTTTAGAGGGATATGGGCCAAACACAGACAAGTGGAACTAGCTTAGTTTGGGAATCTTGGTTGGTGTGAATGAGTTAGACTGAAGGGTCTGTTTCCATGCAGCACAACTCTGACTGAATTGGACAAACGTCTGAAACGTGCAAAGATTATGTAAATTTATATAGAGCCTTTAACATAGTAAAATGCCCCAATGTACTTCATATGAGCAATTAAGTAACAAAGACATAACTGAGAGTTTTAGGAGCAGATGAACTGAGGCTGGGGTGATGTTGGGTGGTGTTGTGGAGGTGGAAGTCGGTAGTCTTGGTGATGGGACAGAAACTCATCTCATCACCAAATACTTTATCAAGTTGCAAATTATCTGATTCAGACTAAGACACTTAGTCACCAGGAAGAGAAGTGGAGTCAGTGACTAGGGAATAAAGTTTGTGTTAGTGTGTGATGACAATGATTTCCATCCTTCCTTTGTTTAACCAGAAGAAATTTCTACTTATCAAATACTGGATGTTAGAGGAGTATTGCATCAAATAAGTGGAAAGGTGGAGAGGCTGGAGAGATAGAACTGGGTACTATCAACGTACGTAGAATCGAACATCAGTGTTACAGCTGATGCTACAGTATTGCAGCATGTGGATGCAAAATAAGAAGGGGCCAAGGGTAGGTGTTGGCAGTATTCCAGGGGTAATGATACAGAAGCAGGAACAGAAGCTGCTGCTGGTGATATATGACTAGATAGGACGAAATGGAACTAAACTGCCAGGTGAATAATGGGAGAGAAGCATTAGAAATAAAGTGACTTGGTTAGTTCATGAATTCACAAAAAGGAAAGTCACAAAGACTAATGATGCGGTGAACGGTGGAATGCTTACTTAAATGGGCAGGGAAAGAAAATATAAAAGTGCATTTGTATCTCAGAAGTACTTCCTGAAACTATTTCACAATGCTTAAAATTCCTAATGTTGAAACTGCCCCCGAGGTCTTCCAGGAGGCAGTTTCTACAGCAGTTCCATTCAGTTTTAAAACAATAGCAAACAAATAAGGTTTTGTATTCAGCATTGTTTTAAACCCATTACACAGTCCCAGGTTTTTCTCCTCATTAAAGCCCATCAGCTCAAAACGGTAAAATAAATAAGCTGGTGTCAAAATTGTGATCGAGGAGGGATTTCTTGGGATGCCTCTGTGGTGCCAATGATAGCTCTACATTTTTGTTTGGATTTTAAATTGGACTGACATCTGAGATCAGGGCATGTATGGGCTGACTTCTCAGCTATGTAGACAGACTAGTGATATGTTTCAGTGATTTTGAGCTTTGCAATACATTTTCCGTCAGTATATTCCAACATAATGCAATGGTGCAAAGTAAATGAGGCAGAGTGCTTCCATGTAAACTTCTTGAAAAAGACAGGGAAAAAGCAGAAATCAGGCTGACTGGCCATTAAAAATATTCATGGAACTCACCTGCCAAGATTTTGCCATCTGCCACTTGGGAGAAGGATACCGATTAGAAATTGGGGGGTCCTTTAAATATACATATTTTTCTGAAAGCACCATTGTTCCACTTGTTTTTGTGGAATTAGGAGGAACTGATGAACTCAAGGCCCCTAAGGCAGGTTTTGGCCTCCTCTGAACCAGGCTTCTTCCCCAATTAGATCTCCATCCCAATGGTTTTCCAGACTCCTAGGGATTTCAGAGGCATCCCAAGAAATGCCTCCTCGATCACAATTTTGACACCAGCTTATTTATTTTACCGTTTTGAGCTGATGGGCTTTAATGAGGAGAAAAACCTGGGACAGTGTAATGGGTTTAAAACAATGCTGAATACAAAACCTTATTTGTTTGCTATTGTTTTAAAACTGAATGGAACTGCTGTAGAAACTGCCTCCTGGAAGACCTTGGGGGCAGTTTCAACATTAGGAATTTTAAGCACTGTGAAATAGTTTCAGGAAGTACTTCTGAGATACAAATGCACTTTTATATTTTCTTTCCCTGCCCATTTAAGTAAGCATTCCACCGTTCACCGCATCATTAGTCTTTGTGACTTTCCTTTTTGTGAATTCATGAACTAACCAAGTCATTTTATTTCTAATGCTTCTCTCCCATTATCCACCCGGCAGTTTAGTTCCATTTTGTCCTATCTAGTCATAGCTAGAGTATCACCAGCAACAGCTTCTGGGCTCCAGCTATCAGACCTTTTGTTCCTTCCAATGACCAACTACCGCATCACATTGGTTGTTTGTTGGTAACTCACTGGAGGAACAACATTAAGATTAACTGAGTCTCACATCACCATCGTCTGGGCAGGTTATTGGTTCAACTATGGTTTAAAAATCAACACAACTGCTCCTGCAGGCCTGTCTCACCCTGACATCATTCAATCTACTTACACTGTCTACCCTCAACCTTCTGAGAGTCAAAAACACTGAAAATAAAGCTAAGGTTAACTCTGAAAAAATGTCCAGGAAACTCTTCTTCAACCCTCAAAGTCAAACAAATGTACAGTACAGAGACCATAGTGACTCTCAAGGCCAGCTATCCCAGCTGCTTTCTTTAACTCAAGCTTTCTTTCACTTGCATGAATACTTCCAGCTCCATTTTAAATGCTTGCAGGGAATTCACATATTGATATCTTAACAGCCATTAGAGTCTGAGCTAGTACTTTCTGGATCCTAATCTAAATGGGTTGATAATGGGATTACACAAATTAAGACTGTTTTCTCTAGAATTTAGAAGGTTACGGGCTGATCTGATTGAAGTCTTCAAAATATTTACAAGATTGGGAAGATGAAAATAATCTACTTGGGGCGGCACAGTGATTAGCACTACTGCCCCACAACACCAGGGTCCCAGGTTCGATCCCAGCCTCAGGTGACTGTCTGTGTGGCGTTTGCACATTCTCCCCATGTCTGCGTGGGTTTCCTCCGGGTGCTCCAGTTTCCTCCCACAGTCCAAAGATGTGCAGGTCAGGTGAATTGGTCATGCTAAATTGCCCATAGCGTTAGGTGCATTAGTCAGAGGGGTCTGGGTAGGTTACTCTTCGGAGGGTTAGTGTGGACTTGTTGGGCCGAAGGGGCTGTTTCCATGTTGTAGGGAATCTAATCTACTTCAACTAATTGGTTTTAGAACAAGGGATATAGTCCAAGAATTAGGACCAGACTGTTAATGAGAGAATTTAGTAAGCACATTTATACACCACGAGTGGTAGATGTTTGGAACACACTTTCACAAATGGAAGTGGATGCTGAACCGATTCTTAATTTTAAATGGGAGATAGGTAAATGTTTGCAAGCAAAAGTTATTAAGGGATATAGGTCTGTTGGACAACGCATGGCCAGAGGTGGCTGCCCGTGGATTTTTAATTTGCATAAATATGGTGAAGATATTTAGCTGCAGTAACAAAATTAGCTTGCTGAGTTCAGAATTAAAGTAAGATCATAAGTTATGATAATGGTAACTTTGAAAATAAGATAAATCCAAGGTAACATTATCCAGGCAAAACAAAGCATGTTATGGGGAATTCTGTACAAACCCGCAGCTGCAGATGTCTGTAAGAGGTAGTCTGATAAGAGATGTCTGGGAATAGACAGCCTGAAGTTTTTAGTTTAGCAGGAATTAAAAGAAAAATATGATCCCACAATAAGGTAAAGGATGAGCAAGATATTGTCTTGCAAAACCCAATAAGTTCAGACAAGTTCATTAAGCTGTGAAAGTGATCGAGTTTCAGTCTTATCAGTAGAATAGATGTTACCTTATATAAAACTGTTAATGTAGAAATGTTTAGAATAGAGTCAGTAACTTTCATCTTAGAAGACAGCACATGACTAGAAGGGGTTTTAGTTGTAGCTGCAAGATAGAGAGACAGTGTTTGCCGAACCTTCCAAAGTCAGATGGGACAGAAACTGCTCGTAACTCATTGGCTAAATAATTCTAACACTAAGTATAACCAGATAACTTTATATAACTAAGCATATATTAGAAGTGATATTATGAATTTAATGATTTGGAGGCGCCAGTATAGGGCTAAATTCACGCAAGTTTATAAACAGGTTTATTTGGAAGCACTAGCTTTTGAAGCGCTGCTCCTTCATCAGACAACCGCCTAATGAAGGAGCACTAGCTCCGAAAGCACAAAAGAGGTTGAAGGGCATAGTACATGTTATAGGAACTGGTGTCGGCCATTCACCCCTTTCAGCCTGTTCCACCATTCAGTGAGATCATGACTGATCTGTGGCCTGATTGCACATAGTTGCCTTTGACCCTGTTGGGAGAGGTGTCAAAGAGCAGTCTCCATTCCGGTGTCCAGCAGCACAAGTTGACGTTTATTCCAGAGCTCTTTTATCACACATGTGGGAGAGGCCAGACACCCCTCCAGATCTGGCTTTCACGTGGAACACAGTTGCCCCCTTAATTACGGATCCGCTTGGAAGAGAGGTCAGTGGCATTCTGGCTTCCCTGCTGAATACTGTATTTTTATAGATTGCTACAATAATTACATGCAACATTTGATGTCATTGTTCCATCCCCTTAATCTATACATCTGATCCTGTAAAATACCTGAGCAGTGATGGATAGCCCTAGGTTCCCCATGCTCTTGTGATGTTTACCAGACATCATTGTCCTCAGACTTTGAGATCTTATGATTTGCCCCATTAACTTACATTTCAATGTTAATGGTTAAACTTTTTCTCAAACATTTGCCAGACCTACTTATGTCTAAGGACTGTTCAAATTATGTTATTCATTGCTATTCTTATCAAATTCTGATACTTATTTTCTGTTACTAATCACAGGAGATACGGGATGACGCTAATTCCTATGAATTGCCATTAAATTCATAGTTAAAAGTCACACAATGTCAGGTTGTAATCCAACAGGTTTATTTGGAAGCACTAAGATGCTGCCTGACCTGCTGCGCTTTTCCAGCAACACATTTCCTTCAACCTCTTTTGCCTATTTTAATCAAATAATAAAATTGCTTCTGGATCAAATCTAATTTTCTCTCTATTTTAAAAAATAGCCCAGATCAGATTTGCCTAAAGCACATCTCAGAATGATAGCCTTCAGTTTCCAAAGTCTATCCTGATGACAAAGAACATATCAAATGATTCTCCTCTTCGCTTCAATATTCTTTGCCATGTGAAGGGAATGTATAGATGTGGCTGAACCAAAGCCTTTCAGAGGCAAGAAATGTACTCCTTTCATATTTATCATGGTTATGCATTTATATGACTTACTTTCATAGCAGCGCTGCAACACTCATGGAACTGCAATGTTGAGAGATTCTCAGGTCCTTCTCCCAAGGAGCTGTATGAATGCACCAAATTATTTTAGCCCAAAAGCAACATTTTTAGCAGCATTGAAAAACATCTAGCATATGCAGTCTTTACTGATTGTTACCCTGACGTGTTGAATCCAACCATTAACTTTAAAACAATCAATGGACCTAAAACAGGTACCTGTGTATCTGAACTAATATTAGACAAATCGGCAGCCATTAATTATCTTTGTGAAAATAACTAATTTGTTATGCAACCAAAGATACATGGTTCAACAGTCAATGTTTATTAATTAACCTATTCAGTCATATGACGGCTCAGGCAAAAACACATGATCCTGAGTAAATATCATTCTCAAATACAGGGACAGCTGATGATAACTAATATCTGCCCACCAATGCAACCTTACTTAGTATACCATGTAAATAGTAATTTGCTGAGAGAGAAAATAACGATACATTTTGAGAACATCTTTCATATTCTTTAGATTTATATTGTAACTTTCACATAATAAAAATGCCACAATAAGAGTTTTGCAAATGTATGATCAAACCAAAGCAGAAAAAAAGGAGATTTTAACAGAATAAAAATGAAGAATGGAATTTGAAGAGTTTAATGGAATTAATTTCTGAGCTCTGGTAACTCAAAAGCACTGTTGTTATCAGTGAATGCACAAGAGACCAGAGTCAAGTCAACAAGTATTACTGGGCTTTTAGCAATACAGAACATTACAGATCTATAGGGCTGAGGCCATGAAAGAATTTAAATAATAGGATGAGAATTTTAAATTTAAGAAATAAGGGGCTGAGAATCAAGTTAATTAGAACAGAGTGTGATGGATACATAAGGTTGCTGTAGAATAAAATATGAACAGCAGGTTTTTGGAATGAATCAAGATATAAGGAAAATGGAGTATGGGTGAGCAGCCAAGAGAGTATTGGAGGTGGGGTCCAATGTGAAAGCACAGATGATGGTATCAATTGTAGATGGACCAAGATAGGAGAACAAAATGAGAGATATTATGAAGATAGAGTTCATAAAATTATCCAGCACAGAATAAGAATCCATATTGCCAATTGAGTCTGTGCTAGCTCTTTGATAGAGCTATCTCAGTCCCACTTAACTCTGAGTGTATTTACCAAGTCTGTTTTTTAAAAAATTGCAATTGAAGCCACTTCGCCTCCCACTATCATTTCCAGGTCATCACTGAATATTGTTGAGTATATTCTTAGTCTGTTGAATTTGCTACATAATCTAATTCTCAGTGCCTCTTGGTCCTAATTTGGTGCAGAAATGTTTTCTCATCAAGCTAGGGCAGCATAGTGGCTCAGTGGTTAGTACTGCTATGTCACAATGCCAGGGACCTGGGCTCAATACCAGCCTTAGGGGATTGTCTGTGTGGAGTTTGCACATTTGCCCCATGTCCGTGTGGGTTTCCTCCCACAGTCCAAAAGACATGCAGGCCAGTTGTATTGGCCATACTATATTGCCCACAGTGTAGGTTATCAGTCAGGGGAATGGTGCTTGGTGGGTTACACTTCAGAGGGTCGGTGTGGACTTGTTGGGCTGAAGGGCCTGTCCCGACACTGTAGGGATTTGAATTCTGAAGTCTTTTTTGTTGCCAATCATTTCAAATCTATTCCCTCTGGGTACTGATTCTTTTATCACTTATACAATCAGAGAGTTATAGATCCTATGATCCAACCCTTCTGGGCCAACTAGATATCCAGCATTTGGACCATATCTCTCTTAACGTTTCTTATTCAGGCACCCATCCAGGCACCTTTGAATGTTGTATTGTACCCACCTCCACTAGCAGCTTGTTCCATACATGTACTACATACATGCAAAATGTTGCCCCTCAGGTCACTTTCAAATCTTTCCCCTCTCACCTTAAACCAAAGCCCTTTAGGAGAAAAGATCTTGACTATTCACCTATCCATGCCCCTTATGATTTTATAAACCTCTATAAGGTCACACTTCAGCCTCTGATGCTACAGGGAAAATAGCCTCAACCTATTCAGACTCTCCCTATAGCTCAAAACTTCCAATGGTAGCAACATCCTTGTTAAACTTTAAAGGGTGCAGAAAAGATTTACAACATCCTTCCCATAGCAGGAAGGCCAGAATTGAATTCTGTATTCTAAAAGTGGCCTCACCAATGTCCTTACAGCCATAAAATGACACCCCAACTCCTATACTCAATACACTGACCAATGGAGGCAAGCATGCTAAATGCCTTCTTCACCACCTTATACACCTATGACTCCACTTTCAAGGAACTGTGCACCTGCACCCAGGAATCTCTGTTGGGAAACACTCCCAAAAGCCATTAACTGTAAATGTACTGTCCTGGTTTGCCTTACCAAAATGCACCACCTCACATTTATCTAAATTAAACTCCATCTGCTACTCCTCAGCCTATTGGCCCATCTGATCAAGGTCCCATCATATGCTGACATAACTTTTTTCACTATCCTCTACACCACCAATTTTGGTGTCATCTGAAAACTTACTAACTGTACCACATAATCATATCCAAATCATGTAAGTGATAAATATCAGTGGATCCAGCACCAATCCTTATGGCACTCTGCTGGTCATAGGACTCCAGTCCAAAAATCAACCCTCTACCACCACCCTCCATCTCTTAACTTCAAGTCAATCTTATATCCAAATGGCTAGCTCCCCCTGGATCCTATATGATCTAACTTTACTAGCAAGTCTATTATGTGGAACTTTATCAAATGCCTTGCATTATAGACATCTACTACTCTGCCTTCAATCTTCTTTGTCACCTTTTCAAAAACCTCAAGTTAGTGAGGCATGATTTCCCATGCACCAAGCCAGGTTGACTCTTTCTAATCAGTCCTTGCCTTTCCAAATACATGTAAATCCGGTCATAGAGTTAAAGAGATGTACAGCACAGAAACAGACACTTCGGTCCAACTCATCCATACTAACCAGTTACGCTAAATTAATCTAGTCTCATTTGCCAGCACTTGGCCCATATCCCTCTAAATCCTTCCTATTCATGTACCCATCCAGATATCCTTTAAGTATTGAAATTGTACCAACCTTCACCACTTCCTCTAGCAGTTCATTCAATACACACACCACCCTCTGAAAAAGTTGCCTCTTAGGTCTCTTTTAAGTCGTTCCCCTTTCAGACTAAACTTACGCCCTCTATTTCCAGACTCCCCCATCCCAGGGGAAATACTTGGTCTATTTACCCTTTCTATGCCCCTCATCATTTATAAACCATATAAGGTCACTCCTCAGCTTCTGACACTCCAAGGAAAACAGCCTCAGCTTATCCCTCTAGCTCAAATCCTCCAACCCTGGCAACATCCTTGCAAGTCTTTTCTGAACCCTTTCAGGTTTCACAACATCCTTCCTATGGGGGTGGGGGTGTGTGTAGAAATGCACACAATATTCCAAAAGTGGCTTAACAAATGTTCTGTACACCTGCAACATGACCTCCCAACTTCTATACTCATTGCTCTGACCAATAAAGGAAAGCATACTAGACACCTTCTTCACTAACCTATCTACCTGCAACTCCACTTTCAAGGAGCTATGAACCTGCACTCCAAGGTCTCTTTGTTCAGCAACACTCCCTAGGACCTTACCATTAAGTGTATACATCCTGCTAAGATTTGCTTTTCCAAAATGCAGTACTTCACATTTATCTCAACTCGACCTGGCACTCCTCGGTCCATCGGCCCTTCTGATCAAGACCCTGTTGTATTTGGAGGTAACCTTTTTCAATGTCCACTACACCTCCTATTTTAGTATCATCTGCAAACCTACTAACTATACCTCCTATGTTCACATCCAAATCACTTATATAAATGACAAAAAGTAGTAGACCAAGCACTGATCCTTGTGGCACACCACTGGTCACAAGCTTCCAGTCTGAAAAGCAACCCTCTACCACTTATGCCTGAAACTTCGATTCTCCTGCTCTTGGGATGCTGCCTGGCCTGCTGTGTTTTTCCAGCACCACATTTTTCAACTCTACCACTCTCCGACCTCTACCTTCAATAGTCTGATAACAAGATGGTGGTGATAATCGTTCATGTTCCACAATGCCTGCAAGGTTAATTGAACCCAACTGGGAGAATAAATGAATAAACTACTTTCATTTACCTCATTGGGTCAATTACTGTTTTCCAAATCAATCAATTATTAACACCAGCGAAAAGTGGTACCTTCATGACAAGTGAGTTTTATCTAATTTCGTGTACTTAACACCTGTTATTTGCTTATTCGTAATTCATCAAGTCCGAAGTGTTAACTGTGGCCGGTTTATAAACTTGATTACGATAGACAAGAGTAAGTGCTAATACACAAAGTGTAAAAGAACAGAAATAAACAAACGAGGTGTGTTGAAAAGTGTTAGCAGGAGAAGAAACATTAACAAAATATCTGATTTTTACTGTGGCTATTTATTGGTCTGATTTCTAGCCTGGGAGAGTGTAGCAATGAAAGAATTTGGCACACGGAGCGGTTACTTTGAAGGTATGTTAATAAAAATAATTAAAGAACACAACGTGCACGACGTGTGGTACGTGACTTAGTCCATTTTTTCCATTTAAAGCGGACTGTGCAGTTCAGGTTTTTAAAGTTAAATATTCACTTCGCGTGTTAGTTCTATTGTGTATATTACATAAGTAACCAAAATTAAATAAATTGGAAGATTGCTATTATTTTTTTATATCTTTAAAATAACATTGCTGAAAAACACTGAGGCTAGGAAATGGAGTCCGTCAAGAATAAATCTTTGGATCTCTCCATTTCCGAAACCCCTCTACTCTTTGCTAATACCACAACTGTGGGAATCTACTCCCATATCTGAGATGCGGACTCTAATTTACCTCTCCGTTACAATTCTTTACTTTCCTCCTGTTTCTATCGTCAACTTATCTGAGTGACATTGAATGAGGTGGGCTTTAATCTAAAGAACAGCAAAACTCTTATCACTGGACAAACATCTGCAGACTATGGTTATGAGTTCAGCCAGTTGGCTTGTTCTTAACCTCTGTCTCATTCACCAAACTTATTACAGGGCGGTTCAGTCCATCATGTTCGCATGGGTTAAGGTTTTGACCTTTGGCAAACCCTGCCTGTGATATTTGAATAACAAGTCATCTAATGCTTCATTGCATCTGCCTCCACCACGCTTGCAGCCAATGCATTCCAAACCTGGACGACTCGTGGAGCGAGGTTTATTTCTCTCGCCTTGCCATTTGCTTATTTTCCAAAACATTTCAAAGCTATGCTCCCGTTTCTCAATCCTTTTAAGCGGGAACAGTTTCTTCCTAAATACTGTGTAGACTCCCCCCTGACTTGGAAAGTGTACAACCAATCTCTCCTCAACATTCCAATTCCTCCAATCTTTCCTCACCATTCAAGTGTCTCAGACCTCTTCCAAACACACTCCAATATATTCAAAAACATCTTAGTGTGGTGCCCAGAGCTTTGGACAGTACTCCGTTTGAGGTCTAACCAGTGTTTTCTATACACTTGCCATAGAATTAAGGTTGCCTGCCTCAACTTAGTACAGAGTACAAAGAGTTGCTGATTTATGAACGTTTGCACGCGTGAATGCATTTCCATCCAAAGTATTTCACAGGTCCACAAATGAACACTTTCTTGTACTTACGAAAGGCTATTTTTACACTGTCCTGCATCACGTTCTGATTTGCAAACAAACTCAAACGGAATCTGAACGCAACCCGGGGATTGCCTGTTAACTTTTATCAACAGCTTTCTATCTGGCCTCCCTCCTTTAATGATAACTGCACATAGACACTGTCCTCTCTGCTTCTACAAACACCTTGCAATAGTACCCTTTATACTTTCAATGTTCTTTAAACCAAAATGTATCAATTCACCATTGTTTAATGAATATCATCAATTATTATTTATTCACTTAATTGATTTCCATGTCCTTTCTCAAGTTCTGCACTGTGCTCTGTTTACAAATTTCCCAAATAACGACGTTTAGAGAAACTCACTTGCGGGATGTAGTCTTCGGACAATTCCACTTGTCTTGCTGCTGCGGAAGCACTGAGTGATATGTTTTGGATTGCTGTAATTATTTCTTACTTAATTCTTAACGTTCTGGTAAAGAGTCAGTGACCGCAGTCAGTGCTTCCTTAATTACATTGTCTCCCGTGAAATGATTTCTTGTTTGACCAGAAAATGGCAAATGTGGAATGATGCTTCCTACAGCCAAACCTTTTCGTTTCTGGTTTAGGGGGGAAAAAGTTGAGTTCATCCACTTTTAATCCAAAGCATACTGTCCAAGGGGTATCTTCCGTCTGTTTACTGTGCATTATTGTGTGGACTTAAACTCCATCGCTCCAACTATTGCCACCGCAAAACCTTCGGAGACCTGGCTCGCTTTGCAGAAGGAAACCCGGCAGTGTCATTAGGGTCCCGCTGAAAGAGCAACCTCAGTCAAAATTTATTCTAGGCACATACCAGAGAAAGGCCAATGGGGCAGCTAGCTAATCTGGACTGTATTAAGGCTATGCTGGAGGGGAAGGAAGAGGTCTTTCTGCACAGATTAAACTACTTTTAGATGTGCCTTCACATCTGTAAATAGGAGTTGGAAGGTTGTGTTGTGGCTGTACAGAACATTGATTTAGGTCACTTTTAGAATACTGTGTGCACTTCTGGTCTCCCTCCTATAAGAAGGATGTTGTGAAACTTGAAAGAGTTCAGAAAAGACTCTTGCCAGGGTTGAAGGGTTTGAGTTATAGGAAGCTGCTGAATAAGCTGGGGCTGTTTTTGCTGGAGTGTCAGAGGCTGAGGGGTGACCTTAGAGGTTTATAAAATGATGAGGGGCCTGGATAGGATAAATAGACAAGGTCTTTTCCCTGTGGTGGGTAAGTTCAGAACTGGAGGGCATAGGTTTAGGGTGAGACGGCGAAGATTTAAAAAGGACCTTAGTGGCAACTTTTTCACACAGAAGGTAATGCATGTATGAAATGAGCTGCTGAAGGAAGTGGTGGATGCTGGTTCAATTACAGCATTTAAAAGGCATCTGGATGGATATATGAATAGGAAGGGTTTAGATGGATATGGGCAAATGAGACTAGATTAATTTGGGATACCTGGTCAACATGGATGGGTTGGACTGATAGAGTCAGAGATATACAGCACGGAAACAGACCCACGTTCACTTCTGTAAATGCCTGGCTACCTAGAACTGAAATGTTTAAGATCCAGAATCTAACCATCCGTGGTGATGCATTGCTTTAAGGTCCAAGGTATGACATGAGCAGCTCCTCCAGACTGGGCGATAGGACTTCAGAAGGTGATTGCTACTTTGGCAACTTGGGTAAGTCTTTCCAGACTTGAATACATTACTTGTTCATAAGTACCATTAGCAGCATTGATTTTCATGAATAGCAAAGAGTACGTGGGCCAGGATTTGGATTCCACACAGTAGTCAAAGTGTAAAGTTCATATAGCATGGTATGGTTATATATTTCATGCTATTGCTCCCTGAAGGACTTTGCAAAGCCCTTCAACCACTCACTGGCTCGTGGCATCCATTCCCATCTCCATTTCACATTTGCAATTTCAATGACGAAAGAAGGGAATAATAGTTATGTTATAGAGTGCATCATAGTCTTTGTCTCAGTCTAAATGATTTCCCCAAATATTCACTTTTTAATTATCTCTGTCAACCTCATTTGCTTTATTCTTTCCCAAATTCCTACTCAACCTGTTTATTTAACTGTTCATATCCCCATTTAACTGAGGCTCAGGCATGACATCGCTACTATGACATCATATCAGTTATGGTAGTGCAGTGTTTATCCCCTTTTCTGCTTCTGACTGCTCCTACGACATTTTTGATTTGGAGGCTGCCTCTGATTTACTATGCTATGACACCGAGCTTTGACTTGACCAAACTCTATTCTCAAGTCTTTGAGATATGCCATTAGTTTGATACACGTACGGTAAGTTTACTGAGATGTTGTATAGGTGTGGGATTGACATAGCATGGTAATGTCCAGCCCATTGAAAGATTACTGCGAACATCCTGTGATACGTTGCCCAGTTTTGTACTTACACCAAAAGGTAAATCAAGACAGATTCTGAGACCGTTGAAGTGGGCACAAAGTGAGCAATTAGAAGAGCAAGTGAGAGGGGCCTAATCCAGAATTGGGTGCCTATCCCTGCATGCATAATGTTCCGACAGTAGCATTCCAGGGAAAGGGACTCATGTATTCTAAAGTACAACATTTAAAGTGTATATTGTAAATGGTTTGAAGATGTTATATCTGTCAATCCCTGTGCATGGAGAGGTGTGCACTCACTGCCCATGGACAATGCTGTGAGATTTGTGATGACTGTCCAAGGCTGGAGGAGCCTGCAGTGAACTGGAGTCACAAAGTAACTGACTTCATATTGAGAATTGTTGTCACTTGGTTCCTAACCAATGGGTGGGAGAATAAATGCCCATATTCAATGTGAAATTGAGGTGTTTTGAAGTCTGTCCCTCACTAGCTGAAAATTCTTGTCTCACATTGAATACTTAGTTACAGAATCAGACATTTTACCCTTGCCTTATTTTCCTAACTTTCTTGCCAATGCCCATGTCATTCAGGGGCTGGGTAGACTCTATGCCCAGAGCTCGAGTATGCAGCTACTGACAGTTTTTCCATATGGTAAAGTTACCATTGTCCTGGAGGACCATAGGGCTGGTCATCAGAGAGAGAGGAGCGACTGTTGGTGAGTTCATTCTGAGGATCACCTGGTGAGATTGAGAAGGAGGGGGTCAGTTAGCACAACTATATGCAATTCTGGTCTCCCTCCTGTAGGAAGTCTGAATTAGAGTGGGGCTGGAAAAGCACAGCAGGTCAGCAGGAGTTCCTTGGATGCTGCCTGACCTGCTGTGCTTTTCCAGCCCCACTCTAATTCAGACTCTGGTTTCCAGCATCTACAGTCCTCATTTTTCCCTCCTATAGGAAGGATGTTGTGAAGGTTGAAGGGGTTCAGAAAAGATTATCAAGGATGTTGCTGGTTTTGGAAAGGCTGACTAGGCTGGGGCTACTTTTCCTGGAATGTTGGAGGCTGAGGGGTGACCTTTTATGGAGCCTGAAAAATCATGAGGGGCATGGATAGAGTGAATAGACAAGATCTTTTCCCCAGGCTGAGGGTGAAATGGGAATGATTTAAAAGGGACTTAAGGGGCAACTTTTTCACGCAAAGGGTGGTGTGTGTATGGACTGAACTACCAGAGGAATTCCTGGAGACTGGTACAATTACAACATTTTTAAAAGGCATCTGGATGAGTATATGAATAGGAAAGATTTAGAGGGATATAGGCCAAATGCTGGCACTTGGGACTAGACTAGGTTAGGTATCTGGTCGACATGGACAAGTTGGACCGTAGAGTACTTCTATGCTGTACAGCTCTGACTCTGACACGGTTGGCTGAATGGCTGGCCTCTAATGCAGAGTGACAACAGTATGCATTCAATTCCTGCACTGCCTTCAGTTACAATAAAGATCCTGCCTTCTCAACCTCGCCTGAGGCATCGTGACCCTTGGGTGGAAACACCACCAAACATCTGTGTGTGTGTCTCGCTCACTATCTTGTGCTTTAAGATTTTTTGCATCTTATCCTGCAACACCTCTCATTATAAAATGACTAAACGTAATGTTGACCAAAGTTGGTTTTCATAAGCGGTGTGACATTCAACATTTACATCAAAAATGGCTTTCAAAGAAAACGGAAGACTGGAATCTGAAGTAAAATACTGCTGGATCTCACTTGAGAGATCTCTGGAGCTGCTGTGATTTTTGCATAACTAAACATTCACAGATACCAGCCTTTTTCTTTTAACAAGGATGGTTACTGGGAAACACTGGCTTACCTAAATCCCCCAACCCCAATATGCGCGCGCGCACATACACACACACACCCTGTCTTAGTGTGAAATTTCTCCTGCATTTTCCTCCTCGATTTACCGTGGACATATCAGTTTATGCATGCCAGATGTGTCCCAAACATAATCTAGATAGAAAATTCACTGACTGGTGTAGCGTTTAAATGAATGCCGTACTGCTACGTTGTAGCCTCACACACTCTCTCTTCCAGTGACAACAGAAAGAAGGATTTCAAACGGTAACCTCTTCATTCATGATCCCTGTTTGCTATTGGTATGAGAGGAGTATTTTGACATTGGCGAGCAAATTATACAGAGTAAAATGTTAGGGTTGGTTGGTATTCATCTGAAAGGAACGGAGCAAAAGTGTTGGTGGCCCATTTCTGTCTACCCATCATCATAAACAGTCCTGGCCTTCTGTCCGTTCCACAATTCTGCAGTGAGTTCAGGTTTAAGCATAATGGAAATGGGTGCAGGAGCATGCATAACCGTGCAAGTTGCAGTATTCCCAGTGAGGGAGTAAGAAGTGCTGAAGGCAGAAAGGATTGGTTATTTTGAGAACGAGATAGTGTGAGCGCTTCAGTGGACTTGATGCATGATCGTATTGAAAAACTTGATTACTCCAGCTCCTATTTCTTGTATTCTGCATCATCAGCAGATTCCAAATTTGAAGCGAGGGTCCAATTGTTGAGCTTTGTGTAGGTGACTATTTAAGGATTTGTTTTATCACTAATTTCAATTCTGTTACCTTCGGACATCCAATGTCGAGATGCAAAGAACTGATTTTAAGAATGATTTAAAAGATTTAATAGATTTAAAGTACCCAGGCTCCACCTGGTGGCAGTTGTGTACAATTGCAAACAAGATGGCAAGGTTAGCAACTTTAAAACCTTTGCACCAATCTCTTGGAATCTGCCACCCCAACTGGAGAATCCTTGCGGATCTTTCAAACACCTGTTAGTATTCAGGCTATGCAAAGATGCGTTCTCCAGATACGTCCCTATTGAGTTTTTTAAAAATTCATTTGCGAAATCCAAATTTAAAAGCCAATCCAAGTTCAAGGTCAGTACCTACTGAGTTTGACGTTTGAAGAGCAAATCAGAGTTGAACTGCATGCTGAGCTGACGCAAACCTTTCATGGCATTTCAGGATAAATACAGACAATATAAACAACAGAAACTAAATGGTTGTACGGTTGTGTATAAAATCAATGACCAATACGAAATGTTATTCTTCATGTTCATCAGCTAGATGTGCAATTTTAAAGGCGGGATTATTGAATTTCTAGAATGTTACCTGATATACTACTTTGTACAAAGCAATGATGACTTAATTCTCTGAATGTTCACCATGTTTTCAAATCAGCATTTGATTCATAAGGTTCAATCCTCTTTGCTCACGTAGTTGTTTCATAATGATCGTATTTATTCCATCATTCTTTTTTTGTTAATGTTGGCCCACAAAAAAACCCAAAATCCCCATGTGGTTCATAGGTGACTTTGACATTTCACAGTCCTGCTTTATCGAAAAACATGATTTGAAAACACTAGGCACAAGTTTGCTTTGCAACATAGCCCAACTAAAGATCTTTGGGCAATTAGTTGTATTATAGTTGGTGTTTGCTATGCTGAGAGAGTGTCCCATTTAGTGTCACAAAAGCGAATCACGTGACACTTGAGTCATCAGCAGGCATGTTTGAAAGTTCAATTCTGTTAATATCCGCTACGTATTTGACCTTTATTCTTGTGGCTGCAGTACATTTAAGAAAAATTCTTCAATTGCGTAGTATTTAAAGCAAGCTGTCAGCTTTAAAAACAAAAGCAAATTACTGCTGACATTGGAAAGCTGAAAAAGCGCTACAAAAAAACTGAGGCAGCATCCATAGAGAGGGAAGCTGAATATAAGCTTCAAATCAGTTTATTTTTTAAGTGTTTAACAACATTCCCTAAACGCATCATTGTAAAGAGATTTTAATGAACAAACATGCTGTGAGGAAAATCATGCTTTTAGATGACGCTGTCCAAACTAATTAAACCTTGACTTCCAATTCTGTAGGTTTATCACCGATGTACATTTGAAGCATTATCAATTAAAATGCAATTGAAACCTTTTTTTGTAACTTGCCTCTAATTGCACAACATTGTTTTAGTCTGGTTAGAATTAATATGAATTGAGGTGTTTGGGAGTGAGAGAATCTTGCTTCGTTCCTTACGTATAATATTTGCATTTCTAACACCAGCTGCTTTGGGCCAATTGTGTTAACTGGTAAATAGGCTCAAATAATAGTCAAAAAGAGAGGCACTGCAAAAGTACAGCCAGCAAGGCAGCATCTGAGGAGCAGGAGAGTTGACTTTTCGAGCATAATTTCTTCATTCCTGATGAAGACCTTACTCTTGAAATGTCGATTCTCCTGCTCCTTGGATGCTGCCTGACTGGCTGTGCTTTTCCAGCACCACACATTTTGACTCTGATCTCGAGCATCTGCAGTCTTCACTATTTCCTAGTCAAATAATTAAATTATATAAGCATGGCAGTCAAAACTACTTTTTGGTAGCAGAGAGGACTAAAAAACTAACTTTTTTTACCCATGATCTGAGAAGTAAAAGAAGCTGCGAGTACAGAATTAAGTCATCGAGATATAGACTAATCTTCTCCTTAATTTTGGGCCAGAACATGAAAACTAGAGGGAATCAGCAGGTCCGAGAACTGTGACTTTCAACACCCTGTCTAATGTCCATTCCAGAATCTATAGGACTTTCTTTTTCGTCAGGTCGCATTTCTCCTGGCAATTTAGCTTCTGAGCTGGTTGTCATAGAGTCATACAGCATGGAAACAGACCCTTCTTTCCAACTCGTCCATGCTGATCAGATATCCCAACTCAATCTAGTCCCACCTGCCAGCACTGGCCCATATCCCACCAAGGCAAAAGTGAGGATTGCAGATGCTGGAAACCAGAGTCTAGATTAGAGTGGTGCTGGAAAAGCACAGCAGGTCAGGCAACATCCGAGGAGCAGGAAAATTGACATTTCTGGCAAAAGTCCTTCATCAGGAATGGAGGCCATATCCCTCCAAACCCTTCCTATTCATATACCCATACAGATGCCTTTCAAATGTTGCAATTGTACTAGCCTCCACCACTTCCTCTGACAGCTCATTCCATACACGTACCACCCTCTGTGTGAAAAGTTGCCTCGTAAATCTTTTTTTAATATCTTTTCCCCTCTCACCCTAAACCTATGCCCTCTAGTTCTGGACTCCCCCACCTTGGGGAAGAGACTTTGTCTATTTATTCTATCCATGCCCCTCATAATTTTATAAACCTTTGAGGTCACCCCTCAGCCTCTGACACTCCAGAGAAAACAGCCCCAGCCTATTCAACCTCTCCCTATAGCTCAAATTCTCCAACTCTGGTGACATCCTTGTACATTTATTCTGAACCCTTTCAAGTTTCACAACATCTTTCCAAAAGGAAGGAGACCAGAATTGCACACAATATTCCAACAGTGGCCTAACCAATGTTCTGTACAGCAGCAACATGACCCCCCAACTCCTGTACTCAATACTCTGACCAATAAAGGAAAACATACCAAACACCACCTTTACTATCCTATCTACCTGCGACTCCACTTTCAAGGAGTATGAACCTGAACTCCAAGTGTTCAGCAACACTCCTGAGGACCTTACCATTAAGTGTGTAAGTCCTTAAAAATATGTTGCTGGAGGTCAGGCAGCATCCAAGGAGAAGGAGAATCAGCGTTTCAGGCATAAGCCCTTCTTCAGGAATGAGGAGGGTTTGCCAAGCAGGCTAAGATAAAAGGTAAGGAGGAGGGACTGGGGGGAGGGAGGTTAAGGTGAGGGTGATAGGCCGGAGAGGGGGTGGGGGCGGAGAGGTCGGGAAGAAGATTGCAGGTCAAGAAGGCGGTGCTGAGTCCGAAGGCTGGGACTGAGAAAAGGTGGGGAGAGGGGAAATGAGGAAGCTGGAGAAATCCGCATTCATCCCCTGTGGCTGGAGGGTTCCACCGCCTCCAACCTCATAGTCCCACAACCCCGCACCACCCGTTTCTACCTACTGCCCAAAATCCACAAACCTGACTGCCCCGGCCGACCCATTGTCTTAGCCTGAGGAGTCCAAGGACCTGCATGTCCTTGGCAGAGTGGGAGGGGGAGTTAAAGTGTTCAGCCACAGGGCGGTTGGGTTGGATGGTGCGGGTGTCCCAGAGGTTTTCTTTGAAACGTTCCGCAAGTAGGCGGCCTGTCTCCCCAATGTAAAGGAGGCCACATCGGGTGTAGTGGATGCAGTAAATGATGTGTGTGGAGGTGCAGGTGAATTTGTGACAGATGTGGAAGGATCCCTTGGGGCCTTGGAGGGAAGTGAGGGAAGAGGTGTGGCCGCAAGTTTTGCATTTCTTGCGGTTGCAGGGGAAGGTGCTGGGAGTGGAGGTTGGGTTGGGGTGTGGACCTGACGAGGGAGTGGCGGAGGGAGTGGTCTTTCCAGAATGCTGATAGGGGAGGGGAGGGAAATATATCCTTGATGGTGGGGTCTGTTTGGAGGTGGCAGAAATGACGAAGGATGATACGATGTATCT
>NC_057723.1:53875399-53989559 GCF_004010195.1 Chiloscyllium plagiosum | reverse complement strand
GAAGAAGGGCTTATGCCCGAAACGTCGATTCTCCTTCTCCTTGGATGCTGCCTGACCTGCTGCGCTTTTCCAGCAACACATTTTTCAGCTCTGATCTCCAGCATCTGCAGTCCTCACCTTTCTCCTAGTGTGTAAGTCCTGTTAAGATTTGCTTTCCCAAAATGCAGCACCTCTCGTTTATCTAAATTTAAACTCCATCTGCTACTTCTCAACCATTGGCCCATCTGATCGTGTTTCTTCAACATGTGAAGAACACCTTGCACTTTCTCCACCATTCAATAAGATCATAGCTGATTTATTTGTTCCAAATTCCAATTTACTTCTGAATTTAATGCTTGCTTTTGTTGTCTAATATAAGTCGGTCTAGCTCTGTCTTAAATATTCATTGACCCTGTTTTCACTACCTTCTGAGGCAGAGTTAAAATCTCTCAATCCTCCATTTTCTCCTTCCCTGTACTGATAGGGCAGGCCCCATTTTCAAACACTGTCTCCTGGTTCTGGATTCTCTTTTGAGGAACCATCCCTTTCCATTTTTAATTAAAAACAAAATGCTGGAAGAACTCAGCAGGTCTGGCAGCATTTGTGGAGAGAAATTGCTAATGCTTCAAGTCTGATAAGACTTCTTCAGAGTGGCGATTTTTCAGTCCTGAGCAATAGTCATACTAGACTGTCAATATCAACTCTGTTTCTCTCTCCAGAGATGCTGCCAGATGTACCGAGTTTCTCCAGCATTTTCTACTTAATATCCTTTCCATGTCCACCTTATCAAGACTATTCAGGAGTTTTTGCACTTTAAATCACCCCTCACTTTTTTTTTCTCTAAACTCCTTGTGGAAACAAATCTAACCTGCCTAACTTATCCTCCTAAGACAATCCACTCTCCTCTATATTTGCATTAATGATTTAAACTGTTTAGGCCCCAGCGCAGATCCATGTAGGACTTGACTTGTCAAATTCTATCAATCAAAGATCCATTTATGCATACTGTGGCTGCCTTGCAAAAATCTGTCTTCTATCCATGTCAATATGTTTCCCCTGTAGCATTTTTTCCACAAAAATCTTCTGCGGCATTTAATCAAATGCCAACTGGAAATCCAGGAATGTTATGTCTACAAGCTCCCCTCTTATCCAACCTGATGTTACTCCTTCAAAGAACTCCCATAAATTGGTTTAAACATAATTTCCCTTTTGAGAAAATCCAACTAGCTCTTCATAATTTTTTTTTGCCTCTTTTAAGCTTTTCTAAATGCACAGCCATAACAATTTTAATGATTTGATTCTATACCTTCTCTCATAACTGACATCTCACTAACTGGCCTGTAATTTCCCCTCTCCCTCTCTTCCCATCCTACCCCTAAATAGAAATTTGCTTCTTTCTAGTCCAATGAAACTTTTCCTAAATTGAGGGAATTTTGGAAAATTAGCATCAAAGCATCTATTACCTCCATTAGTAGCCTTTTTAAGACCCTGGGATGAAGTCCATCTAGACCTGTCGACCTGTCAGCCCACAGTTCCATCCATTAATTTGCTCAAAATTGTAAGTTTGCTAAATTCCACTCTCTCTCTCTCCCACTTTCTGATTCACAGCTATTATGGATTTATTTGTGTCCTCAATCATGAAGGCAAACAGATTTGCTCATTTCAGCTGTCATTTCCTTATTATCAACTGTTAACTCCCCATTCTCACCCTCTAAGAGGATCAAATTCACTTTAGTTACTCTCCCTTTTTAAATAACTGTAGAAAACTTCTGCTATCTGCTTTTACATTCTGAACAAGCATCCTCTTGCATTCTAATTCTTTTCTCTTGATTTATTTTTGTCATTCCTCCTTCTGATCAATTGTCTGATATACCAGCCAACTTTTTATATGCTTTTTCCTTAAGTTTGATCATTCGCTAATTTTCTTTTATTGACCATAGATGGTGGGTCCTCCTTTGTCTGTTTGAAGTTTTCTTTTAACAAAAATCTGCTTTCAAATTTAATGTATTCATTGTAACCTAGGGGTGCCTTAACTCTGAGGTCATTCATTAATCCAGTGGAATTTAAGGGAAAAGCATGCTGGTCTGCTCTGAAGTGAGACGTATTGGTTTCTGCTGTACATATGTTCCACATTGCATTGACGTCCATTTTAAGAGTACTTTCAGCATTCCATTTGCATGTCATTATCCCTGTGCTGTCTACAGGTCGTTCTGCTATAATGTGACAGGTGTGCCTCTGCAGCCTCGCTGTGTGGAAAACTACTAGAGAAAATCAAATTATCGAAGATCGCTAATACAAATTGCTATATCCATTCAGTAGAACGTTTGCGTTATCCAAAACACGTTGACAATTCGTCAAATGCATTGTAGCCAACTTGTGCTGCTAAAAGGTGCACCATAGCAGAACAGCCTGCAGCTTTGTCAGTTATAGTTTAATTTCTTCAACCAAAGTTTTTATTTTCAGACTAGGCAAATACTACTGCTAAGTGAAGAAAATATCCTTCATAGACTAGTATTTTTGTCCATCCCTAATTGTCCAGAGTTGAGAGTCAACTACACTGTTGTGGGTTTGGAGTTGTATGTAGGCAAGACGGTGGCACAGTGGTTAGCACTGCTGCCTCACAGCGCCAGAGACCTGGCTTCAATTCCCGCCTCAGGTGACTCTCTGTGTGGAGTTTGCATGTTTTCCCCGTGTCTGCGTGGATTTCCTCCGGGTGCTCCGGTTTCCTCCCACAATCCAAAGATGTGCAGGGCAGGTGATTTGGCCACGCTAAATTGCCCGTAGTGTTAGGTGAAGGGGTAAATGTAGGAGAATGGGTCTGGGTGGGTTATGCTTCGGCGGGTCGGTGTGGACTTGTAGGGCTGAAGGGCCTGTTTCTACACTGTAGGGAATCTAATCTAATCTAAGACCAAGTAAGGTTGGCAGTTTTCTTCCCTGAAGGGCATTAGTGAACCAGATGTGCGTTTCTGGCAATCAACATTGTTATGGTCGTCATTAGGCTCTTAATTCTAGATTCTTGTTAAATTCAAATTCCACCAAATGTCGTGGCAGGAGTTGAACCCAGGTTACCAGAATATCTGTCTTGCCAATTAGCACAGTCACACAATGAGGCAGTTAGCACTGCTACTACGCAGCACTCAGCTTAGCAGTGCATAGCTTGCTGTGTGGCATTGTGCAGGTGGGAGATTGATGTAGCACAATGTGTCTGTAGTGTATGAAACACAAACACCACATGCAGTAAGCATACAGCTATGTATTCAACTCTTCAAGGAGTAGACCTTACTGAATTAGTGTCAGTCAGGGGGTCCCTGCACAGTGAATCCAGGGCAGCCTCCATACCAGTTAGGGGCATTGGCCATGGTTAGATGTGTATTTTGAGTGGGAGGGTCTCAATCAAGGATCTTGTACCTCTGCAGTGCGGGGATTGGGGCACAGTCAGTCTGCTGTCGCTGTAACACCAAGTCCAGGGGTAGGTCTAAAGTAATCAGGGAGATTTTTATGGACTAGTGAGGAGGGCTAGGCACATCTTGTCCAGTTATGTCGATCGAGGGAGTCGGCCATAGTTAGTCCATCGAGGGCCAAAGGGCCTGTACTGCGCTGTATTCTTCTATGGGTCCATTTGCAGAAACTAAGGGTGAGGGCTTGGACTGAGGTGTCAGTATCTGAGCTGGTGGAAGATGCAGGAAGCAGCCTTGCTAATGCTTTCTTTGAGGCCTTCATACACTCATCTTCAGAGGCTCAAGTGGGTGGTTTCTTCACAGATGTTAATGGGACGCATGTGGAATTTTGAAGATGGAGAGGGTGTTATGGCCAGTGTTGGTAGGCACTGATAGAGGTTGGCAGTGGCAGTGGTACATAATCATTTTGGAGGCTATGGATAGCACATGAATGAGATGACAATAGTGGGTGGCACTGCTGTCAGTCCTGGTGCTACTTTGCCAATGAGTCCACCCCAACCCTCAAAGAAAAACCACAGAGATGGACCCCAGAGATTAGTCATCTGCTCAACCTGCCTCGTCAACCCTCTATAGATGTAAAATCTGTCATGGCACTGTTTACAATGACTACATTTTGAAGAGGTACTACACTAGCTGTGAAGCACTTTGGAACATTTCTATGGCTATCAAAGGTGCTATACAAACGCAAGTTTTGTTTTTGATGGGGACAGTATTTGCATGCAGCATTTTTGTTACAATGAGGTTTTAATGTCATATTCAAACTCATTTTGCATTGTTGACAGTTGGATATTAAAATATTTGAAGTCTTGGAAATATTTTAACAATCAAAGTTTTCAAAGTTTTTTTGCTGTGATAGGCACCTCTTCATACTTTTGTTGAAGCTTTGGCATGGAGAGACTTTAGCAAAATGAAATGCTGCTTAATTTAGCATCAGACAATACATTATATTTTCAGCACGTATTGGAGAAGGGTGAGTGGAGAGCATTCAATTTTTATATCACCACAATAATCTTCACTCCTTTTAAAAGCTGATAGTTTGGCAGATTGTTTAAAGCAACCAAACTCCCAGGGATTCTAATTCCACAGCAACTTAGTTATTTATTTAAGTAATGAAGTATCAAGGAATGGGGGAGGCTGGGTGTGGGGAGAAGCTTGTTTTAGAAAATATTAGAATCTTTTACCAGTAGCCATTCGTTATATTATTTAAATGCTTTTTGGAACTGCCAGTTAGATTTTTAAACCGACTAAAGGATGACTTTTTTTTGAGATGTGCCTATTGCAAATCTCTCAATTTTGAATGCAGCTCAATCTTGGGCTTGGGCTGATAAGTGGCAAGTAGCATTCATACCACATGAGTCCCAGACAACAATCATCTTTAAAAAGAGATAATCTGATCACTGCCCCTTGACATTAAATTGACCATCACTGAATCTCACCACTATTAATATCCTTGGGGTTACCATTGACCAGAAACTCAACTGGACTTGCGCATAAACACTAAAGTGGTTAAAGACTAGGAATACTACTGTGAGTAATTCACCTCCTTACTCCCCAGACCCTATCCACAATCTTGCTTGGACGATTGCAGAGCTCCAAAAGCACTCAAGCGTGACCCCATCCGGACAAAGTAGCCTGTTTGATTTGAAAAGTATCCACTCCCTCCTCCACTGTTGTTCAGTAGCGGCAGTGTGTGCTACCTACAAGATACACTGTAGAAATTCACCGAGGCTCCTTGGACAGCAGCTTCCAAATCCATGGCCACTTTCTTGTAGAAGAACAAGGACTGCAGATACCTAAGAACACCACCATCTTTAAGATCCCCTGCAAGCCACCCACCCATTAAGACTTGGAAATATTCTTTCAGTGCTGCTAGGTCAAAATCCTGGAACTTCCTCTAAGGGCATTGTGGGTCAACCTACAACATATGGACTGCAGTTGTTCAAGAAGGCAGCTTAGCATCGCCTTCTTAAAGGCAACTAGGGCCGGGCAATAACTGCTGATCAGCCAGTGATATCCACATCCCATGTGTGAATATTAAAAACAAAGTTGGGTTTGTTCAAAAGGAGTCTGTTTTTACAAGAAGTCCTAGAGCTGAAAATGAAGCATCAACACAATCTGAAATTGTTTAAAAGGTTTCTTTTGTCAATAGACAAGTGTCAAAGTCACATTTGTCATGACCCATTTGGGAAAGTGATATTTGACCCACTACTCCCAGGGTCATCACAATAATTAAAGGATTAATCAAACTATTTGCAATTCCCAATTTTCATGCCTGATAAGTTCAAATTAATAGGGAAAAAAAAACGGATCTGGTTTCTGCACTAGACAAGAACCTATTACTTATCACAAAAATGATCAATTCCAACCACGGGCAAACACAACTGAATTATCCCTATGTAACTCTACTGGTAAAACTCTAACCCCTTTCTTAAACCTCTGTACACACAGAAATATAGATGAATGAACAATTAAACATTCCTTTCCAAAGCAGTAGATGTAGACTATTTGGCCTGTTGAACGTCAGAACAGACTCATATTGTGGCTGATCTGATTGTCCTCAAATGCCACTTTTTCGTCTTTTCCCCACAACCCTTGATTCTCTCACTGATTTTTTAAAAAACGGACTCTCTCAGCCTTGAATATACTTAATGACCCAGCATCAATAGCCTTCTGTGATAAAGAGCTCCACAGATTCATTACCCCCAAGAGAAAAAACTTTTCTCATCTCTACCTTAAGTGTGTGACCCCTTATTCTTAGATTATGTCCTCTGGTCTGAGCATGAAGGACAACCCTAAGCATCTACCCTATCAAGTCCACTAAGAATTTTTTACATTTCAATTGAGTCTCCCTCATTTTTCTAAACTCCGATGAGTACAGGTCAAACCTACTCAACTTCTCTCATCAGAAAATCTCTCCATAGTGGTGATCAACCTAATGAATCCTTACTCCAGCTGCCTCTGCCAATATATATTTCCTTTTAATAAGGAGAGCAAAACTGTTCACAGTATTTCAGCTGTAGTCCGATTAGTGTTGACTAATTTTAGCAAGGTTTCCCTCTTTTAAAATATGAATGGAATAAAAAAAGGCCAACGTTCTTTTTGCCTTCCCTATTACCTTCTGAATTTGAATGCTGAAGACTCCCAAATCTCTGTGCTGAGTTTTCTGCAGTCTTTTCTCCATTTAAGTAATATTAAGCTGCTCTATTCTTCCGATCTCATTTTCCCACGCTATTTTCTATCTGACCAGTTTTTGATCACTTATTTAATCCATTTATATTCCTCTGCAGACTTTGTATCATCCTCTCCAGTTGCCTTCATGTGTTCCTGTTTCTGTGACCTGTATGTTATTGTGGAGAAAGAAGTACTAAGGAAACTCTCTCTTCAATAGCACCAGTCCATGGGAATTGATGAGTTGTCCTTTCTTTTTCGTGCTTCTCAAGCCGTTCTCATCTCCAAGTTTCTCATTGTTTCAAAAATGTCCTTCAGTCCTTTTATTGCAGCCACAGGACAATTGACACTCAAATTCTTTTAGTCATGAAGTAATGGGTTAGAGACGACAACTTACAACAAATAGTGGGAGACAATAGCTATCTTCCAGGTTTTGGTTATGTAACTGCAGAGGGAGAATGAGAACTCTTCCTTTGTTGCAGTCCAGAGACTTCTGCCACTGTATTGTTCACACACTTTCTCTGTTCACTTGGTAACGATGAACAATCAATTGTTATCCAGATGGCTCCTGATCTTCACAACTGATCCCGATCTGATTTTGAACAATCAGCACTCAGTTTCTGGGCATTGTTCTTACACCAACAGTACTGTGGATCCCTAGACATCTTCCCACACTGCTTCAACAAAGCAACAAGGGCAAACACAACTTTACAATAAGGTCCATTAACTTCCTCTTAAAATTGCTCCTTGCACAGTCCTTTGTTTATTAGCAGCATCTTGTTCCCATTTGGGTTCATAATCCAATGTAAAGGAACAGATGGTGGTGTTTATATGCCACCATCCTTAAGAGATGAAATCCTATTTCAAAAATGCATTTCATCAGGAGGCATATGATACATAAAGATCAAAGCGTGAGACTTGCATCCATTCACTTCCCTCCACACTCCCCCTGCCCCACCAAAACACTTATGCAATCCTATATCTACCAGTATTTCTTAAATCTTTTAACTTTTTCTGTAATTTTACACTTCAGACATTTGGCAATCGCATCATTTTTCCAGCAATGTGAATAACTTTTACATGAAATGATTGAAACAATTAACTCCACCTGAATAGCCACACATTTTTGAGTTTTAAATATTTCAAGAAATGCCAATAGATTATGGTTGATTATAAAGTATTGTTTCTTTGCTATCCTGTTGGATGCAGCTCTTCAAAACTTCGAAGTTTTACACCAATTCTAAAGTATCTTTTTCTACAGTCGAGTATGTTTCCTGTGGTACTGGTTTAGTTTCTTGGTAAAGTATCCCACTGACTTCTGTATTCCTGACTCAGTATCTTGCAACAAGATGGCACCAACCCAAGTCATTAGTATTAACCACCATTTTTATGAAGGTTTGGAAAAGTCAGGGGTGGCTAACACAGGTTAATGGAGCAAGATTGCCTTCAGATTCTTTAAGACTATATGGCATTCTACCATTCCCTTTTTGCTTGTTTCTTTAACAAACCTTTGAAAGGTATGGCTATCATGCTGAAATTGTACACAAATATCTGGTAAAACCTCCACAAGCCTAAAAGCCTGTTCATGGCAACACCTAATGCCTATCCTATATGTCACAGGTAAACTACTTTTAACTTTTGTGGCTTTTTTGGCCAAATTTATGACTAATAATACTTGTAATAGTTTAATAAGGTATTTCTTATTGCTTTGCATGTTCTTCCCCAGTGTTTATTGGGTTTTGAAAATGTTGTAATGTAAATTACACAGGGACTTCAACTACAACTAGATTGTTAAATCTTTGGAAGGTAGATGTGGTAGTTTTTAACTCAAATGGTAAGAGTTGCGAGTGGTATAACCTATTTGTGACAAAAGCAAGCCTCTCTTTAATTCTTGGTATTTGCAATTACCCCTTCTATAGATCCTTCTTGGAAAGAAATGAGGCACATTGTATTGATAGTCTTATAATTGAGGAAATAAATAGTCATAGAGATGTACAACATGGAAACAGACCATTCAGTCCAACCTGTCCATGCCGATCAGATATCCCAACCCAATGTAGTGTCATCTGCCAGCACCCGGCCCATATCTCTCCAAACCCTTCCTATTCATATACCCATCTAAATGCCTTTTAAATGTTGCAATTTTACCAGCCTTCACCACTTTGTCTGGCAGCTCATTCCGTACACATACCACCCTCTGTGTGAAAAAGTTGCCCCTTAGCTCTCTTTTATATCTTTCCCCTCTCACCTTAAACCTGTGCCCTCTAGTTCTGGACTCCCTGACCCCAGGGAAAAGACTTTGCCTATTTACCCTATCCATGCCCCTTATAATTTTGTAAACCTCTATAAGGTCACCCCTCAGCCTCCGCTCCAGGGAAAACAGCCCCAGCCTGTTCAGCCTCTCCCTATAGCTCAAATCCGCAAACCCTGGCAACATCCTTGTAAATCTTTTCTGAACCCTTTCAAGTTTCACAACATCTTTCCGATAGGAAGGAGACCAGAATTGTACGCAATATTCCAACAGTGGCCTAACCAACGTCCTGTACAGCCACAACATGACCTCCCAACTCCTGTACTCAATACTCTGACCAATAAAGGAAAGCATACCAAAAGCTTTCTTCACTATCCTATCTATCTGCGACTCCACTTTCAAGGAGCTATGAACCTGCACTCCAAGGTCTTTTGGTTCAGCAACACTCCCGAGGGCCTTGCCATTAAGTGTATAAATCCTGCTAAGATTTGCTTTCCCAAAATGCAGCACCTCTCGTTTATCTACATTAAACTCCATCTGCCACTTCTCAGCCCATTAGCCCATCTGATCAAAATCCTGTTGTAATCTGAGGTAACCTTCTTCACTGTCCACTACACCTCCAATTTTGGTGTCATCTGCAAACTTACTAACTGTTCCTCTTCTGCTCGCATCCAATTCATTTATATAAATGACAAAAAGTAGTGGACCCAGCACTGATCCTTGTGGCACTCCACCGGTCACAGACCTCCAGTCTGAAAAACAACCCTCCACCACCACCCTCTGTCTTCTACCTTTTGAGCCAGTTCTGTATCCAAATGGCTAGTTCTCCCTGTTTTCTGTGAAATCTAACCTTGCTAACCAGTCTCCCATGGGGAACCTTGTCGAACGCCTTACTGAAGTCCATATAGATAACATCTACTGCTCTGCCTCATCAATCCTCTTTGTTACTTCTTCAAAAAACTCACTCAATCAAGTTTGTGAGACTTGATTTCCCACGCACAAAGCCATGTTAACTATCCCTAATCAGTCCTTGCATTTCCAAATACATGTAAATCCTGTCTCAGGCTCACTAGTCTATTTTTTTTTTTTAGATTAGATTACTTTACAGTGTGGAAACAGGCCCTTCGGCCCAAGTCCACACCGACCCACCGAAGCACAACCCACCCATACCCCTACATTTACCCCTTACCTAACACTACGGACAATTTAGCATGGCCAATTCACCTAACCTGCACATCTTTGGACTATGGGAGGAAACTGCAGCACCCGGAGGAAACCCACGCAGACACAGGAGAATGTGCAAACTCCACACAGTCAGTCGCCTGAGGTGGGAATTGAACCCGGGTCTCTGGCACTGTGAGGCAGCAGTGCTAACCACTGTGCCACTGTGCCACCCACGTTTCCTGGCTTGTCCTTAACACCCTTCTTAAACAGTGGCATCACGTTAACCAACCTCCAGTCTTCCAGCACCTCACCTGTGACTATCGATGATACAAATATCTCAGCAAGAGGCCCGGCAATCACTTCTCTAGCTTCTCACAGAATTCTAGGGGATCTGATCAGGAGTTCTGATCAGGTCCTGGGGATTTATCCACCTTTATGCATTTCAAGACATCCAGCCCTTCCTCCTCTGTAATATGGACATTTTTCAAGGTGTCACCATCTATTTCCCTACATTCTATATCTTGCCAAAGCTATCTCATGTCCCCTTTTTGCCTTCCTGATTTCCCTCTTAAGTATACTCCTACTGCCTTTATACTCTAAGGATTCACTCGATCTATCCTGTCTATACCTGACATATGCTTCCTTCTTTTTCTTAACCAAACCCTCAATTTCTTTAATCAACCAGCATTCCCTATACCTACCACCCTTTCCTTTCACCCTACCAGGAATATACTTTCCCTGGATTCTTGTTATCTCATTTCTGAAGGCTCCCCATTTTCCAGCCGTCCCTTTACCTGCGAACATCTGCCTCTGATCAGCTTTCGAACTTTTTTGCCTAATATCGTCAAAATTGGCCTTTCTCCAATTTAGAACTTCAACTTTAACATCTGGTCTATCCCTTTCCATCATTTTTGAAGTCGTCTGTTTGTGTTTTTTTTGTGATTGCATTTATTTTAGTCTATGCAGAATCCTAGTTAATGCATCCAGTTTAGGAAACAACACTATTGGTTTCCAGCTGCTTTGGCTAGGATTAAACAAATGTTTTTCTAGCATGTATTGAATTTGTTTTGACTTATTATTCTGGGTTCAACCAATAACTACTGTATGTTGTTTTATCAGCATTTACACTTCTACAACATAACTAGGTAATTTAATGTGTCCGCATGTACCTATCTATAGATTTTCTCTTACATCTTAAGCCTTTTTGTTAGATCCTCCTGTGGTCCTTCCTCCAGTGATGAGAACATAGTATCTAATTGTTCCAAAATTTCTCTTTCGGTTCGATGAAATGTTGGAGCTTTGCTTTTGAGTACTGTATCCCACCTGCTACCTCCATTCTTATTGTCTGTCATTCTCCGTTTATGACTTGACATACCTACTCCCCCTTTATCGTCTTCCCTGTGATGACATTGCTTCAACATATTTGTGACATAGCTGATTCTTCCTATGAACAGGAGTACCCCTCAAGTCATTTTGTGTAATAGTTAGGAAGCTTTACGTAGACTGAGTTTTTCTTTCTAAGGTTCAACTTGCAAAGGCAACAATACCAACCTTTTGTCCTGCTTGAAACTTTCTAGTAGCAAGTTTGTCCAGTCATTCTTTCTTTCAGTTTTGTTTGTAAATGCTTTGCTTATCAAATGTTCTTGTGCTAACTTGCATGCTACAGCACGCCTAGTGCAATATTCAAGATCTGTCTTAAGAACTTTTACATTAATCAATTTTTAACATGGATCTATCATTTCATAGCAATAGATCAATTCAATTGGACTAAATCCAGTTGATTCATTTGGAAATCTCTGGTAGGAAATGGTAAGAAATCTAATCCTTTGCCCTAATCCTATAGGTATTCCTGACAGTATACCTTAATCCTGTTTTTTAAAAAATATTTTTGAGAAGAAAGATTTCTTTTTATAAAATAACAACAACAATAAACCAACATGAACACTATTCTAGTTTGAAAAAAAGAACAACAACAAAGCAAAACTATACTCATGTGCAAGATAAACAGGTCATTAGAAGTCAGAAGTAAATAAATAAACACCACTCAGTGCACAAAACAATAGCTCCTGACCTTTGAGAGCATTGAATATTACACCCACATTTATTAGAAATTCTTCCTCTCTGGGTACCAAGTTTGCTAAATCAGATCTTCATGGCTACGCAAAAGCCCTAATTAAAATGGCGGACAAATCTGCTTCTAGGTAATTCAAAAAGGGCTGCCATGTCTTCTAAAAATTTTCAGTTTTTGGTGCGGTGCACTATATTTGTGAGAGTCCAATTTCCATGATTAGCTGATGCCAACCTGACAGGCCCAGGGAGTTTTCAGACACCCAACACATGAAAATATATTTCCTCGCACAGGAAGTAAGAACATTAAAAAGTTTTTTTCCCATGTGTATCTAAAGAAGATAAATTGGGCAGGCCCAGGAGAAGAGAGATCGGGTCCATCTTAACTTCGGTCTCCAAGAACCCCTCGATTACCCCTGCCACAGCACTCCACTATGTATGATGCCTATGGCAGGACCACAGACTGAGAGTACCAGTACTTATTTTACACTTGTGGCACACTGAGTGTGAGAAAAATTAGCCCAATAAAGCAGAGGCCATACAAGCCAGATTGGGTGAAATTGACAAGCTGTTTATTATAAGTGATATCACTAAGAGAAATTGACGAGGCTGACACAAAACTGACAGTCTGTACAGGTAGATCACGGGTTCTCTTCCTCGAGCTGAGAATGAAGCCAGGTTTTATAGGAATCTTGTACAATAAGGTTAATTTAAAATGGGGAAAGATACAACGTATTTGAAAATTAAGTAATCCAGTTACAGTGATGATAATTGAACAACAGTTATTGGAAGAATGTCCTGATCGTCAAGACAATGTAACATCCTGACAGTATCAATGAGTTCTTGATGGGACCAGGAGATTGCAGCTCTCTGCAGGTAGGTGAGAATGTCTCTTTTGAAACAGTAAAGTGCTTCCATTGTTCCTGTCTTAGGAGCAAGGTCCTTTGGTGCCTTTCCTGTCCTTTGTGTGGCTTTGTATTGTATTTTCAGACTGTCCTCTGGCTTTGAGACAATTGTGCTGACCGGGTCCAGGAAGCTTATTGTTAGTGTGTTTTGGGAAGTGTATTCCCTTGTCTGTGAGTGACTGTGGTTCTGTATATTTTCACTTCTAAGCCTTTTTGGTCAATGCTGAGGTATTCTGGGTGTTTCTGGTATAGTTTGGACAAGTTTGATTTTCTATGTTCTGTGTGGGCATACTCTGGGTAGGCAGGGTGGCAGATTTTTACCCACACTGAGGATACTCCCACCTTAAATTTCGACAGATGACTGGGGCCAGATAAACCCTTTGAAGAATCTTTAACTGAATGGCATGGGTCCTATTACAGATCGAAATCTTTCTCTCATTTTCACAAATATCTTCCCATGTCTCAGCAGATTTCCGCTCCTAACTCTTTCCCCCAAACCCCACATACTCACTCAACATCATCCAAGGAACCACCCCCCAACAGATGATAGAGTACGAACAGAGAGTGTGTTCTTGGCATGAAGCACTCCTCTTCTCTTCTCTTCTGTTTTCTCTTCTCTTCTGTCTTCTCTTCTCTTCTCTTCTCTTCTCTTCTCTTCTCTTCTCTTCTCTTCTCTTCTCTTCTCTTCTCTTCTCTTCTCTTCTCTTCTCTTCTCTTCTCTTCTCTTCTCTTCTCTTCTCTTCTCTTTTTCTCCTCTCTTTTTTTTCTCCTCTCTTTTTTTCTCTTTTTTTTTCTCTTCTCTTCTCTTTTTTTCTCTTCTCTGTAGGAGTCTGTCAAAAGCATAATTCCTTTTGGAATAAGATCTCTAATCTGGAAAAAATGAAAAAGGCCTCTGCTAGATAATTCATACTTGCAGCTTATTTGGTCAAATGACGTTATTGTTTCACCCTCCAATCATGTACCCAAACAGGAAATTCCCTTAGCTACCCAGAGTTTTAACCCAGGGTCCACTGTCCCTGACCGGAAACCCGGCATACCGACTAGATTGGTAAGAAAAGAAGTTTTAGACATATTACCTTCACTCTGCTGCATTGCCCTCCACGCTTTGACAGTGTTAATAATTATTGGATTACAACAGTATTCTGCAACTGTCCTCATTTTATCCAAGAACAATAGGCTAATAAGAGGACACTTTGCCTGGGAGGCCTCAATATCCAACTATATTGACGCTGGGTCCTCACAAGCCCAGTCACTCTCAAAAGATAAAAGGGAGCTTAATTGATATAGTCCTAGTCATAGTCATAGAGATCTACAGCACGGAAACAAACCCTTCAGCCCAACTCCTCCATGCCGAGCAGATATCCCAATCCAATCGAGTCCCATCTGCCAGCACCTGGCCCATATCCCTCCAAAACTCTGAGGTCACCCTCAGCCTCATACGCTCTAGGGGAAAAAAGCCCTAGCCTATTCAGCCTCTCCCTATAGCTCAAATCATCCAACCCTGGCAACATGCTTGTAAATCTTTTCTGAACACTTTCAAGTTTCACAATATCTTTCCGATAGGAAGCAGACCAGAATTGCACGCAATATTCCAACAGTGGCCTAACCAATGTCCTGTACAGCCGCAACATGACCTCCCAACTCCTGTATTCAGTTCTCTGACCAATAAAGGAAAGCGTACCAAACACCTTCTTCACTATCCTATCTACCTGCGACTCCACTTTCAAGGAGCTGTGAATCTGCACTCCAAGGTCTCTTTGTTCAGCAACACTCGCGAGGACCTTACCGTTAAGTGTATAAGTCCTGCCAAGATTTGCTTTCCCAAAATGTAGCACCTTCTGTTTATCTAAATTAAACTCCATCTGCTACTTCTCACCCATTGGCCCGTCTGATCAAGATCCCGTTGTAATCTGAGGTAACCTTCTTTGCTTATCTTTTAATATCCAGGAGATCCACTCCCCCGCCCCCCCCCAGCCCTTGGCTCAATTGCAATTTGGTGAGCTTAATAAGGGGTTGCCTGTTGTGCCAGATAAAAGAACTAAACCAGCCATTAAGTCTCTGAAATGTTTGCCTGGGAAAAATCAAAGGAAGCATTCGCACAGCGTATAGGAAACGAGGAAGGACATTCATTTTAATATGGGCTACTCGACCTAACCAGGATATTGGAAGGGTCTCCCATCTTTTGAAGATCTTGTTTAATCTAGTTGAGCAAGTGGACAAAATTAGCCTTAAATAACAGATTGAAGACAGGAGTATCAAAAATGCCTAAATAAAGAAAACCTCCCTGTGACCACTTAAAGGGAAACTGTGACTCACCCTCAACGTCAGATATTCCCCAAGACCTCCCATCGGCATGGCCTCTGATTTTGAATAATTAATCTTATAGCCCAAAATAGAACCAAATAAATTAATACATTTTATCAAATGGGGTACAGAAACTACTCAGTTCGACAAAAAGATAAGTATGTCATCCGCATATAGTGTGATCTTCGAGCCTTTGATCCCACTTCTGGGGCAGCTATATTAGGATCCCTACAGATGGCCTCTGTCAGTCTTTCAATCACCAACATAAAAAGTAGAGGTGAGAGGGGACAACCTTGCTGACTGCCCCTACAGATACTAAAATTACTGGATCTTTCACCATTGGTGTGAATTGCAGCCAGAGGATCGCTATAAAGGACCCTTACCCACCTAATAAAGACTTCATCTAGACCAAACCGTTCTTGGGTGTAAAAAAAGATATGGCCACTCAACCCGATCAAATGCCTTCTCTGCATCTAAAGAGATCATTAATCCCTGAACCAATCACTGCTGACACACTTGGACCATATTAAGTAACCTCTTAACATTGTTGAAGGATCTGCGGCCCTTTATAAAACCTATCTGGTCCTCTTTCTCAATGGAAGGTAACATTGCTTCCAGCCTTAATGCAAGAATCTTGGACAAAATTTTAAAATCAGAATTTAGAAGCGAGATGGACCTGTAAGAAGGATAATCCTGCAGAGTTTTCCTTTTCTTAAGGATGAGAGAGATATTAGCCTCGATCGAGGATGATGGGAGGCAATCATGACTGTATGAGCAATTGTACATGTCCAGCATTGCCCTGACAATATATTTATAAATTCTTTGTTGAATTCACTAGGAAGACCATCAGCGCTGGGCACTTTCCACTTTGAAGCTGCTTTACTACCTCCTGTACCGCTTTCACTGTTAAAGGGGCATTAAGGAGAGACACTTGTTTGGAGGTCACGCCTGGAAGATCCAGGTTCTTGAAAAAGGACTCTATTTTAGCCCATCTGTCCTCACAGCATTCCGACTGGTATAGTTCAGAGTCAAAGCTCCGAAATGCAGCATTGATCTTCTTAGAATCACCAGTAAGAATCCCAGTCCCTTCCCTGATTGAGGTAGTAGATTGGGGGATATTCTTCCTGGCCAGGTATGCCAAATACTTGCCTGGCCTATCATCATGCTCAAACAACCTTTGTTTCGCAAAAGAAAGTTCCCTCCTCGCTGCCTGTGTGAGCATGGAATTCAAGGCGACAGAAGACCCGTGACCCACTGCAACTTAGCCACTGATGGCTGCTCAAAATATGCCATCTCGGCTGCCCTCAGCCGTGCCTTGAGCAGACGCTGCTGCTCTCCCTTCTGTCGCTTCCGACTGGCTGTGTAGGAGATAATTATCCACCTAGCATAAGCCTTAGCAGTCTCCCAGAGAATTGACTGGTTACTAGCCATATCCAAATTGATGGCCAAGCATGCTTTAAACTTATTAGAGAAATACTCCATGAACTTACTATCCCTGAGAATAAAGGGATCCATTCGCCAGTGCAATAAACCTGTTACATTGCCCTTAATCTTGACCATTAAGTATACTGCTGCATGATCAGAAATGGTAATATTCCCAATTTTGCAGGATGTCACCGAATCCAAAAAAGTTGCGGGGGCTAGAAAAAGATCAATCCTAGTGTAACACTTGTGTGGATTAGAACAAAACGTAAAGTCCCTACCCGTAGGGTGGAGATGCCTCCAAACATCCTCCAGCCTGAACTCCACACAAAAATCAACTAATTGCTTAGATTGCAGAAAAAGGTTTGGGATGTCTTTGGGTATTCTACCCACCGTGGGATCCATACAACAGTTAAAATCTCCGTCATAATAAAATGCCGCGATGCAAGGGCAATCAATTTGGAGAATGCATCTATTAGGAATTTACTGCACTGGGGGACAATAAACATTCAAAGTATTGTACTTTTCACTGAATATTGAGGCTTTAGGAATTATGAACCACCTATACTCCTCTTTAATACAATCTAATAACTTAAATGGGAGATTCTTCTGAACAAGTATGGCCACTCTCCTGCTCTTAGTATTGAAGGATGAAAAGAAAAACACCTAATTAAACCCACCCTGCTGTAATTTCAAATGTTCCTTATCAAGGTGAGTTTCCTGCAATAGGGCAATATCAACCCTCTCCTTTTTAAGACTCAAGTATCTTTTGACCAGCAAGTTACTTCCTTTAATGTTCCAGGTACAATATTTGAGAACACAATTAGCCATGACCCTCAATAACAACCTTTAAAACCCCTGAGAGGAAGCATTTGACATGCAAATTGCTGAGTATAAATGGAAAAATACTCATGGAGCCTAAAAACTACACACACCAAAACTACTACATTGAAAAAACGAACAGAACTTTCAAAAACTACATCTACAAAAAAAAACAAACTAGACCAAATACAATAGACATTTAATGGGGGACTCTACTTCCTGCCTACAGAGATCGCTTAAATATCCCATATACACCTGCATAACTTCTTCTAACTTGAGCTGCACCCCACACTCAAGCCAAAGAAAGGAAAAAAAAGTAATGTTAATAAAGAAGTTACAAGCGAGCTCTCTACCATCCCCAACTATACATTAACCCCAATAAACGTTGGGAAAAAAATCCAACAACACTTTCTTTAAGAAAAAGAGAGAGGTACAAAAAAGAGAGAAAACATTATTGTCCCTATCCGTTAGACCATCCAATCTATTTTAAAGTGTCGAGAAACCTTTTCGCTTTTTCCGAAGAATCAAATGAGCGTATAGACCCATCATGTGTAAAACAAAGCACCACCAGGTACCTTACAGAATACTCAATACTGAGGTCCCTCAGGCTTCTCTTAACCTCATCAAAAGACTTCTTTTTATGGATCATGGCTGCAGAAAAGTCCTGGAAGAATATTATCCTAGTTCCTTTTGTAAATCAAGGCCTGTGGATCCTTCCCCTGCATTCTGGAAACTTCCATAACTCTATGCTTGTCCCTGTAGTGTTGGAATCACACTAGGACCAGGGGTCCGAACCAGACCTGCGCACTGCAACCTGGTGAGTGCTATCGACCCTCACCCAGCCCGCCTTGGCCTCCCAACCAAGAAATCGTGACAGTCTTCAAAAAGACTTGCTGGCTGCATGTCTTACAATCCCTTCAGCAGCCCAACGACCCGGATATTCTTTCTCCTATGTCTGTTTTTGAGGTCATCGACCTGCTCAGTTAAGGCCTGGACCTGGCTCTCGAGGGCCTGGATCCACTGCATTGAGGACTCGATCATGGTCTCCGCTGCTGCAGTCTGCTGTTCGACCTCCTACATTCGCTTTCCAAGCCCTTCAAGTTCCTGATTGTACTTTAGCAGCATGGTCGAAATCGGTTGCAGGCAAGTGTGACTCTCCTTGATTGACACTTCATTCATTTCCCAGAGTTTCATGAACTCTGCAGCCAAGGTCTGCTGAGTCGGTGATTCCTACAAAGTTGCAAAGAGGCTGTAGCTACAGTTGTGGGCGTGCCCAATGTTGCTGACAAATGTCCCTTGTATTGGGGCTTAGTCGAACCCTTGCCTTGTATCATCTTCACCAGTCTGAAAAGCAACCCTCCACTACGACCCTCTGTCTTTAACCTTTCGGCCAGTTCTGTATCCAAATAGTTAGTCCTCCCTGTATTCCATGTGATCTAACCTTGCTAACCAGCCTACGAGGAACCTTTTCAAACACCTTACTGAAGTCCATACAGATCACATCTACCACTCTGCCCTCATCAATCCTGTTCATTACTTCTTTATAAAACTCAATCAAATTGGTGAGACACTATTCCCTACACATCAGGTCATGTTGACTATTCCTAATTAGCTCTTGCCCTTCCAAATACATGTAAATCCTGTCCCTCAGGATTCCCTCCAACAACTTGCCCCACCACCAGTATGGCTCACTGGTCTGTAATTCTCTAACTTTTCCTTACTGCTTTTCTCAAATAGTGGCACTATGTTAGCCAACCTCCAGTCTTCTGTGGTTATCAATGATCCAAATATCTCAGCAAGGGGCCAAGCAATCCTTCCCTAGCTTCTAATGGACAACTAATCAGGTCCTGGGAATTTATCCACCTTCATACATTTTAAAATGTCCATCACCACCACTCCATCTGCGTAATATGTACAATTTTCAAATGTTGCTGTTTATTTCCCCATGTTGTCTGTCTTCCATATCCTTCTCCACAAAATACTCATTTAGTATCTCCCCCATCTCCTGAGGTTCCACCCATAAGTGGCCTTGCTGATCTTTAACGAGCCCTATTCTTTCCTTTAATATATTTGTAAAATCCCTTTGGATTCTCCTTAACCCTATTTACCAAAGTTGTCTCATGTTCCCCTTTTTGCCCTCCTGATTTTCCTCTGAAGTATCCTCCTTCTACTGCCTTTATACCTTTCTAGGGATTCACTCAATTCCTCCTTCTATACTGGACATATGCTTTCTTTTCCTTGACCAAACCTCCATTTTTCTTTAATCAACCAGCCTTGCCCTTCAACCTTACAGGGGACATACTGTCTCTGAACTCTCATTATCTACTGTACAGTAGAATTGCACTACATCCTCTTGAAATCTTGACCAGCTAACATACCTGTTTAGCAGTACTTGCTTTTACCAGTCACCCATCCTCCAGCAACTGTCTGTGTGGAGTTTGCACATTCTCAGTGTTTGCATGGGTGTCCCCCAGGTGCTCCGGTTTCCTCCTCCCACAGTCCAATGTTGTGCAGGTAAGGTGGATTGGCCATGCTAAACTGCCCTGTAGTGTCCAGGAATGTGCAGGCAAGGTGGATGAGCCAAGGGGAATGCAAGATAGGGGTTGTGTCTGGCTGGGATGGTCTTCAAAGGATCAGTAGGGATTCTGTGGGCTGAATGGCCTGTTTCCACACTGTAGGGATTCTATGATGTTTTGTTCCTATATGTTCTGCCATAGGAATTTATTAATTCTTCATATCTCCTTACAGGAATTGAGCAATACCATTAGTTAATGAACAGCCATACATTCTTCTTTTGCAAGTCTGTTATGGTGTCTCCACTTTCTTCAATACAATAACCCTCCTAAACTCTTCCAGTCTTTGCTTCCATGTGAGCTGACTATGTTTACTAAGTTAACTTCCAATCGGCTTTCTGAACCTGAATTAATAAAGGCATACTAAGCAATTCCCTTGAATTATTCTCACCCCGAAAGAGTTTCAGCTACCCTGACCTTTACTCATGGTAATATTGTGGCCTCTAGTGATGGACTTGGTTTATCCGTTATTCTGGTCACTACATGGAAATGGTTATTTCTATAATTTTTTTAATCGTGCTAAATTATTCCCTATGAGTAAATCAATTCAATCCACAGGCAATTTCTGAACTATCCTAAACACTGGCCCAGGTGACAAGTCCTGCATGACTGGAGTTGGCAAAACAGGATAAGCAGAGAATACATTCCAGTTCCAAAGGACAAACACTACTTTTTGGTTTTCATTGAACATTCTGGAAGGAAAACTAAATCCTTCTGACAAGATTCCAGAGGATTCCTCATCAGCTGACACCCAGTACCTGATTTGAAGGGCCCTCTGCATTTCTTCCAACCTGTCCTCCCCTACCCTACCCAGAGACCTTTTTTCCATGTAGCCCCAAACTGCCCTCACTAAACAGTAAGAACATCATTGATCCTGGGCCTCTAGTTGGTGTATTGCTGACAACTGCAACTGCTCCTGATTATACCATCTGAAATGGAGCTCTACTGGCTAACAGTTTACAAAAACCAGGCTTTCTGCCCCTCAGGATCCTTGCCCAGGGGAAGGTAACCCCCAACCACTTAAATGCCTGATTTTGGCACTTAATACTGCCAGAAAGAAGGTATTCTGGAGTTCCTCTGGATCTCCAGCTGATGGTCAAAACCTTGGTTATCTGGATTAAGTTTGATTATGATGAGTGGGGAAACGAAGTCTACTTTCACTTTCTCCTGTTTTCCTACTGATTCACTAAGCAGAGGGAAAACTTTAAATATTTCACTGCTTACTCTTCCAAACATTTCTAAATGTTGATGCTTTCTGTTGCTTGTGACCCAGGAACTATTTTTAAGAATATAGTCAGTGAGTGAGTAATAAGCAGAAATGTAGCAAAAGCACAGGGTTCAACCTGTCACGTTAGAGATCGCGTCATGGCACAAACTAGTCACATTTCACGTCCTGGAAATGGTTTGCAGTTACATAGTGCACTCAATTATAACATTGTTATGCAAAAGTTTTTTATTTTTGAAGGTGGGGCAGGGAGTGTACATAATAACCCGATCTGTTACTGTTAATTAAGAAAACTGTTCATTAGTCCTTAAATATATGCAGAATCTTATCCCTTTAAAGTGCTTACAAATTAATCCATATTTATTGCAAGTTTGAAAACTGACAATCAAATTGTACATGACTGAATATCAAATCAGTCAGCTGGCAAGAAATATCAGAGTAAAAAAACGTCAACAGCTTTGGTTCCTACTTTTATCCAGGTACACAGAAGAATTCACTATAAAATGGAATGAACAAGCAGACACCAGTAACATCCTGTAAATAAGGCAAGTGGACAGTTGTTTAGGAAAACATGGTAATTCTCATTTGAAACATACAAACACACTGCAAATTGATTCCATTTATTTACAACCTGTTTTAAGATATGCATTTTTTAGGAAACATTTGTTGCTCTGGTCCAAGTATTAAAAATGAGAAATTAGTTCAGAAAATGCTTTAAACAAAACAGGAGTTTCAGAATATTTTTGACCAGTAATATTTTTATGGTAATAGCATGAAAGTATCAGAAATGTTACATTTTGAAGATTGTAAGATTAACACAATTTTTGAATCCTGCAGTTTCTCAAAGGTACTGAATGAATAGCTACAATTTGTTCAAAGCTCTTTTCACATTTAACATTTTTAAGGTTCAAAATGAATATTTCTTCTGGCTTTTTTCTGGTGATATTAGAACCCCATTTAGTTTAGCCTTTTTGCCAAATAGCAGCAATATGGTAGTATCAATGTCTCCCTGTCTGTCTGTCTCTCTGTTTATAACCTTCTCTTGGCTGCGCAATCCTGAGATTTGACTCGTCTAACCTGGTTTCTTGAGTATTATTCCACCAGTCCTGCTTGCAATTCCAGTTTCCCAGGACCTAAAGCTCTGGAATTCTCTTTTTACTTCATTTTTAAAAAGATACTATTTTAACTAAAGGCTTCTACCATGCCATCTAATCTCTTTAGGTGGTTTGGTATTGTTATTTTGCTTTCTCAAAATATATATATATTGTAATTTTACAGTAATCATAGCCACACCATGTCTGCAAGTGTCACATTACTTTTTATAATTCAAATTATTCATAATCTTATGAAGCATTATTATTCATTACCTCTGTGTCATGGTATTAACAAAGTACTTGTGGATTACCTATAGTTATAGTGATCAGGCTATGATTGGTCTTAATCCATTGATCTAATTGAAATATGGACACTGAATTGAGCAACTAACTCCTTTTATTCATTGGAAGGAAGAAGTCTAAGAAAATCTGACATCAGAACCATACATTATGTACGATGGGGTAAATGTGGTGTTATTAGCTTTGTTTGGACTTAGAGCTTGATAATATTATACCTACATACTTAAATTTCTTATATCTGTTTCTCTTTATCTTCTAACATTGTGGGACGGATAACCTGAACACTAATTTTGCATAGCTGTTGAGCAAGGCGTTTAGGTTCCAGATGTTAATGCCATTAATAGATCAGAGCATAAAGATTCTGAGGCAGGAAAGGGAGGTTAGAGTGAAATATCACCATGATGTAGTTATGCTTGGGAGTGAATTGTGCATTGATGTCCCAAATTAATTTCAGACACTTCAAAATATTTTTGTTTTTTTTCCCCATTAACTGAGCAGTCTAGGTTCCATCCCAAAGTGCTCATCGTTCACAGTTTATACAAAAAGAGTCAATGATTTTTTTTTGTTAAAATCTTGTTTAATGATTAACCTAACAATATTAAAGGCTAGTCCAACTATCATCATCCATACTTATCAGGATAAATCGTTATGATCATTTATTGATTTCTTCCTGAAGGCACGCACTTACTATAGCAAATGTACAATTTTATAAATAAGAATTTGTCTTTGATTAATGTTTGAACATATTGGATTTTCATTCCAGTCTTAATTAGAATAGTCACTACAAGATAAAGGAATGAATTCTGTGATATATGGGAGAAATTCTGAAACACAATCTGAAGAAAGATTTTCGTATTGAAATACAATAGCAATACAACTATGACAATCCCTTATGACTCCACATCCTATCGCATTTCATTTTCTGAACATGCTCCTATTTGCTGTTTCTGAAGGAGTAGGAAGATCTTGCATTTGCAACATTCTGAAAACTTTTTGACACTTCAAATTTATTACTTTTTTTTCCATTTTAATAAATAATACTTTGCATCCACCTTCTTCAATCCATTTCATGTTCCTGTCTTTTTCTCCCATTCCTGTAATTGAAAACAAAACAAATCTTTGCAATTTGACAAATCAAGTTGTGAATCATGAAACAATTCACTGTCCTTTTTAACGCTTTGGAATGTTGCTTGATTGATATTATTCCCTCAAAGGTTCTATTTTGACTTGATTTGTCTGTACAAGGATCCTGACTTTTGCAGTTTTAATGTGTGTTTGTTTTTGAAATCAACAGAATGCGTGGTTAAATGTAAAACAAAAATCCAGTTTACTGTCAATTTTCTGCTCCACCACAGGGCACATTTCCATCTTTATGGACTTGTTGTGATACTACATTTAAAAACTGAGCAAATTAAACCATGTGAAGTGTAACAGTTCTTAATGGCATGTTAAGTCACATGCAGACTTGCGCCAATGTTTGGCCACGAAACACTAATTTTATAGTTGTGTAATGCTATTTGTGTTTCTATTATATTAATATGTTATGAACCAAACTATCTTTTTGTCAACATTTTGTCACCATATTAAAAGCTTTGCTCTCAAATTATGAAATATGAAGGCTGTCCTTTTCTTGGTTTATTTTCTTGGTACCCTTCAATGGGAGTGAATGGCTGCTTACCCTGTTTGATGGTATCACTATTTCTGGATGTCTGGAGATCCCCATATTTTTGTTCCAGACTCAAATTAAGTTTTTGTGCTAAGGTTTTGTGGACAGCTTAAAATCTGTGCCATTGAATCACAACTGACTGCAAAATCTGAACACATTTTGTACTGAATTCAATAAACAGCTTTTTCATGTATTAGCCCATGTGAAATATATTGCTGGAAAAGCGCAGCAAGTCAGGCAGCATCCGAGGAATAGGAGAATCGACATTTCGGGCATAAGCCCTTCTTCTTCCTGAAGAAGGGCTTATGCCCGAAACGTCAATTCTCCTGTTCCTCGGATGCTGCCTGACTGCTGCGCTTTTCCAGCAACACATTTTCAGCTCTGATCTCCAGCATCTGTAGCCCTCACTTTCTCCCGATGTGAAATATATAACTACTTTTAATCATTTCTACTTGTGAATGTATAAAGTGAATTTAATTTTTTTTCTGCTACACCATCTGACTATGAAGAGGCATCCCAAACAATGCATCATCTCCCAGAATGCTACCTACTACCAGAGTCATGTAGCACTGAATATCTGAAGTTTTCTAACTCTCGCTTGAGTTAGATCCTGTGTAACAATGCCAAGGGAACCATTTGAGGAGTGCTGGGGGTAAGGTGAATGGCAATACATATTTTCTGTGCTGTATGAAAATATTTGCAAGATATTTGGATACACTACCATAAATTAAGGATTTTACAATGCAGAAATCCAATTCATCTTGTACAATACTCTTCCATAAATGATTTTCCATTAAATTCATGTGTAATAAATAATATGAATGCAGAACTCAGCATTGATAATGACGCAAAAGTATGCTGACATGCATAGTTTTAATATGCATTTTTTTGCTGCCAAAATGCATGTTTATGCCCAGAATTAGTGTATACATTGATCCCACTTTTCAGCTGATAGATTTGTCTTTTTGGCTATACTTCCAGTAAGTGTTGAAATGAATCTTTTCAGTTCCAATGCATGTTTAGGGTTATACTTGTCTTGAAAGTTGGCAGATAGGATTGAACAGTCAAGATGGGTCATGTTGCCATGTGTTTAAGGTATGTATACACATGACAACTGAAATAGAAATATTCTCCTGCACCAATGCTGGGCAGTTCATATTCTATAATCAATATACAAGTCTAGATTTTTTTTTTTAAAAAGGATTATTTGAAGGTCAATTTGTACATTGTGATCTGGGATGGATCTGTTTGTGCACATGCTTTTCCAGTCATTTTCCTATGATGGGAACATTTATATACTGATGAGAAACTGTCATTTGAATAAAAATGTAATTGGCATACTGATGGTGGAAAGCTGGAGTTAAACCCATGTTGTCTTGTTTCCTACTAAAGATAAGCTATCGAAACATGCTGATACCTTGGCCTTCCGTAAGACACACCCTTTACTGGAAGGTATCATGGTGGGAGCTCTCCTTTTCATTTCTGAAGCACAATTCACAGGGAGAAAATGGTGTTCTGTATAACTATTCTCACCCTGGGGGAAACACAAGACAATATTTTAATAACTGAGCTACTTACCAATAGCAGTGAAGAGCAGAAATTTTTCTTATTTTCCACTAAAAACACATTCTATCTGTTCATTTATTTCTGGAACTAAGTATGTGACAATACATACCAAAAGTGAAAAGGAATTGCTGGACCACACAATTGCAAGTGGAAGCCAAATACTTTCACTTTAAGCTTGAGTACAGTTCTCACCAAGAAAACATTAAAGCCATTGGTCAAAATATTCCACCAAGCCACCATTTCACTTGCTGCAGTATAGATTTTGTACTCTGTTTCTGGACCTAATTTGGAAGTGCCAAGTCATACTGACTAAAAATCCTCTTAGTTCACATAAATGGTCAGGTGAGAGATCTGTTTTTGTGTTGGTGGTATATGTAAATATTGAAGACATTGGGTGAGAACATCATCATTTGTTTTAGCTGAAATGTTCAACCACCTGATAAAGGAGTGGCGCTCCGAACATATTGCTTCCAAATAAACCTGTTGGACTATAAGCTGGTGATTATTGTGATTTTTAACTTTGTACACCCTAGTCCAACACCTGCACCTCCAAATCATGTTCAAATGAGTACACTTTCCAAACAAATTTCCAAACAAATCAGGGATTTTGAGTATCTAGATTTATTGTTCCCTTCCTTTGCCCATTGCTTTAATGAGGCAGCTAAAGGTGAGTTTGAGATGATACTAGTGATATTCTTCCGGTATGTAGCTTAATCACATTCCAGACAGTACATTTGATAGTATAGCTATTAGGGAATCATTAGTACAATCCACTTGTGTAAACGTAAAAGGAAGACTTTCTATTTTTGTACTCCCAGCAAGATGATCCACCTATTATGAGAATAGAAATTCAGGTATATGCTGAATCTTGCCTCATTCAACATTTAAGATAAATATTTTGGAATAAGTCATTAACATGAAGGTTGTAAATTCTCACTCATAGCAGCAGCCCCTCCCCCTCCAAAACAAAAGAACCCTTTCTTTAGCTTAGGAGTTCAGAGGTCAATAGAATCTTTAAAATAACCTTTTAGGTGAGAAAAACCTGAATCTGTACTGTGGATATTAAAAATTATCTAGAGCATCACTTTCACTTTGAACTGAATTTTGGTGAACAAAATCTACCCTCTTAGGGAAGCACTTTCAAGCTTAGGTGAACAGTTTTTGGAAATTTTTCTTTTCCTTGAATGGTAAAAGGACTAATGTTATTTGGGACTTTGATTATATAGTTCTTGAAATGCATTGAAGCACTCAATATACAATTTAATTACTTCAAAATGAGATTACTGCTCCATTTTGTGAACATGTTGGAAGATTTTGCACATACCAAAATGGTACAATAAGATGGCTGATCTGTTCACTTGTTTTTGTTGCTGATTGAAAGAGGAATATTGGTCAGAACACCAGAAGAACCTGCTGTTACTTACAGATAGTATAATAATATATTTTACACTTAACTGAAGAGGCAACTGGGAGGTTAGTAAAACTGATTGACAAATGCAATACTTCCGCAGTCTATCTTGTACTGATATCGGAATCTAAGCTGTGATCAAGTACCTGAGTGACCCTTGAACAGACAACTTCCTAACTCCAAAGAGAATAAATTTCCATAAACTGACCTCTTCTAGATAACACATATGAGGTTAGTTGTTTTATTTTTCATGATTGATTTATTTTCTTTTGCAAAATAGTATTTTTCAAGTACCTGTAGACCAGGAGTGTCTGATTTGGAGTCAATGGATGAATTAATTTCTGCTCCCCTTGCAACGGCTTTCTTCAGATTCTCTTTTACTTGTGTTAATTTGAGTTCCACATCCACCCGTTCAACCTCTTTATCTTTACATTTTTCTTCCAATAATCTGAGTTTCTCCTCGAGAGCAATTTGAGACTTTTTACCTGGGAACATTATAAACAGAATTACCATCTGCATGATTCATATTTCCTTTTTAACATCTAAAATGAAACCTTTTTAAAGAGTTACTAAAGAATTCCAAGTACAAGATGTAGCTTAATCTGAAATTATATGAATTGAACAACTCTCAATTTATAGGAAGTTTCAGTTATGGATTACTTTGGATCAATTGAGAATGAGTACCTATCCCTTGATATTATTCTGGTACATTCATTCTTTTTTCTTGCTAATTTTCTCACCATTTCTTCTGACACTGTTGACACCTTATCACATTAGAATTGCAATGATGTTAGTCTCCATTCTACTAACCGGCCTCACCATCTGGCTGAAGCACTTGCAGTGTGTTTTGCAAAAAAAGCCAGCTGGCTTTTGCTGTTGATGTGACATTGATGTACCACAGTACCATATAGCAACCTGTCCACCCCTCAATCGTTCAGTGCTCCACACTGTTACGAACTGCCTGCCTCTCCCTGTATGCTATAATTCAGTGCAAGCCAGAGAGGCTGGCAGTTTTCAAGAAAGTGTAAAGCGAGACATTGCTCTGACTCTCATGTTAGATATGGGCATCATCTTGTTTCTCAGGGAAGGAATGGAGAATTTGAAGCTGCATTGAAGTGAGGTTGGCTGGGTGAGTAATGAGGTGACAGTGCATTAAAATGCTGTTCATGAACAAGATTCTGAACGTGCCATTTAAACCTCAAAGGGGAAGTTGAAAATTATCTTTTTCTATCGAAATTGAGTTTTTTTTCTCACTTTGACCATATTTACCCACATTTTCCATCTTTAAGACTGAGATTTAATTTTGTAGTGATTGAGTATAGAGGTGTAGTAATAAATTCTCCACCCCATCCCACCACTGAGCAAGCTTGTCAGATTGGGCTTTGATCAGTTAGCAAAGTCAAAGTTTGCAGTGTTAAAGTCCTGTCTTCCCAAAAGACATCAGCCAGAGGCCAGCATCTGGGACCTGAAGGTCACTGAATCACCTGAAGATGAGATTTCCAAATGGCAAGAATATAGATCTGATCTTTTTGGGTCTGGTGGTGTGTGGAGAGAAGAGAGTCAAGAGTTCAGAGGCAAAGGCAAGAGTGTGTGCTAACCCTGCACACCTTCTTCCCAACGCCCAACATCCCCCCCCCCCCCGCTTTCCTGTTCCTGTTTGGCTCTAGACTGGAGTCTCCTTTTCTCCCACCTCCTCAAGCCTTGTAGGCATGTTGCTCCAGTTACCTAGTTGGGAAACCAGCCACTTGACCTACCTGTTGGGAAGTTAAGTAAACAGGGAGATGGTGAGTTGATGCCATTGATTTCCCTCTTTAAGAATCTCAGTGGCAGTGAGTCAAGAACATCCCTGATGGACCTTCGTAACCGGCACTTAATTGCTGAGTGGGTGAGAAGTGAATAAGTACTTCGCCAGGGCCAACTCACCCAATTACTTTGAAGAAGGAACAATGGGCCCAAAACACTAACACAGCTTTCTCTCCACAGATGCTGCTAGACCTGCTCAGTTTTTCCAGCAATTTTGTTTTTGTCATTCAAATATTAGCCTTTCTCGCCACATGCAGTGAGGGGCATACTGCTCCCACTTCTCCAGTCTCTTGGTGAACAAGTAAATGTGCCTCAATTTCATGGCAATACACACCAATATTCCAATAGTTTATCATTGTGTCACTTTGCCTTTTATTAACTGGATCATTTCTGCTGACACATAGAAATTCACAACCAAAGTATGCATGGATTCTTATAACTGTTTAAATATGCTTTAAATGTAATTTACTTACCTTTTTTTCTTTCCAGTGACATTGGTGATAGCACTGTATCGTCTTCACCTAGACACATAAAATATTTGTACTGAGGAAACTGCTTTGAAACTGACACAACAAACAATCAAGGGGTTGTGTTGCATGAGTAAAATCATGATTGGGCAAATTGGGAAGGTTTAGAGAATCAAGGAGTGTAATATTCATAACATTATTTGTGAGCAGGTTCAATGTCAACACTTTCAGCTTATCACAGATTACATCAGATGCACTGAATGATAGATACAAGACACCATTATCATCATTCCTGGATGTGTCTTGTCCCACCAGCAGGACAGACCCAGTAGACATGGTGGTATAATGGCACATAGTTGTGAGGGAGTTGCTCTGGGACTCTTCAACATTGACTCCAGACCCCATGAAATCTCATGACTTCAGGTTATTACCATGTACCATCCTCCCTCCATGTTGAGCAGCACTTGGAGGAAGCATCGAGGCTGGCAAGGGTGTGAAATGTGTTCTGGATGAGGGATTTCAATATCTACCACCAAGAGTGGCTCAGTAGCAGCGCCACTGAACGAGCTAGCCCAGTCCTAATGGATATAACTGCTAGGCTGGGTCTGTGGTAGGTGGCAAAGGGAACCAACAAGAAGGGGAAAAACATGCATCTGTTCATGACAGTATTGATAAGAGTGATCACTGCACAGATAAAGTCCCGCCTTCACATTCAGAAAGCCCTCCAGTGTGTTGTGTGGCACTATCACCATGCCAAATGGGACAGACTTTGAACGGATCTGGCAATTAAAGATTTGGCATCTATGAGGTGCTGTGGGTCATCAACAGCAGAAGTGTACTCCAGCACAATCTGCAATTTCATGGCCCATCACTTAGCCATTATCATCAAGCCCGGGGATCAACCCTGGTTCAGTGAAGAGTACAGGAAGGCATGCTAGAAGTAGCACCAGACATACTTAAAAATGAAGTGTTAACTTTGTGAAACTACCAAACAGCATAAGTGATAGGCAGCGCTAAGCAATCCCACACCAAAAGATCAGATCTAAGCAGTCCTGCCATATCCAATCATGAATTATGGTAGTCAATAAACAACTCACTGGAGAAGGAGGCTCCATGAATATCCCCATCCTCAATGATGGAAGGGCCGAACAAATCAGTGCAAATGATAAGGCAGCAATCTTAAGCCAGATGTGTCAAGTGGATGCCAATCTTCAGCCAATTTGATTGACTCATGTGATATCAAGGAAAGACTGAAGGCACTGGAGACTGCAAAGGGTAACAACACTGCAGCAAAAGTACTGAAGACTTGTCCTTCAGAACTTGTTGCTCCCATCACTCCAACTGGTGGAGCATTTGATCCACCCCCGCCCCTCATACCTGGTGATTCCAGTTTTGCTAGGGCTCCTTGATGCCATATTCTGTCCAAGCTCTTCCAGTAGGATCATTTGCATCTACCTGACAATTTGGAAAGTTGCTCAGGTGTGTCCTGTGCATAAAAAGCAGGACAAATCCAACTCGGCCAATTATCGTTCCATCACTCTACTCTTTAGTAAAGTGATTGAAGGTGTCACCAACAATACTATCAAGCAGTACCTGCTCAGTGATACCCAGTTTGGTATTGCCAGGGCACTCAACTCTTGACCTCAATACAGTCCTGGTTTAAACATGGACAAAAATAGTTGAATTCCAGAGGTGAGGTGACAACAAGGCTGCATTGGACAGAGTGTGGCATCAAAAAGCCCTAGCAAAACTGGAATCACCAGGTGTGTGGAGGAGGTGGGGGTGGATCAAACACTCCACCAGTTGGAGTGATGACTACCACACAGGAAGATGGTTGTCGCTGTTGGAGGTCAGTCATCTCAACTTCAAGACATCTCTGTAGGACTTCCTCAGGGTACTGTCCTAGGCCCAACCATCTTCAACTGCTTCAACAATGATCTTCCTTCCCTCCATAAGGTCAGAAATGGGGATGCTCGCCAATGACTGCACAATATTCAGCACTATTCATGACTGCTCAGATTTAGTCCATTTTCAAATACCCCAACAAGATATGGACAACATCCAGGCTTGAGCTGACAAGTGGCAGGTACTATTCACACCACACAAATGTCTGGTAATGACCATCTCCAATAAAAGACTATCTAACTCTGAATTATGATGTAGAGATGCAGGTGTTGGACTGGGGTGGACAAAATTAAAAATCACACAATACCAGGTTATAGTCCATCAGGTTTATTTGGAAGATGTTCCTTCATCTCTTATGATCCTGCTCCATAGCTACCTGATGAAGGAGCAGCACTCCGAAAGCTAGTACTTCCAAATAAACCTGTTAGACTATAACCTGATGTTGCATGATTTTTAACTAACTCTGGATTAGTGCAACTTGTGCCAACTTGCCATAAGTACACATGAGCCAAGTAGAACAGAAATGAAGCATCACTACTGTGTGAGATCAGCATCAAGTCATCATTAGACATTGAGAGCTCTCTTTGAATCCCTACAAGTATGGCTGAGGGGTCTTGTAATCCTGAAGAGTCTGACGAATGCCTGCCCACTGACATACTGTTAAAGCCATGGAGGAACTCCGGATGTTTGCACTGTTGCATGAAAACATGGAAAAGATATTTGATTGGATTGAAAAAAATTGCAGACTGCATTAATTTGTTTGAAGAGACACTAAGCAGAAGAAAGTTCCTGAGCTTTTTCAGACATTTTTAAATACTTCCATTGCTCAAGGTGAGGTATGAACAAATTGAAACAAGACATTATGCACATACTTACTGTATCACTTCTTATGTTTAATTTTTGTTTTTTTTATTAGATTAGATTCCCTACAGTGTGGAAACAGGCCCTTTGGCCCAACAAATCCACACCGACCCTCCAAAGAGTAACCCACCCAGACCTATTTCCCTCTGCCTAATGCACCTCACACTATGGGCAACTTAGCATGGCCAATTCACCTCACCTGCCCATCTTTGGACTGTGCGAAGAAACCAGAGCACCCGGAGGAAACCCATGCAGACACGGGGAGAATGTGTAAACTCCACACAGACAATTGCCCGAGGCTGGAATCTAACCTGGGACCCTGGTGCTGTGAGGCAGCAGTGCTAACCACTAAGCCACCATGCCGTCCTGCCGCATTTTAATAATTTTTTTTATTTTGTCAGTGTGGTTAGGTGCTTGTGGTTTGGATAGGGTACTGCCACTAATCTGTTCAGAAATGTTATGACACACCCTGACTCAGAGGCATGGAAACCACCAGTGGGCTAACAAAGTCATCATCAATCCTTTTTACACTGATTCAGAGGTTTGGAGGGACTATTTGGATAACAGTGGTAGAGAATGAACCTCTTCTTAACAACAAGAAGAGGCATTCATTTTAACAAAATGTAGTTTATTGCAAAATAGTAGTATTTACAAGTTACATTCGTTAGTTAGACATTATTCTAAATGTTTCAGGAGCAAAGATGATACATCTGACCTCATTGGGATCTGGAGTTGGACTCCTCTATTCTCTGGTATCATCAGATTGGGTTTTGCCTAATGCAATCTGCAATATTGATCCTTTAAGAACCACTAAAAAACTTTGGTCTATGTTATTTTTGTTGTTTTACTGCTACTTATTTGTGTATTTATGCTAATTTATTTTTTTAATGTTTTCAGTTGATTGGAAGATTAATATCAACCAACGCAGGATCTTTTCTGATTTTTTGATTTGATGGATGGGGCCTGGATAACTTAAAAAAGGTTTTTCTTTAAAGAAGGTGAATATACTTTTGTTGGCCACCAGATGGCAATAGATGTTACAGAAAAAGAAGTGAAACAGATGATTGAGATTTGCCATTGTGCATTGGAGTATTTAAATATTTTGTGTGAGGAGTTGCTGACTGTGTGAGCTGATAATAACATTGCAGTAAGGAAAAGAGGACATCTCTGATCTGGATGAACATGGCTAGCAATAGTGTATTCACTTGACAATTTAGAGTAAAGGCTTGTGAAATTAAGAGTGAAAGTAGTGTAGATCAAAGTGGATGAATTTGATGGCCCAGCATGTGGCTGCAAATGACTGCAAAACTGCCATTATTCTGCATTGCCTGTGTAAAACTGACAGCAACTTCTGGTGTTCTCATCTGCACAGTTAAACAAACTGCTCCTTACTGGGTGCACTATTTCAGTCTTTGCAGATGCACTCAAATCAGAATCTGTAAGTTGAAATGAAATGCAACATTTTATGCACCAATTGCATTGCAGTAGAACATAGAAAACGCAAAAACCGTTTGAACTGAAGAGTTGAAGGTGTCCTAAGTCATGATCACTGAACAACTTCTCTGGCTGTGGAAAACTAATTTGATAAGTATGGAGTGTCACGGTGGCTCAGCGGTTACACTAATGCCCCACAGTGCAAGGCACCTAAGTTCAATTCCACTCTTGGGCGACTGTCTGTGTGGAGTTTGCACCTTCTCCCTGTGTCTGCATAGTTTCTGCTGGGTGCTCTGGTTTCCTCCCATAGTCCAAAGACCTGCAGGTTAGGTGAATTAGCCATGGGATATGAGGAAACGATAGGGTGCTGGGTCTAGGTGGGATGCTTTTCCGTATTGGTGTGGGCTGAAATAGCCTGCTTCCACACTAGGGATTCTATGAAAATTACACAAATTTTAAAACAAATATTTCTTTTATTTGATATTTCAGTTCTGACTTCAAGATATATGTTCATCACAATCTTTAAATTGCCTTCTGTTCAATGACTAAACTGTTAATTATAATTTGATTTTTAAAAACAATTTTTAAATTCCTGGTTAACTGTTGTAAGAATGTAAATTTTGTTGCTCAGCTTGCTTGATGAGTGCACTTTCTTTTTTGCTCTATATCACAGATCCCTTTATAGACGTTTACAGTTTCAAATCAATGTTGGAATGTGGGAAATTGATGTTCTACAAGCCACTAGATCTTTTTGGGCTGTTTTCTACAAGGTCAGTCTGAGCACCATCCCTTTGCCAGAGACCTTGAAATAATTATTGTTCAGAAATTAAATTATCACACATCACAAAGTGTATTTAGACTGGATTAGACAAATCTTAACTTTGTGTGACAAGATTGGTTCATATCTACTGTGCATTAAGAGCAGTTTTAGGCCAGTATTTCAACAATAAATTGATGGGGTGGGGTCAATTGTTATGTCCACGGCATGAAATTGTCTGATCATTTAACTTAACACAAATCAGAAATTCAGCTTTGGTGCATAATGGCTCAGTCTCCACTGATTATATTGTATTAGCTGACTTATTGAGAAAGATGATCATATTTTATTTTCTGTAGCATCAGGGTGCCACTTTCATGCAAAGAATTGAAAATGAACACAAATTAAAATTGTAATTTAATGTGGACCTAAGTTATTTCTTTCCAAAGTGATGTAATAGAAATTAAGGTTAAAAATCTTTAACTCACTGTGGCACTTCTGAGAACAAAAGTACTGAAAAAAAAAGGCTTTACATCTTTAACTATTTATCCAGTATTTAACAACTGATTGATTCCTGTCCCCATGTGACAAATGGATGTGATTCAAATCCATTACTAAGCTCTAAAATTACTAATTTTAGGGAGTAAGTGTGAATGCTTGTACCTTTAAGTGCTTTCAGGGCTTCACGGAACTCTTTCTTCTCTTTGCGGAGCTGTATCAGTTCTCTACGAATTGAATCTTTCTGATTTTCAAGTGCCTCCTGTTCGGTCAGCCATTTCTTTGCATCTTCTTCTGCTCGTGTCTTCCCATATTTGGACTGAGTCGCATCTGAAAGATATGGATGGCATCAAGCTACAGGCAGTAAATTGAAAACTTGTTTTCAATAAATAGATTTTGGTTTGCAGCTCAAATTGATCCCCATTTCATTTCATAATGATACAATAGTCATGCTTGAATTCCATTCTCCCTTCTGCAATTTGGTTTCAATTTCCCCTGTTGGGTGCAATGGGGGAGAGATGCATATTTCTATGAAAATAATTCATATATGTATCAAAAATTTCAAGATCTGCCAAAACATGTTATTCATCAAATCTGCAAATAGTTAAATTAATAAATGAATATTTTAATTTAATATGGACAGTAATGTCTTACCTTCAATTTTTAGTCTGAGGTTAGTAATTAGATGTGAGCAGCTAATAATTTGGAATATATAAAAAAATTTAGTACCTCTCCCAGTCATTCGCAAATGAATCTTTCCGTACCAACCGTGTCTTTCCTTATCTTTAGTTGTGTTTGATTGCCCTATTGTGATCTGTTATTACATAATGAATTATTTTTGTTTTCTGTATCATCTCTGGTTAAAAATTTCCTCCCTCTATCTCATGCCAAAAAAAAAAAATTTAAAATGATCCCAGCTGGTCTAAATGGCAATAGTCTTAGCAGTCTTGAAAGAATAAGACTTTGGTGCCTCAGTATCACCATTGCCAACAAGGTGCCATGACAAATTTACATAGCCAACTCCTATTAAAATCATATAGAAATTTACACAGAAAAATAAAACAAATTTTAGGCTTATAATTGTCTTGTGTAAAGGAGCAGTTTGTATGCTGAAGAAGTTTAAGCATCAGATGGAAGTGCAGCTGCAATTAAACAGGTATTGAAAATAGACACTGAAATGTTAACAGAACACAGAAAAGATAAACTTAAGGCAAGATTTTCACTGAGTCTAGTCAACTCAGGCATCCTTTAAAAATGGCAGGTAGGATGTCCGAGATTCCTCATGCCGTTTCTGTTTCCAGCAATGTTCATCTGTGTGACACGTAAAGGTAACAATCCTTTTGTTGCAGGGATGAGCAGCTCAAGTTCCAAATCCATGTTTGTCTTCCCCCTCCTCCCCTCCTCCCTCCCCTCCTCCCCCCCCCCCCCCCGCCCCCGTAATCTTAACAAAATTGCGTTCGCTCTTTCAGGATATGAGGTGTATCATCCTCCCGGAGTTGTGAACTGTGTGGAAACTCAGTGCAATTGGGGACCTAAAACAGTCACTTGCTCTTGGACTGTTTTTGATTGACAGACATTGAAGTACAAAGAAAAAGTTTTTTCCCCAACTACAAAAGTTGATCTTGCAAAGGGCAATAGGCCATTACTTTGATCAGCATCAGGCAAGTGTTGAGATGCTATTCGCATTGACAAAATGCTCTTATCCATTCAATACTGAAGGAAACAGTGCTTGCGATCTTTAGTCTGATAATCTGAAATGATTCAAATGCTCAGCCATTTTAAATTAAGGGAGAACAAAAAGCAATCACATACTCCTGGAATACTTTTATGATAGGAAACCTGAAGTAACTTAAATAGGCTCCACTATTTAGCTTTCTCAGGTTTGGTTTGACAGCTAAGCTTGGATGCTTGGCCAATTATCAGCTATAAGTGTGATGATGCTGTCACTTTAAAAAAGGTTATTTTGTCCTTGGTTTTCTTGAAAAGAGGTTGTAAAGGCAGAGGTGCCAAACAGTCTAGGAAGGATCTCATTTAACAATGGAAGGGGAGTGGCCAATTATCCAAGTTCAGGTTTTTCTAGTTTGTTTTAGCTGCAGCAGTCACAAGATGTGAGAGTCCAAGGGAGTTGCAAGCTTCAATAAGCAACTCCTCTGACCTTCTGAAATCTCTTTGGATGTTGTTCCCTCCTGCCTGTAAGAATCTGTGTTTGAATGTACCTTTTTGCCAAGGGGTGTGATTAAGGGATGTTGTTGAATTGGAGCAGTTAATTAGTAATAGTTACTGTATTGGGTCGGTTACATTTTCCAAAATTAAGTCATACTAAATTCCATTTTCTTTTGTTTGTATTTCAACTGTAGTGTTTAAATAAATTCTGTTTTGCTCAAAGTCAAGTGGTTTGACCAGCTGCATCACACCTGGACAATCCACTTGCTATTTGCCTTTAAATTAAGAAAATGTTAGGGTCTAGTCTACCTTCTTAAAATATTTTGAGGAGGTTTGGCCTGGTCCACAAGTGAAATACTTAGCTGATTGGAAGTTGGCTTTACCTTTAAATTGATAGCAGTTAGAAAGAATCCTGAAGACTGCCCACAGTAAATACTGGATTTCACCTGTATGGATGGATGGGGGTATTTTGAAGAATGGGGAGGACATGGGGAGTATTAGGGGAAATGGAAAGGGCATTGAGGGGACTTGGTGGTTATGAGGAGTCATGAACAGGAAATAGGATACTTGAGTGGGATGGGGGTAATGAGGAGGATTAGAAGGTGGGTAGGGTTGAGTGAAGGTTAAGGAAGGAGAATTGCCAGAAATGCTCTATGGAGCTGGGATGCGCTTCAAACTGCATCTCAATCTCATTGTAATAAACCATTGTTAATTAATATCATTCTGCTGTAACGAATTGTCTGCTCTGACCCTGAAGGAATATACACGACAATCTGCAAAGAAGCTGAAACATCAATAAAGCAACCACCTTGCCACAAGAACAGTTTTATCATTTTTTGTGTCTATCTGTAATCATAACATTCAGCTGTGAATTGCAGGCCTGTCCAATACCTTAGCAGCACACAGAAAGCTACGGTTTTATGACAGCCCTGTGGTCTTCAAAACTTTTAGATGAAAATCCAGCTCAATTTCTCTGGACTTTAAGCAACAAATTACTGGTGTATTTAGGATGAAATATAATAGTGGTTCAGATATTTCTATTTGCAAGCTTGCAGTAAAAAGATTTTGATTATTTTCTGACTGGTGCAATTTAGTTTTACTATTATTGAAATCCCACCTAACATGCACAGATTATATGTTCGACATTTGGTAAAGGGAATAATCACATTAATATTTCTTTTGAGTTTAGAAATTTTAGACCTGCTGTGGAGACCTCACCTTTGAACATTTTTTACAACCGGGGTAACAATAACCGTGTGGATCTAACATTGTAATTATTTTTAAATGAACTAGATCTGTGCATTTCATTGCAACTTTTAAATGCAAAATCTAATTTAACGTAACAAAATTGCTTAAAATACATTCACTAGAAACTATTTTAATTATGAGACAGAAGTGGTTATCTTGGCTCTATGCATGTCAGATTTAGTGACAAAATTGATAAAAGGGGGAGCTGGAAAAAATACAGCAGGTCTAGCAGCAGAGGAGCAGGGGAGTCAACATTTCAGGTCAGAATCTTTCATCAGGATTGGTTTAATGACAAAGCCTGTTGGATTTGCCACTTTTTGATATTCTCTGGGACAGAAGAAACAGGCTGAAAGTATATTTCAATTATGTTCAATTACCCAGAATCAAAGATGCCATGGTAAGTCAGGAGGAATTCTGCAAATCTTGAAACAAATTTCAAAACCAAAAGCAGTATTGAAACAATGTATGTTGACTAAAATGGTGATGGAATACTAGGATCAGAGACCCTACCCTCTCCGTGTCACACTTTTTTTTCCAGTGTTGTTAGGGTTGGCAGCCATCTTGAATTCGCCTGAAATGCCTATTTAGAGTCCAGTATCTGAAAATATCAATAATTTACTGATATGAAAAGTCTGGTTCCTGAAATAAAATAATTCTGTTCCCACTGATTTTCATCCTAAACAGAGCAAACACAACAAATCAAGATACAATCTCACTCCTGCCAGTCTTAACCTGCTGGACTGTAGAAAAAACTGCATTCCAAAGCAGATAACATAAGGAACAATCAATACTGGACTAATAAGAGAAAATCATTAACTCAATACATTTTTAAAAAAGTGAAATGCAGCCTGTTAATATGAGGAGCTTTTTTTTATATTCTAGTAAATGTCAAACCTGGCTTGAACCCGACTACAGTGAACTGTGAACCAAACTGTATGTAAGCTATACCATTGTCACTTCAGAACTATAATTGTAATTTCATTTTAATTGCATGATGGCTCAAGTTAAAAAAAAAAATTAAAAGTATTAAACAACAGCAATTGGTCCTTTTAACAGAGTAATGTCACTTTATCAAAAACTCCATAGATTATTTTATAAAACCAAATAACGTAGTAAAATCGGTCAAGGTTCTCTTTTCAGGTGAATGATTTAGCAGCTGAATTTCATGTGGAACTGTAGTGTCATTTTATTTCGTAATTGCAGACCCCTTCCACACCCACAAAATCTAAACTTCTGAACAGAATAAGAAAACCCAGCTTATTATTGAACTGTAACGGTTCACCTCGTCAATCTGAACTGCCATCCGTTCATCAACCAACAGCTGAGATGCTTCTACCTTTATTAATGACAATTCCTGGGGCTGACTTGTTCAAGTATTCCGTTTTACACGTTCAACCGACCTTTCTGTCTCCCAAAATCAACTTTAGGAGGAGAGTTACTTAAAGGTGAAACAGACGATAGGAAAAGAAGAAACTGAGAATAAGGCTGTGTGCTTACTTGAGCCATGGCGTTTAATTTTATTTTGAGAATTAGTTCTCTGTGAGGCATCATTTGACATGGAAGCTTGGCGCTTTACTTGAGAGGTGACAGGTCGCTTCTGTTCTTCAATCTGAATAATGCAAAAACAAAACTGTGAACCACAGGCCTCTTAAAAAGTGAAACGAGCAAATGCACAGCCTGATGTGGAATTTGGCAACACAAATCAATAAGCTTTGATGTTTGATTTGTGCTAAGGCATTGATGAGGCCATTAGAACTTTATTAATTGGGGCCTAAGTACATTAGTCAATGAAAATACGTGTAATTCATGCAACATGTAGACAAAATGTACCCATAAGGAAAAATCTAAATGGATCTTTCAGTTTTATCATCATAACTGTGGCAAGTCAATTACCCCTTGCTGCACTGCGCCTTTTAAATTTTGTTCAGTTCAATTCTGCAGAAAGGAGGCCAACTGGGAGAAAGGAGTGGGGGAGAGGCAGGAGTGTTGATCCTTCCCATCTGTGCCACCTCTTTTCCTGCAGAAAATCTTCACACACACTAATTATATTCAAAGTTTTGTACTTTTCAAGATGTGTGTAAATGTGATTGATACCTTTCTGGTCCAAGAACCCGGCTGCTCACTGTGCAACAGAGCTATAGCCTAATAGCTGGGCATTCCCATTTCTAGGATATAGGCCCATTGTCAAGGAAATTTCTTTCCTTGGGTGAAGGATAACAGAATTATGGAAGAATTGTGTATTACAGTGTATGTCATTAGGCCTTTTGGGCATTATAGCATCAGAAAATCATTTAATACATCTATGGCCTCAAGCATTCGTCTGTTGATCTCACTAGAATTGGGTTATCACATCCTTTCAAATCAGCGACGATTAGCAAAAACAAAGCCAAAAGCAGCCTGGCGTTGTGCAGACACAACAGGGTTCAGATCACATTTGCATCTGGAGGGACTGACTTTGAAAACAGCTGTTTTTTCTGTAACATGGTATAAATTCCCACCATACAGTCCCTCCTGCCTGGGAAATAGTCCCTTGAGGCAAAAGTAGGAAAAGACTTTGTTCCTGTGGAAGTTTATGGGAGAGGCTTCTCAGATCAGAGGTGGAGCTTTTGTGGTCATAAATTAAATGAGACTCATAGGAAGCCAGGGGCCCCTGGAGGTTAACAGTATGTCTTTTTTAATGCCACACCTGTCAATACCTTACATACTCACGTTTTAAACTTGCAGCAAACGCACAACTATTGAAAAGAGTGCTGTGCATTTTATAAAATTAATGTTTTAAAGGTATGAATTAAGGATTGCAAATGCTAGGAATCTGAAAGAAAAACAGAGCTTGTAAAGAAGATTCAAACGGGTCATCAGGAAAGGTTAAAGATAGGTGAATATTTCTTATGCCAGAGACCCAGGTTCAATTCCTGCCTCAGGCGACTGACTGTGTGGAGTTTACACATTCTCCCCGTGTCTGCATGGGTTTCCTCCGGGTGCTCCGGTTTCCTCCCACAGTCCAAAAATGTGCAGGTTAGGTGAATTGGCCATGCTAAATTGCCCGTAGTGTTAGGTGCAGGGGTAAATGTAGGGGAATGGGTCTGTGTGGGTGCGCTTCGGCGGGTCGGTGTGGACTTGTTGGGCCAAAGGGCCTGTTTCCACACTGTAAGTAATCTAATCTAATCTAATTATGTAAGGACAGTGTCAAAACTGCTAATATTCTGATGAAGGATCCAATTATGAAATGCAAACTTGTTTTATCTCCTTTTGTTTATCTCCTCAGTTATGAAAAGACATCTGGAGTCAATTTTAGCACCCGCCCACCCCCGACCTATCACCATCTCCCTCCTGGCCCCATACCCTAGCTTGGAGAGAATAAAATCATTTGCTTTCACTTACTTGGCCCAAAGCCTCATCACTCCAACTCTGATACATTTTGCCAAAAAACCTAGTAATATCAGAAAAAGACATGAAAAACACAATGGAGCCAGTAAGATTCCCAGTTTGGGGGGGGGCATATCTGGGAGACACTAACACCACTTAAGGCTAGCCAGCTCTACTGAAAACCAGCCTGCACTAATTCTGATTTATTATTTTCACATGCACCTCAGTACAGTGAAAAGTTTTGTTTTCCGTGCAGTACAGGTAGATCATAACATACAAAGATCTGTGATTGAACAGAGAGAGGAATACAAAGTTATGCCTACAAAAAAGTGCACAAAATGCAAGATAACTACTAGATTTGAAATTTAAGCTGTTTATTCAGAAGTCCAATAACAGCAGGGAAAAAGCTGTTCTTCAACCTGTTGGTATGCATGTTTAAGCTTTTGTATTTTCTGTCTGATGGAAGAGGTTGAAAGAGATTATAACCAGAGTAGAAGGGGACTTTGATGATATTAGCTGCCTTTCCAAGTGTAGATTATACTGTTGAAGGCAAAGCTGTTGTCAATAAGTAGAAATCTGACATAGATGTCCTTATTATCCAGATGTTCTAGGGATGAGTGTATAGTGTGGACCTGTTGCACAGGTAAGCAAATTGCATGGAAGTCAGTGCATGGAAAGTTTGCTTGCGTGATGGACTGGACTCTGTTCACATCTTTCTGTAGTTTCTTATGGTCCTGGACAGAAGAGTTGTCTTACCAAGCAGTAATACATCCAAATAGTTTGAGAGTGTCCTTATGGACATACTGAATTTCCTTAGCCTCCTGAGGAAGAAGAGATGCTGTGTCTTCTTGACCATCGCATTAGCGTGAGTGGTCCAGGACAGATCGTTGGTGATTGTCACTCTCAACCCTCTGCATCTCAGCTCCATTGGTGTAGATAGGTGCCTGCTTTTTGCTTCCTGAAGTTGATGATCAGCTCTTTCATTTTGCTGACATTGAGGGAGAAATTGTTATCTTTACACCATGTCACCAAGCACTCTCTCTTTCCTGTATTCTGGCTTGTCATTGTTTGATATCCGGCCTACATTGGTGATGTCGTCAGTGAACTTGTAGATGAAATTCGGACAAAATTTGGTTGCACAGTCATGAGTGTACAGGAAGTTCAGTAGGGGGCTCAGTACACATCCTTGCGAGGGATGAGTGTTGGGGATTGTTGCGAACAAGGTGTTGTTGCCTATTCTCACTGATTGCAGTTTGTGGGGGAAGAAATTGAGAATCCAGTTGCAGAGACCTAGGTTTTGGAGTTGGGAGATTAGTTTGGTTGGGATTATCGTGTTGAAGGCAAAGCTGTTGTCAATAAGTAGAAATCTGACATAGATATCCTTATTATCCAGATGTTTTAGATTAGATTAGATTACTTACAGTGTGAAAACAGGCTCTTCGGCCCAATAAGTCCACACCGCCCCGCCGAAGCACAACCCACCCATACCCCTACATTTATCCCTTACCTAACACTACGGACAATTTAGCATGGCCAATTCACCTGACCTGCACATCTTTGGACTGTGGGAGGAAACCGGAGCACCCGGAGGAAACCCACGCAGACACGGGGAGAACATGCAAACTCCACACAGTCAGTCGCCTGAGGCGGGAATTGAACCCAGGTCTCTGGCGCTGTGAGGCAGCAGTGCTAACCACTGTGCCACCGTGCCGCCCACATGTTCTAGGAATGAGTGTATAACGTGGACCTGTTGCACAGGTATGCAAATTGCACGGAATCATGGCAGACTGGGAGGCTAGAGATGATATGAGTCATGACTAATCTCTTGAAGCACTTCATAATTATGGAGGTCAGAGCCACCGTGCAGTAGTCATTGAGGCATGTTGCATGTGTTTTCTTTGGTATTGGGATGATGGTGGTCTTCTTGAAATAGGTGGGGATTATAGCTTGATGCTAGAAGTTTTCTGATCCAGATTTTCTGATGCAGCACTAGAAACCTGAGTACAGGAGAATCCCTCGGAGACTAGTGCCCTCCAGTGCAGACAGATGCAGAGAAGGCAGTGGGACCAGAAACCCAATGCTATCACTGCAAGTAGCTCAGCCTGAGGACTGGTGGGAAAGAGGATTAGTGACTTCATATAACTGATCAGGGTTCAAATGCCATATCCTTGTAAATGAACCATTTGCCTCACAGTATTACATTCACCACCCATTTTTCACTCACCTGCCAGCATTCTCAAAAAAACCCACTCATACTTAACATTCATAGCTTTGTCTCATCCTCACACATAGCACTCCTACAAGTCTCACAGCCTGTTCTCTCAGCTTTCAAACACTGCCAATTACTCAAACATGTCAGACACATCATCCAAACACATTGCATTTCAATGTTTCCCAACCTTTTCAGAATCAAAGCAAACATCAATGAGACAAGCAATTCCGCGGCACAACTATTTTTATGATAGTGCATGTGTGGAATTGGAAAGATATGAAATGTACAGTCGATGGGGTGCCTGGTGTCAGCAGATACTGCCTTCAATAAAAGGTACTGAGGATCTAGAAGAGAGCTAGAGCATGGACATGGCCTTAATGCTCAGTTTCCTGAAACTTTCACTGCACTCTTAACTTCTCATGGGATACCAGTTGAAGACCACACTGATACACGTCTCTCTCTTGTAGGACAGGATGTCCTATTATGGCAATTCCAAACCCCGTCCCCTATCTACAATAACAATTTTATTTACAGAGGAACCTCAATTTTCCAATGGACATGACTGGGGAGTGTTCTGCCCGGTTAATCGAAATCCGGATAATCAAATGCCGGATAACATAATTTAGCCAAGCATCGAGACGTTGCGATCTTTGCTGGATAACCCGATATTCGGATAATTGCATGCCGGATAATAGAGGTTCCCCTGTATATGATAGAAAATCAAATAATTTCAGATCACTCATTTAAAATGCAATATTATAACTCATTCAGAAGAATAGTTGGATGATGTACAGGTAACAGTGTGAAAGTCACACTGTGAAAATATAGAAATGTTGAAAAAAATCTTAGCCAAACATTCTATTAAAATTCGTTATTCCGAGAAGAAAGTAAAATGTAACAGTTGGTCATGTTCTCTTGACCATGTTCCAGATAGAGCAATATTGGCATTTGTTGTACAGGGAACAATGGACTGCTGGCTTTAATGGCCATTGTGTTGAGGTGCAAGATAGAGACTGTCACAGACTGGTGGAAACAGCTGTGAAAGCTTTCAGCAATGGAACACTTTCTTGCTCATTAGGAAACAGATTTGAAACAGTATTTTAAACTATGGGAAGGACGCTTGCCAAAATGGGTGTGACTGAGACTCACTTTGGTTTTGTAGGCTAAAGGTTTCAATATTTGGGTCAAGGCACATTAACTGAGTCTAAATCATTGGCATCATAAAGTAAGAACAGTTTTATATATTTCAATAGTGATTCTAAGCACGTGCACAAGCACTTGCAATATCCACCAGATGTCTGAACAATTAACTGAAGTTAGAACTAATGGTTTTGTTAAGTCTTAACTTTGTATGCAATATAAGTACTTCACAGTCCAACTCAAAAATTTACTGAGAATTTTAAATTTTTTTACTTTATTAATGAAACTTGAGAGAAACTGTTTCCTCTGATGGAGGAACCAAAAACAAAGGGGTGGAATGTTGAGACTACAGTTAAGCTATTTAAGAGGGAATTCCAAGAAGTACCGTTACACAAAAAACTGTAGCAGAAATCTAGAATTCTAGATGCAAATGTTTGGTCACTTGGAGCTTCTAAGGCCAAGAGTGATTTTTTTTTATTAGGTAACAGTATCAAGCCTATTGTAGATAAGGGAATGGAACTTAAATTACTGAATAGATATGGTTAAATTATATTATGGTTGAGCAGACTCAAAAAAGGTCTGAATGGCTTACTTCTGTTCCTATTTTCCTCTACTCTCCATTATAGAAACATTTTGTCACATGAGGAAAAAAGCATAATATTTTCTGCTCTGAGCTGGCCTTACATCAGTGGTCATGTGACAATTGTAGCCAAGGTTTTTTAGGCTACTTGAAGCATGGCCAGCCAAATAACTCCAAAGGGTCCGATATCCTGTCATCAAGTCACCCTTTATTTATACATGAAGAGCCCTTGACACTAATCTAGCTTCTTTGGAGCCAGCTGTCAGAGTCATCAGGGTGTCTGGCACTACTGTTTGTATCTGTCAGTCAGGGCTCCATGATTGGACCAGATTAACAGCCTCAGTCAGGGAATTCATATTCTGTGAAGTCCAAATGGCTGACCTCCTTACAATCACTACGGTTAGATCAACAAATTCAGCATGAATTGGGACCTTCTGAATTATGGAGCTTATTTGAACAGCTAAAATGTCAGGGAGTACCTTGATTCATCGAATTTTGAATCAATGACGACTGCATGGTTTCCAAACAAGTGTGGCATCCTATTCTATTGATGAAAGTAATATAGCAGGCTCCTGGCTGCTAAATCACATAATGCTAACTTGGCGAAACAGCAAAGGATGCTGGGTAAGTTGGCCAAGAAAAACTCTGAAGTCACAAAACCCAGAAAGCAGCATCAAACAACAACTAGGTGCTAAAGATATTAGCATAGTTTAAAGGACACACCCTGTCAGTAATCACTGTAGGTATCCATATCCCATCAACTAAACAAAGAATGGGTACTAACAGCGAAGAACCAGACACTCAAGCCTAAAATAGTGGAACAAACATTAACAGGACATTTAGCAATTAACAAAGCCATCCAAACTATTGGTAACATTAAGCAGGATCTCCTGATTGGCTAACGCTATTGAAAGATCCAGAAGCTCGAAGGATGATGCTATTTTCTGGGTCTGTAGATCGTGAATGAGCAAAGATGGCCTTTAGTAGAGTGATATGCTCTTCTTGTCGGATATGGGAGTTTAGGGAGAGTTTACATGATACTGAGGATTGTGTCTGCAGGAAGTGTCTTTGGTTGCAAATCCTACCAGATGGCATGAATTGGCTGGAGTGGCAGTTAGAGGCAATGAGGAATTTACAAGAGTAAGGAGGTAGGAATGTTGGCAGTTATAGGAAGGAAGAAAAGCCACAGATACAGTCAGGTAGATGGGTTAACTCCAGGAAAGGTAGTAGAGGTAGGCAGATAGTGCAGGAGGCTTCTGTGCAGAAGTGGGTACTGCAGATGCTGGAGATTAGAGTCAGTTGAATGCATGGCTAAGGAACTGGTGCAGGTGAGAAAGGTTCACATTTTGGATCATTGGAATCTCTTCTGGGGTAGAAGTGACCTGTTCAAGAAGGATGGATTTCATCTGAATTGGAAGGGGACTAATATGCTGACAGGGAAATTTGCTAGAGCTGCGCGGAAGGACTTAAACTTTTAATAGTATTAGGCAGAACTTTCAAAAGCTGATTGAGGCAGATGTTAACAGGTAAAGGGATGGCTGGAAAATGGGAAGCCTTCAAAAATTAGATAATGAAAGTCCAGAGACAGTATATTCCTGTTAGGGCGAAAGGAAAGGCTGGTAGGTGTAAGGAACACAGTAATGAGGTTTTGCTTAAGAAAAAGAAGGAAGCATATTTCAGGTATAGACAGGAGGGATCAAGTGAATCCTTAGCATATAAAGGCAGTAGGAGTATACTTAAGAGGGAAATCAGAAGGGCAAAGCGGGGACATGAGAAAGCTTTGGCAAATAGGGTTAAGGAGAATCCAAAGGGATTTTATAAATACATTAAGGACAAAAAGGGTAACTAAGGAGAGAATAGGGCCCCTCAAAGATCATCAAGGCAGCCTATGTGTGGAGCCGCAGGAGACGGGGGAGATACTAAACAAGTATTTTGTATCAGCGTTTACTGTGGAGATGGACATGGAAGATACAGAATGTGGGGAAATAGATGGTGACATCTTCAAAAATATCCATATTACAGAGGTGATGCTGGATGTCTTGAAATGTATGAAAGTGGATAAATCCCCAGGACCTGATCAGGTGTACCCTAGAACTCTGTGGAAAGTTAGGGAAGTGATTGTTGGGCCCCTTGCTGAGATAGTTGTATCATCGATAGTCACAGGTGAGGTGCTGGAAGACTGGAGGTTGGCAAACGTGGTGCCAATATTTAAGAAAGGTGGTAAGGAAAAGCCAGGGAACCATACACTGGTGAACCTGACATCGGTGGTGGGCAAGTTGTTGGAGGGAATCCTGAGGGAAAGGATTTACATGTAATTGGAAAGGTAAGGATTGATCAGGGATAGTCAGCATGGCTTTGTGCATGGGAAATCATGTCTCATGAACTTGATTGAGATTTTTGAAGAATTCACAAAGAGGATTGATGAGGGCAGAGCTGTTGACTACATGGACTTCAGTAAGGTGTTCGTTAAGGTTCCTCATGGGAGACTGAATTAGCAAGGTTAGATATCATGGCATACAGGGAGAACTAACCACTTAGATACAGAACTGGCTCGAAGGTAGAAGACAGAGGGTGGTGATGGAAACTTGCTTTTCAGGCTGGATGCCTATGACAAATGGTGTGCCACAAGGATTGGTGCTGGGTCCACTGCTTTTTGCCATTTACATAAATGATTTGGATGTGAACATAGGAGCTTTATTTAGTAAGTGTGCAGATGACAACAAAATTGGAGGTGTAGTGGACAGTGAAGAAGGTTACCTCAGATTACAATGTGATTTTGATCAGAAGAGCTAATGGGCTGAAGATTGGCAGATGGAGTTTAATTTAGATAAATGTGAGATGTTGTGTTTTGGAAAAGCAAATCAGAGCAGGACTTATACGCTTAATAGTAAGGTCCTGAGGTGGGTTGCTGAACAAAGAACCTTGGAGTTGCAGCTTCATAGTTCCTTGAAAGTAGAGTCACAGGTATAGAGGATAGTGAAGAAGGTGTTTGGTATGTTTTGCTTTATTGGTCAGAGCATTGAGTATTGGAGTCGGGAGGTCATATTGAAGCGGTACAGGACATTGGTTAGGCCACTTTCAGAATATTGCATGCAATTCTCGTCTCCTTCCTATTAGAAGGATGTTATGAAACTTGAAAGTGTATAGAAAAGATTTCCAAGAATGTTGCTAGGGTTAGAGAATTTGAGCTGCAGGTAGAGTCTGGGGTTGTGTTCCCTGGAGTGTTAGAGGCTGAGGGATGACCTTATAGAAGTTTATAAGATCATGAGGTGCATGGTTAGGGGATAAATGGGGTGAGGAGAGGTTGGGTGGGGGGTGGATTCCAGAACTAGAGAGCATAAGTTTAGTGTGACAGGGGAAAGATATAAAAGTCACTTAAGTGGCAACCTTTTCACACAGAGGGTGGTCCGTGTATCAAATAAGGAGCTTGTGGATCCTTGAAAAGTATATATTCGTCAGGAAAGGAGGATGTGCTTCAGCGAAGGAGCTATGGCTTACTAAAGATGTTGAATTTCTTGCCAAGAGGAAGAAGAAGGCTTCTGTAAGGGTGAGATGTGAAGGCTCAATTAGGGTGCTTGAGAGTTACATGTTAGCCAGGAAGAACCTAAAGAGAGAGCTAAAAAGAGCCAGGAGGGGTCATGGGAAATCTTTGGCAGGTCTGATCAAGAAACACCTTAAAGCTTTCTATAGGTATTTCAGGAATAAAAGAATGACGAGAGCAAGATTAGAGCCAGTCAAGGACAGTAGTGGGAAGTTGTACGTGGAGCCTGAGGAGATAGAAGAAGCACTAAATGAATATTTTTTGTCAGTATTCACACTGGAAAATGGCAATGTTGTTGAGGAGAATACTGAGATACAGGCTATTAGACTAGACGGGATTGAGGTTCATAAGGAGGAGGTCTTAGCAATTCTGTAAAGTGTGAAAATAGATAAATCCCCTGAGCCGAATGGGATTTATCCTAGGATTCTCTGGGAAGCCAGGGAGGAGAATGCAGAAACTTTGGCTTTGATCTTTGTGCCGTCATTGTCTACAGGAATAGTACCAGAAGACTGGAGGACAGCAAATGTCGTTCCCTTGTTCAAGAAGAGGCGTCAGAACAATCCTGGTAATTATAGACCAGTAAGCCTTACTTCGGTTGTGTGTAAAGTGTTGGAACGGATTATAAGAGATAGGATTTATAATCATCTAGAAAGAAATAAGTTGCTTAGGGATAGTCAACACAGTTTTGTGGAGGGCAGTTCGTGCCTCACAAACCTTATTGAGTTCTTTGAGATAGTGACCAAACAGGTGGATGAGGTTAAAGCAGTTGATGTGATGTATATGGATTTCAGTAAGGCATTAATAAGGTTCCCCATGGTAGACTATTGCACAAAATATGGAGGCATGTGATTGATGGTGATTTAACGGTTTGAATCAGACATTGGTGAGCTGAAAGAAGGCAGAGGGTGATGGTTGATGGGAAATGTTCATCCTGCAGTTACTAGTGGTACCGCAAGGATTTGTTTTGAGTCCACAGCTGTTTGTCATTTTTATAAATGACCTGGATGAAGGTGTTGAAGGATGGGTTAGTAAATTTGCAGATGACACTAACACTGATGGAGTTGTGGACAATGCGGAAGGATGTTGCAGGTTACAGAGGGACATAGATAAGCTGCAGAGCTGGGCTGAGAGGTGGCAAATGGAGTTTAATGTGGAAAAATGTGAGGTAATTCACTTTGGAAGGAGTAACAGGAATGCAGAGTACTGGGCTAATGGTAAGATTCTTGTTAGTGTGGATGAGCAGAGAGATCTTGGTGTGAGAAAAATATAGATTTCAGTTCATGGGACAGTAGCATCAGGATTGGGGAAAATGGAATTTGTGGTGTTGAAATGGTCTACTCCCGAACCATGCTGGGACTGGTTTTCCTGTGATTTTCATAAGTAGAACCACAGAGAGAGTTTTAAATAGATCCCTGAATGTTGCCACCCAGGTTGATAGGGTTGTTAAAAAGGCATATGGTGTGTTAACTTTTATTGGTAGAGGGATTGAGTTTTGGAGTCGTGAGGCCATGTTGCAGCTGTACAAAACTCTGGTCGCCGCATTATAGGAAGGACATGGCAGCATTGGAAAGGGTGCAGAGGAGATTTACCAGAATTTGCCTTTTATGGAGGAAAGGTCTCATGAGGAAAGGCTGAGGGACTTGAGGCTGTTTTCGTTAGAGAGAAGAAGTTTGAGAGGTGACTTAATTGAAACATACAAGATGATCAAAGGATTAGATAGGGTGGACAGTGAAAGCCTTTTTCCTCGGGTGGTGATGGCTAGCATGAGGGCACTTGGCTTTAAATTGAGGGGTGATAGATATAGGACAGATATCAGAGGTAGTTCCTTTACTCACAGAATAGTAAGAGTGTGGAATTCCCTGCCTGCAACAGTAATAGACTTGTCAACTTTCAGGGCATTTAAACGGTCATTGGCTAAACATATGTATCATCATGGAATAGTGTAGGTTAGATGGGCTTCAGATTGGTTTCACAGGTCAGCACAACATCAAAAGCTGTACTGCGCTGTAACATTCTATGTTCAATGTACTCTGGTTGGAGTTGTCTGTTTAAAAGAGGAACTAGACAATGTAAATGCAATGTTGGTTAAGACTAGCAAAATACTAGTGTTAGATCATGATACTGTGAGGAAGATAAATAATAATCCATGATGTGACTGAGCAACCCTACAATTAAAACCAGATAAAAATGGTAACTTTTAAGCTGTCAAACAGGGATGCAACTGACCTTGTAGTCATACTATTACACATCAGTGTGCTATTAGGAGGTCAGTCGTAATAGTTATTTTGAAAGGCTACATTTTATAATAACTACTTACCTGGAACTCAAGACAAAAATAAATTCCAGCTCAGTTACTACTTTCACTCAACTGGAAGCAATATGACTTCATTGCAATGAAACACACAAAATAAATAATTAAAATAATAAATTGCATCTTCTAGGGATGTAAAGGTCAGTTGTGAATGAAAGTTGTGCCATTTACAAATATGCAAAGCATTCAATTTCAACTCGCCTTAAAAATAAAATGTGATTTTGTGACTAATCTCTTGTGACTAACTTAATATCCTGACAGTGGATAAATATTTCAAAGAAGTCATAATTATAAAAGGGTGTATATCGCAAGTCAATATTGATACCTTAAAAGGAGGGACAGGCAACATTATGAAGCAATGACAGAGATGTTGAACAAGGAAGTTGTGCATCTTCACAGTGGAAGACACAAATTACATTCTAGATATTAACTAAAGGATTAATAAAATTGATATGTATAAAACAACAACCATCAGCAGAGAAAAAATGTATTATTTCCTTAATTGTCTCCAAAAGTTGACAAAATCCCTATGATCTGATACCATAGGATTCTAAGAGAGATCATTTGGAAGTAATGCATGTACATATCTTTTGCTTCAGTTCTACCTGTTGATTTACATATATCCAAGCTTGAATCTTCACCTTCACCAATGTCCCCCTCTCCCTTTCTTTATTTTAAAACTCTCTCTGTGGTTCTACTTATGAAGATCACAGGAAAACCAGTCCCAGCATCGTTCAAGAGTAGACCATTTCAACACTACAAATTCCACTCTCCCCAGTCCTGATGCCAGTGTCCCGTGAACTGAAATCTATTTTTCTCACACCAGTCCTCCAGCCATGCACTAACTCTTTGAATCACCCTATGCCAGTCTGAAATTGGCTGAACTAAAAGTCAATTTCTTGAGTTTGAGAAGTCATTTACTGGAGTTATGCAGGAGGGAGGATGGATGGACTCTACAAAGTGAATGTTCCGAGTACATTTTTTTAGTAAAGCTAGTATGCCTACAATGCAAGTAGACAATGTTTTGGTCTCATTGATGAAGGACCAGCATTTGCTGTTCACATTACTGACAGCAGCCCTGAAATATTTCACATGCTTCAATTTACAGACTTGTGGCAATCCAGAACCTGAGCCAATCCACCCAATGTTAGCTCAGAATCGTGCAAGTCAAACAGCATGGTTCTTTATCAAAACAGACTGAAAAAAACATCTCATTAAGAGACGGAACAGTTAAATCATGAAGCAGCAGGAACTCTAAAATTGATTCAAATCATGAACAAAATGTGAAATAGGGATTGTGAATTGTAGTTGAGATTAAGGGGGGGGGGGGGGGGGGTGGGAATGGAGGGACAGGGAAGAGTAGTTACAAAAATAGGTGTTGCTTAACTTCCATGCAATACTCAACTTTTCAGGGTCAAATAGGTTGATGAACAGTAACAACAATTTATATAATTAAAATCTTTCTTCTGAATGCATTAACTCCAACATTTTCAGTACTTTTGAGAGTAGTCTTGATGGCTTATGTTTCCAGTTAAGCCTGCTGAAACAATTTCAATGCTGATTTGATTGGGGGGTGGGGAGGGCATGGGGGGGGGGAGCCACAGCAGTATGCCCTAGGAATTTTTGAAGGAGGAGTTTTTTTTACAGTTAACTGTAAGGTGGATGTTTAAAGTTTCTGGCTGATTCATTCTGTGCTGTTAGCCTCATAATTATCACTGTCACAAAATCTGGTAATTTTACAATATTTGATAAAAACTATATGGTTTGCCCCCTGTTGGTTTCTGTTTAAATATTTCTTCAGAACATTTCTCACCATGCTGCATTTTGGAAAAGCAAATCAGGGCAGTACTTATACACTTCATGTTAAGATCCTGGGGAGTATTGCTGAACAAAGAATACTTGGAGTGCAGGTTCATAGTTCCTTGAAAGTAGCGTTGCAGGCAGATAGGATACTGAAGAAGGTGTTTGGTACGCTTTCCTTTATTGGTCAGAGCATCGAGTAGAGGAGTTGGAAGGTCATGTTGCGGCTGTTTGGGACATAGATTAGGCCACTTTTGGAATATTGCGTGGAATTCTGGTCTTCCTACAGGAAGGATGTTGTGAAACTTGATTTGGAGGTGCTGGTGTTTGACTTGGGTGTACAAAGTTAAAAATCACACAACAGCAGGTTATAGTCCAACAGGTTTATTTGGAATCATCCGAAAGCTAGTGCTTCTAAATAAACCTGTTGGACTGTAACCTGGTGATGTGAGACTTTTAACATTGTGAAACTTGAAAGGGTTCAGAAAAAATTTAGGAGGATGTTGCCAAGTGTTGGAGGATTTGAGCTATAGGGAGAGGGTGAATAGGCTGGGGCTGTTATCCCTGGAGCGTTGAAGGCTGAGGGGTGACCTTATAGAGGTTTATAAAATCATGAGGGTCATCGATAAGACAAATAGACAAGGTCTTTTTCCTGGCGTGGGGGAGTCCAGAACTAGAGGGCATAGGTTTAGGGTAAAAGGGAAAGATATAAAAGGGGCCTAAAGGACAACTTTTTCACACAGAGGGTGGTGCCAGGGGAAGTGGTGGAAGCTGGTACAATTACAGCATTTAAAAGGCTTCTGGATGGGTATATGATAGGAGGGGTTTGAAGGGATATGAGCCAAGTGCTGGCAAATGGAACTAGTTTAGATTAGGATAACTGATTGGCATGGACGGGTTTGACTGAAAGGTTGGTTTCTATGTTGTACATCTCTATGGCTCTATAATTGGATACCTTACCTGGACTTTCTCATACGGTACATCATCATATGTTCTGGAATCATATAGATAAAGTGCTGAGTTATTTGAGGAGGATGCCCACCTAGGTATTGAAACAGAATAAGTTAATCCTAAACATGGCCACATTTTACATGCAGAAACAACAGTATATCCACTAACTTTATCATCCAGAGATTAGGGAGGGGGAGATTTCTGCTTCTACCTATTGTCTAGTTAACCCTAATGAAAATGCATCACAATATTATGTGAACAAAGAACTATTAGCTTATATGAGCCATCATATTAAAATGATTCACTCACGATCACTATCAAAATCCACACAAGACGACAGCCTATGGCTAGTTTTAAAGTAGTAGTAAAAATGTTAATTAAAATTGGATAGCTTCCTCCCCACATATTTTACTGTTTCAATTCTAAATACTAATTGCAGTGTAAGGATTTGATCTTTTAATAAACAAATGATTATAAACTACAAGCCAAAAAAAAGGTTAATTTGAAACTTCACCTTCACAATAATGAATAAAGCTCTCACCAGAAGGAATGTCTAACAGCATCCATTATGTTTGCTATTGTTTCCACATCCACATAATCATAATGCAAAGCCTCTGGTTTTGTGTTGGAGCCTGTCTCAGCAAGTAGAAGTCCTAGCCACCTCCCCATCTCCTCAGAAGAGCTTGTCTGCAAGTGAGGCACAAGACAGCATTATGAATGATGCTCTAGAAATCATAATGCTGAACAAATTTATCAACAAGGAAGTCATTTCAAAACATTACCAGAACACGCTTTGAATTTTTAAAATTGAATTACAAACATGTCTGATGTACATTGTTTTAATTCTAACATTAATTTCCATAGTACGTTATTATAGAAAGACTAGGCCAATTGTATTCCTTTATTGCTGGTATACGGTATTGATATGTTTATAATGCGGTCTCGGACATTAATTGAATTAAATAAATAAAGGTTGTGCTTTGAATTAATTTTGCTACAAAAGTGTTGAGGATTGCCACAAAAATGACAACCAATGCTTGAGCTTTATATTCAACTCCAACTTTTTATAATGTGTCTTGTTTTATACACAAGGAATCTATCTATCTATCTGGCTGCCATTGTGTTGTAATATGTGCTCAAAAATGACCTTTGATTATTTGGCCCAAAGCTATTATAAGATCCATTTAGCATGTTGTGATTTACTGTTTTTGCTTCAATAATTTTCTATGTTCCTCTATTCCTGAAGACACTAATTTCTCAGGTGAGATACTTCACACAAATGGGCATTGTTCAAGTGTGAACTTTGATGCATATAGCAGAAGGTTATCCATATGAACCATAACAATCAAACCCAGGTGCTCTACTAATTTGCATTCATTTCTGATTTACTTTCTCTGTGAAATGTTCAAGAAAGAAAATCTAACAATTAAACCTGGCCTTATAGAAGTCCTCGACATTCTGAATGGTTTTGATAGGATTGATGTTGAAAAGATGTTTCTACTTGGAGGCAGGTCCTCGACAAAACTTTTAATAGACACTATCAAATTCAATAAGGAACTCTGCAGAAACCTTATATTAAATTCTGAGAATGATAAGAATGGTTTAAGCAAATAGCATGGATATACTTAGGGAATGTTAGGCAAGTACATGACAGAAAGGAACAGAGGCATTTTCAAAGATGTGAGAATATTTGTGCAAACATCAGTACATGGCATACAGGGCTCTGCTGATACAGTAGTGGTGTCCCTACCTCTGTGCCAGGTGAAATGGATTCAATCCCATCTGCCCAGAAGTGTCCTAACATGTCTGAAGGTTGACAAAAAGCAGCAAAATGGCAAATGCCGTTCAGGCTGAAAGACCCATTTCAGTGTTGTAAAACACAATCCAGCCCTAACTCTATGTAGACCTAGTCCTTTTCCATCTATTGTTCACATGGATACACTTCCAGCAATCAGGAGCAGATACTCCGCTGTAATTTACTTGGTGCTAACAGTAAATGTAGAACTGCCATTAGTGCCCTGATTAAGCTTATGCGAAGTAGAGGTGATGATTAAAGCCAGGACCATGTTGGTCTGTTCTCATCACAACATTGTACAAGTTCCCTGTGCTCACAGCAGGTATCTATAGAATGATCCTCCATACCATCTAAGTGACCCAAAGATATTCATAACGCTTTGAATGCAGTTTGATACTAGTCTGAAAAGAACTAAAATACTCAGGAATAAGCTGGAGATGGAAAAGTATCTTCTTTAATTTCATATTTAACTTAGTTGTTCTTTAATAAAAAGTAACCATTATCCAATTATTTAATATCAATGTCTAATTCATTGTAAATAACTGTACCTCCAACACACAAATGTCATGTCCCTTTCGAAGAATCCGAAAAGCAAAGGGATGTTTTGGTCCAAAGCCTGGTATCACCTCACACCCCTGCAGCAGAATGGAGTTAATGTGTGTCCTTAGATCTGTCCTGTCTTTGTGGAAGTACAGTGTATTGCCCACTAGTCGACACCAACGCTCTCTCCAGTAGTTGTTAACCATTACGTTCAAGTAACCTGGAATAGAGTTAAAGGCATAAGGCATGACGTAGACTGGTATAAGTATTTATATATAACTGTTATGATCCAAGATAATGTTACTACTGGACAAATCAGATTCCAGACCTGGTATGATAGATCATACTGTATTTGTTTTTATTGAAACAAAGTGGTCTACCACTGAACCATAAAGACAAAAATGTTGTAGATTTTGCTTCAACAATAAAACAGAAGTTTAGTACAAAGGAAATGAAGATAAAATAGAATAATCCAAACTATCTACTTATAATCTGAAATTAAATATTTTCCAACACATGTAAGATTATAATCCAATTGGTAGTAAAACACTTCATTATAAATTGAAAAGAAGCAAAATAGCTTTTGCATATCACCCAAAACAAACCTCTTGTACAGTTCTCAAAATACCACTCGTAATACACCAGAGTAAGTTTTAACACTGCAGTAGGTTTTAAGTCACTTGTGACTTAACTCTCTCAAGTCTTTCTCGCTCAGCAAAGGGCATTTCTATTAAGTTTTTTTTAAAAAAGCCAAGTACCACACCTTTAACAAACCTTTACTGCATCACAAACAATCTAAAATAAACAACAGTCCAGTAGCAACGCATAAAATCCATTCATTCTACAACTAGCCTGAAAAATTGTTTTTGAAAAGAAATCACAATGGCTACAGAAATACTTTATAAGTTAAGAATTAACTTCAGACACACAGATAAATCCACCAGTTGTTAACTCAATAACCTGAAACCTATACACACACACACCAAATAACAAAAAAAAATTCCCACAGTTTATATCACAAGTTTGAGAATTATAGCATCATTATGAAAAAGGTCCATTCATCCACCTTCTGGCTTCACATTGCAGACAGTGCTACAATGGACCATATCTCCAAATCTTCACCCCATTTATCATGATTTTGATCTAGTTATGGCTCTGTTTATAGATGTTGCAGCAGAAATCCACTTAATTCTCTCAGAGAATTTTGGATCCCATTTTAGTGTATGACAACTCAAACATACAATTCAAAAAGACTGGATTCCTTCCAAATTTTATGTTTGAAAAATGGTTACTGATATCTTCAATTATAACTATCAGGGACAATGGTCTACCCTCAATGTTGCTTTAAACCAGCCATGAAGTAGCAAAGAATGCCCTGGTGATGGTATTTTCCCATCTATCCCTCCTTTCATCTTCAAAACAAAGTGCCTACCCTGCACCCGCTCAGTGATAGAACGGAGGTTGGATAATTGAAATTAGAAACCCTCCTCACACCATTCTGTGGAGCTGCATTTCATGCCTGCAAGATGCGACCAAGGTGAACAACAGTGTTGTTGCAAAACACAAATAGATGCTAAATTTGTCTCAGACTCAACTTCATCACAATGAGCAGGAAAGGTTTATTGCCCATACTAGCACCCTGTAGACTCAATGGTCAAGCTTGTTAAATATTGCAACATAACTACTGTTCAATAAGAGGTACAGTGAAACCAAACAAATTTATTTTTATGTGCCATTATCCCAATCTGAATTGAAAAATTTGCGAAATGCAAAAGAACGGTTGTGAATGAAAAGTAATAAGTCCATAAGGCATAGGAGTGGATGCAAGGCCATTCGGCCCATCAAGTCCACCCTCCCCAATTTAATCATGGTTGATGGGCGGTTCAATTCCACTTACCCACACTCTCCCCATATCCCTTAATTCCCTGCGAGATCAAGAATTTATCAAACTCTGCCTTCAAGACACCCAACGTCCCAACCTCCACTGTGCTCCGTGGCAATAAATTCCACAGGCCTACCACTCTCTGGGTGAAGAAATGTCTCCTCATTTCCATTCTAAATTGATCCCCTCTAATATTAAGGCTGTGCCCACAAGTATGAGTCTCCTCACCTTCCCAACGTTCAACCTTTCTAAGTCATGCATTACCTTGTAAGTTTTTATTAGATCTCCCCTCAACCTTCCAAACTCTAATGAATACAATCCCAGGATCTTCAGCTGATCATCACATGTTAGGCCTACCATTCCAGGGATCATCCGTGTGAATTTCCGCTGGACACGCTGCAGTGCCAGTACGTCCTTCCTATGAAATATGGACAAAACCCTAATGCTTAAAAAAATGTAAACTCTAAACTGAATCCAGAGTCCAGATCCATGTTTAACACCTGTGCACTTCAGTTTGTAGTTTTATCGGCTTCCCACTATAAGTTGTTCCTGAAAAGAAACGTCACTGAGAAAAAAATCTCAAAACAACCAAAGAAATCTGATTTATTCAAATGAGCTTCCAAAGCTTAGTCTAGGTAGTGGGGGAGGAGTTTTTTTTATTGTCCTGTCTCAAAACTTTAGAACTGTTAAGAGTTATATGAAACCACAGTAACTACCCTGCTGCAGTATAAATAAGTGAACTGATTTGTCAGACTGGAAAATCATTTTCAGATTAAAGACAACTAAAAAGAGGCACGTCATATTGTAATTAACATGGGCAGGATTTTCCTGCAGGTTTCAAGATCTTGCCATTCAGACCAGATGGGTTCCTAAGACCATTCATACTAATTGGCCAGTTTTGGGCTCACCATCTAATTAAAGGTGGTGTGTGCTACTTAGATATTACTGGTCCAGTCAGAAGGCTGGGAACCTTGAAGCCTCGGCCATCCAACTCAGAGAGGAGGCTCGTATTCAGGAATTTTGGATATTGAGGGGGCACCTCAACATAGAGATAGTATCAGAGATTAGAAATAAAACAATTAAAATCAAAAGCTTTGAAAAGGGTAGGCTGCTCCGCTGGACACACTGGGGCCATGAGTCATCGCCCTGCTCCATGGAATCTCCAGTTACAACTGCTCCTTGTGTTAGCTATAGGGAAACAGTCTGCTCAACAGTACTGGTCTCCTGATGGGGCGTCAGGAGGAGAGTGAAGGGGGGAGCTGCTGTGCTGCCAGCAAAACGTCAATGGGCTGGGAATCCCCAACATCAACCATCCAACCTCCCCACTGGGAGACTTTCTTGGTGATAGGGAATAGCTCCAACACAGCTCTCATTCCCCCCAACACTCGACCACATTCAGTCTCCCTGCCTGTCACCCTGGGACTGGAAAAGCCTGATCATGAAATCGGTTTATCCCTTCATCTTCAATCCAAAATACAAGCCTGAAATCGTAGGGTAGGGAAAATCATCACTTAAAAATATTGAGTGATCCTGGCTGGCATCGAAAGAGTGATGGGAAAGTGGTCAAACATAGTTTAATTATTTTCGAAAAAGTCTACACTAATGATTATTTTGACACCATCTCAGGTGCTATAACATCTGATTGTGATTATTGCTAGCCCGACAGTATCATCTGGCTCCCGTTATTCTGTTACAAATAAAAGCTTAAATTTGGTACAGTTTAAAAAGGGTCACTTGTTAATGGATATTATATATGCAAATATGTTGTAGTTTTACTCACAATGTACACATCCTCAAAGCCCAACATATTCACTATGTTTACTTGCATGTCAAATGGCTCCTGGCACCTTGTAAACCTTTCTTGACAGCCTGTCTAGAGCATTGATATCTTAATTATTCCCAGCATCCGTGTAACTTTTATTGAGATTGAAGCAGCAAAAGAGAAACATATTAGCTAGTCATGTGGTACAGGTGTCCTTGGTAAGTGTCTGGTTGGTGGGAATTCATGATATCCACTGTACATGTGGCAAACAGACTGAAATTCTGACCTTCGCTGGAACTCATACTCAAAGCTCGAACTGTACTGGCATATGATTGAGTGTTTGTTGACTTGAAGCTGATTTTTCCTGGATGGTAATGGATTTAACAGCAATTGTGTCACTGAAATTGTTTTGATTTCCAAAAAGTCAAATGCTCCTCTTAGGGTAGGTGAAAAACAATAAGAATCTTTTTGTCCTTTTCCTGTCAGTTGAAATTGTCTTTATTCTTACCGAAAGGCCGTGTTTTCTAGATTCTTGTCCTTCATTCAAAATTTTTCTCCTTGCTATTTGCCTCACCATATTATCAACAATGGGTTCTCTTCTCTAAACCTAGTTGGTGTGTAAGCCCAGTGTTTCTCATTATCCAGTTTCTGAATTGTTTTGCATGGTCAAGCACATCCTGGTTACTTATCACGAGGCCTGTATGGTACATTTCAGGATGCTGGACACCATCATTTTGTGGAATCATTGGTTGTAAAGGACTCTTGACATATGGAGAATGCCCTACATCTATTTGCAGACCACACCATATGGGCAAATACCAAAGTCTAATAAATGGTATAACTCACTGATCATATAATATGAATTTGTTGGCAATCTCCTTGATGCCTTAGCTAATAAATACAATACCTGGTGGGGGACTGAATTACAAAGCAGAAAGTACCCAGGATTCATGCTAAGCCAATCCCAACCAGGAAAACAGAAATGGCATTACAATTGGTCACAACAGTGCAAAGAGCTGGTCTTTGAAATAAAAACATTTTGAAAATAATGACTTTGACTAACAGCAACCTGGATGCAGTGGCAAATGCCACTGTTATAATAGTTTTGAATTCTATTCTTCCCACAAGTTATCTGGGAAATAATGACTTTTAAGTTTTGTGTTTTAACACAAAATTAATACATACATGTTTTAAAAGCCACAAACCTTTGGAATTGAAGAAAATAAGTATGGCTAAAGTCAGATTGTTAAAAGCTCAGCTAACCCCAATATTACCCGCCCATGTCTCATTAAGTCATGGTGGCCCATATTCATTCTGAGACCTGTAGGATTTGATTTCTCGGAATCCACACCCTAAGATAAGGGAGTTATCAATTTTAATTCTTGATTGCCTACTGTTTAATCATTTTGTCAAAAGAGACACAGAGAGACAGAGAAAAGATGTCTGCAGCCAATAAACACTTAACCAGTAAACTACAATAAAGACCTGGGCTTGATGTGAGATGTAGAAAAGCAATAATTCATTTATTCCGAATAAAATTTCTACAAAAAGGTATCACCACAAGAAAAGATTTGTTTGTTTTGCCTCAACTGGATGGATAGGAATTCCTAAGATTTTCATTTACCCTTACTGATGGCAGTTTGTCTTCTGGTTTATTTTCTCTCTCAGGAGACTGCATGACTACAGGCATGAGTAAGAAGAGTCATATTGTTTGAGGTATCATGAGCTGCTCTTTTCTTGTTTCTCATTTTCACATGATCATAAAACAGCAATGAAACTGGTATGGAAAGTGCATATGGTATTTTTCAAGGTAAGAAATGAAAATTGATTGCAACTTTTGTTAGAAATTATTTATCAGTATTTTCATTAGCTGCCATAAGAAAAAGCAGCTTAATACTTTAAATCTGGTATTGTGTCATGAAAACGTTTCTCATCCACCCATTGAAGGTTCAGACCTATATCTATGGAAAGCATGCAAAAGACACGATATCCCATACCTGGGGAAGTGCATGGTTAGTTTGCTCCAGAGGTGAAATTTACAATTAGCTATTTTTCAGGAAAGGTACACTCCAAATAGTAACACACTATACTAATTAAAGAAGTATGGGGGCTTATGTTGTTGGATGTTTTGGTTCAGCATTCACAGGTACTGTTGAGAGATAAACTAAGGGGGAAGCTTATGTCTAAGGAAATTATGTTACTGTGGCAATCAGCCTTTGCAAAGACACATGCAAAACAAAGTTTTCAGTTTTGATCACTAAACAATGGGAACAACATAGAATGATTGGAGACCACACAACGGCTAAACAATTGATACTTAAGCTGTGAGTATTGAGCTGAGATAAAATTCTGTACTTCAATATAAGGTTAGGGCTGATAGAAAACTCTATGTTTCCCATGTATAAGTTACCCATCTTATTGGTAACTTTTGTTGCTAAGTTCAAGATTTGAGGATTGAGGCTACCATTTAAGTTTAAGAAAATAGGAAATATAGGCAACACTTTATTGTAAAATGGTGATAATATTGTAGAACAAATTACTAGAAACTATGATTGTTTTCAAGGAGCAATAAAAACAGCTATAGTCATTGTAACTATGGGTAGAATTTTCCCAGATCTTGAATGACATGGGCAATGGCGAGATAGTTGGGAAAATAATGGTGAGATTGGAAAAGTGAGACTCTCAATGTCAAGATGAAGTTAGATTTTCCATACAAACTTTTAATGACCAGAAGAGAATCCTGGTAGTAAGAGATGAACTACCAATTGCATCAATTAGCTTTTTAAAAAAAGTTATTCTTGGGATAGGCCAGAGTTTATTGTCCATCCTTAATAAACCCTTGAACTGAATGGCTCATTGGGGTTCATTTTGGGCTCATTTCAGAAGGCAGTTCAGATCCAATCACATTACTGTGGATCTGGGGTTTCACGTATACCAGACCAGATAAGGATGGCAGATTTCCTTCCCTGAAGGACATTAGTAAATCTGATGGGCTTTTATGACAATTGACAGTTGGTACATGGTCACTATCAGGCCAATGTTTAATTCTGTATTTTTAAAATAGAACTTAAATTTCACCATCTACCACAAGAGATTCAAACCTATTTCTCCACAGCCTTAGCCTAGCTCTGTGATTACTAATCCAGTGACATTACAACAATGCCACCATCAGCAGCATCATCTTATTATTACCGAACCTCACAACTTTTATATGCTATTTCCCCAGGCAGCAGAGAGAAATGTAGTGTCCATTCCCAATATGAAAGTCAGTGTAGTTACCTTATGACTGCAGTTTGCTGGCCTCTTCTCTGGGCATCCATCTTCACTAGCATTCCCTAACAGACACAGCTGCCATCTGCATTCCCTACTCATGGAGTCTGGCATCAGCAAAGTCTCAACACATCAGCATGATACTTTTCCGACTCACCTATGATACAGTTCATCACTTCAATACTGCACTTTGGAATGACTTACATTGCAATGTGGCTGTCAGACCACTTTGTGCAGGAAAAGGCACCCACTACATGCACTAGAACAGGTTGCATCATAGGGCTTTTAGCTCATATTCTTGGTGCTCACTCACTACTTGGATGTTCACAGCATCTCTAGAACATAGAAAATTAGAAAAGTACAGGACAGAACAGGCCCTTTGGCCTACAATATTATGCCGAGGATTAATCCAAATCTAAAATAAAATAACCTTACTTACGCACCCCTCAATTCACTGCTATGCATGTGCATGTCCAGCAGGCGCTTAAATGTCCCTAATGACTCTGCTCCCACCACCACCGCTGGCAACACATTCCATGCTTTCGCAACTCTGTGCGTAAAGAACCTACCTCTGACCTCTGTCTTGCCTTGTCTTTCTGTACATTATCACTTCATTCACAACTTGAAGTCTCACAGTAATTCTGCCTTGCCTTTTATCACAGACACAAAACCAGGCAGCCTGTCACATTTCCCAGTAATGATCAGTCAAGAGGGTGGTCATGTTGCTGGACAGCATCTTGCAACATGTGCCAGCAGCTTAAGTGACAAATGTACTGCACGTACTTCAACTAAATGACGATGACTCAAAGATGAGTATTTCTTAGTGTTACGACAAAATCGTACTATAAGCATGGCTGATATTTGGTCATACGACAACAGTTACCATCACGAATTTGCTGAAAATATTTATTGATCCAGGTAACATAAGGTGGGGCTCGTACTAACCACAGCATGGAATGTCCTCTTCTGTTGAAGAAGTCTGTTCTTCAGAAGTTTGCTTCTTCTTAGCCAAACTTATGATGCGTGTAATCTTCCTCCCTGCAGCCTTGCTAACTGTGCCTTTCAGTTCGGCTAAACCACTTCTCTTCCCTTTCACTAGATGATGATAAATAATAAAATCAGGTCACATTGATATACATGTCTTACATAAAAAGAAAGCTGCAATTTTGCTTGTGGAATGCTAAGGAGGGCTCTTGTGAGATAGAGAATAATTATTCAACAGATCATATCATTCTTCAGACATGTCTTTTACATCTGTAACAAAGCCTGGTTTGTATCAAGCAAAAGTTACTACTTTAAAGTGAAATAATAATTTGTGTATTTTATCTGGCTTAATGTAAATAATGAACAGTTTGAAGATTTCAATATGGTATTTAAAATACTTCAGGCATACAAATAGGGAGGTGACAATATGTTGAAGGAGATTAATGAGTTTTGGGGTGTCTAATTTAAAATGTATAAATAGGACAGAATGTTTACAAGATTCCTGACAGAAACATGAGTGGGGTTTTATGTTCTCCCTGATGGTGAGCTTTGTGGTGGAGAGGCCTTTAATCAAACAGCAGGGTGATGGGTGGGGATTCCATCTCTTTGTTGCTAATGCGCTAATGAAGTCTGTGGCAGGACTGTCAGTGGATGGCCTGCCTGCTGTGACACCAAATAAGTAGTATTCAACTAGCAGTATAAAAATGGAAAGAACTGTGGATACTGTAAATCAGAAACAAAAACAGAAGTAGCTGGAAAAGCTCAGCAGATCTGGCAGCACCTGTGAAGAGAAATCAGAGTTAATGTTTCAAGTCCATTCTGAGGACGTGTCACAGATCTGAAACGTTAACTCTGATCTCTCTTCACAGATGCTGCCAGCCCTACTGAGCTTTTCCAGCAACTTCTGTCTTTGTTTCAACTAGCAGTAAGTAGGTGACTTGTAATGCTGGGACAGTGAAACAAAGGCAAGGGGTTTAGGGTGGTACCTTGATTAAAGGCACTCAGTGCCCAATTGAGGAATCTGGAATTAGAAAGGGGCAAGTTGAGAGCCAGGTTTTCTCTGCTTGATGATGTCTGTCTCTGAAACCCTAGGACCCCACCTCCTTGTCATCACTCAGCTACGTCTGGGTCCATCGTGATCCTCCTGTACCTGAGGATCCCACCCTTTGGGACCTGACCCATTTTGGGAGAGGCTGGTTCAGGGTCACATCACTGCCTCCAGGCAGGTAGCCAATTGAGGATGGTTGGGGCTGTTTGCATGATCCTGACCAGCCAACTGTGCTCTTTTTAAAAACTGGCCCTTCATCACAGAGTGCTTCCACATCGAGTTAGCCTCGCTTTTCCATCACAAACTCACAGCTCACACCTTGACTGCAAATAGATCGGTGCTTCCCATCAGATCTCTGACCTCAGGGTTGGATTAGCATCCTTAACTGAATGGAGAATCCATTTGCTGCCATCAATTGGCCTGAGCCCTTTGATAATCCAGATGACCATGTTTGTAACATACTACACAGGGTTAGGATCCAGAATGGAAATGGCAGATAGGTTTCTGGCTCAGAAACGAAAGTCCCAGCTTTAATGGCTCATTTGATTCTGCCAAACATTAATAAAAAGACAAGAAACTCTCAAGCCTTCAAATAATGAAGCAAAACTTTCATAACCAAGATTTCCCATAGATTTAAGATATGAAGATTTGACAAAGTGAAACTGTAGTAGTCAAAAAGTAAATCAATACAAAATTAAATAGACATTTATGGAAAAAGATTTCTCAGAATGGAAAAGCAGAATGCAGAGTCTGCATCCCTTATGTTAAGGTCAGGGGTGTGCTCACCCCTGCTTTGTTACCCCTGACTGTTGTGCCATTAGTTGACTTGGGGAACATCATCTGCCTCATCTGCAGTCAGCAGCTCCCTTAGTCCAATAGTGTCACTGAGAGTGGGGTCTTTGCTGGGGATGTATCCAGCCCCTAACAATGGACGGATCTGAGTCGATATGAAGGCAAATGTTGCAGAGGTGAGGGCAATATTGCTGGGACCAGGTTCATTGCGATGAATGTGAGGTGGCTGGGTGTGACTGTTGGTGAATAGGGCCGGGGGACAGCCCACGAGTAAGGGCTGCTCATAAAAGAGGTACCCCTTCCCTTTGCACTCGGTCACCAGTCTGAACAGTAAAACTGTGAGGTAGCACACTTTGTGTGGGCCTCTTGTGCTGAGGGTTAAATCCTAGTGGCTACAGGATGAAACCCTGCTGTGGCTTTAATTGGCCATTTAAGGGTCTCTTGTGAGCAGGCCTCCTCCCATGCTGGTAAGACTGTGATGAGTTTGGCAGGTAGGTGCTAAGAAATGTGCCAACAACATACACAAAAATTACACCCACCACCACATCCCAACCTGGCCCAAGGAATTCTGTAAAATCCAGGCCAAGCATACTACTGTTTAGCTGCAGGGGCTTGAGTTTCATTCTAATGAAATATCTTGCTATCAATGATAGAGTGCTTAACATAAATACACACTGATCTGGTGTGATCTTTGTCTGGCTGCCTTGCAGTGAGGGAAATGTCACTAGTTGCATAAAACATTTCCAGCCGTGTTTCCTACAATAAAATCTGTAAACAGTGAACCATCTCATTTAAAAAATCTTCAATCAATAACTTGACCATTTCCCTTAGGAAATAAATTATAGTAATTGGCTTCTGAGGAATTTGGTGGAAACATTTTTTAGTGCCTAACTCATTGCAATTAAGCCTGTCCTTCCATTGATGTGTAGGCATTCAGAACTAGAATTGAGCACAAGTTCCTCCTTGGTGAAACCAGACTCTCACTGAATTTAAGCTAATTTCCTCAGATGCCTGTACCTTTAGGTTAGTTACATGCTCAAGATTTCAACACAGTCATACACAGATTTGGGCATGTATTTTGAAGCTTTTTTGAAGTTATTCACATATCAGAAACAAAGCAAGTTTCAAAGATTTCCAACATTCTTTTCTATGTCATTAGAAAATTATAAATGCAAGGCTGAAACTTACTTTTCTTGGCTCAGTGTCAGTTTTGTCAGGTTTGTTTTTCCCACTGCAAGGTCTGACAAAATCTCTCAACATATTTTGTCCAATGAGCCTCATTAACCACCTACCCCATTCTTATGGTGCCCCTCAATCTCATGGCAGTATTTGAAGAAGAGCGAGGAGCTCTCCCTCACCTTACCAAACAGACTAAAGATTAGATTAGATTAGATTCCCTAAAGTATGGAAACAGGCCCTTCAGCCCAACCAGTCTGTACAGACCTTCCGAAGAGCAACCCAGCCAGACCCATTCCCCTACCCTATATTTACCCCTGACTAATGCACCTAAAACTATGGGCAATTTAGCATGGCCAATTCACCTGACCTGCACATAGAGTCATAGAGATGTACAGCATGGAAACAGACCCTTCAGTCCAACATGTCCATGCCGACCAAATATCCCAACCCAATCTAGCCCCACCTGCCAGAAGCCGGCCATGGCCCTCCAAACCCTTCCTATTCATATACCCATCCAGATGCCTTTTAAGTGTTTCAATTGTACTAGCCTCCACCACTTCCTCTGGCAGCTCATTCTAAACATGTACCACCCTCTGCGTGAATAAAGTTGCTCTTAGGTCTCTCTTATATCTTTCCCTTCTCACCCTAAACCTATGCCCTCTAGTTTTAGACTCCCCACCCCAGGGAAAAGACTGTCTACTTAGCCTATCCATGCCCTTCAAGATTTTATAAACCTCTATAAGGTCACCCCTCAGCCGCCAACGCTTCAGTGAAAACAGTCCTAGCCTGTTCAGCCTCTCCCTATAACTCAAATCCTCCAACCCTGGCAACATCCATCTTTGGACTGTGGGAGGAAATCAGAGCACCCGGAGGAAACCCACACAGACATGGGGAGATTGAGCAAACACCACACAGACAGTTGCCCGAGGTGAGATTTGAACCCGGTCCCGGGCACTGTGAAGCAGCAGTGCTGACCCCTAAGCCACCGTGCTGCCCCACTAACTAGTCATTTGTCTCATTGCTGTTCATAGGATGCTGTTGTATACATTACAAGAGTGAAAGCATTTCAGTGTTCAGATGGCCAGAGCATGCAAAAGCACAATATGAATGTCAACATCATTCTGTTATTCAGAAATTCCCTTCCTGTTCTATAATTTCTAGCATGCTGAAAGAACTTCAGAAGTTTTTTTGTTGTTACTAATGACATAGGAATTCAGGAGAGAATTCAATGTTGTGTTCATGCTGTGCTCAGAGATACATTTCAAAACCTGATATGAAAGCTGCCAATTTTCTGTGTTTATATAATTTACTTTGAATATCTCTCCTGTGTGATCGCATTACCGGTTTTTTTATATGCATGTGCTCATACATGTTGAGTGTCTGCAGATCAGACCTACTGATATCAACCCATTGTAAAAGATAAGCTTTATCACTTCAATGTTCACATGTTAAGGTGGTATGCACCTTTGAGTTTAGATGACAGCTAACCCGAGGTTCATTGTATACTATACAAATTATATTAAAATGCAATGTAAACAAGGATTTGATTTATTCAACTTCTAAAAATATTATAAGTAAACAGTTGGAATTTGTGTACAAGTTGCTTATTAATACTTAGGTTCATTTGCAGTAAATTATCAGATCCATATTTTAATCTCATTGCTTTATATATTTAGAATCAAAATAAACATTTATCTCTTTGAAATTCTAAAAGTATATTTTCCCTCCAAATTTTATTTTATCAGATTGGAGCAGAAGATTTAGTAATTTGAATAACATTAATTACTTCAAACTGATACAAAGTGGGCTTTCTCAGTATATGAGGTATAAGTATATGGATACATGAGAAAGGGCAGTTAAAGACCATTTGCTTGTCCAAGTCTCATCCTACTTACTCATTCAGCCTGGGAGAGGCGAAGCAATCTTAGGTCAAATTAAGAAGAAAAAGACTTTAGTGCTTTGTCATATGCCCCAAGGCAATATTTTAATTCTTATTTTGAAACACCTCATTCACATTGATGGAATAATGGTAATGTTACTTTCAGAGTTTGCTTCAGAAAAGACTAATGGAACTGGAAACCAGGCAGTAGAAAACAATTGTTTATTTTGCAACGTAATGACTTACCATGTTCTCTACTTTCTCTGCCATTAAGTGGAGATCCGTTCTCCCCTATCACTACACTCTCAGCGTCTGAAGTCTGTTTTTCATTTGATAATCTCTGTAGAAAGGCATGGAAACCAAGATTAATCTTCTGTTTTTACAATACTAGGAAGCCTTACTCTTGTTTCCCAGACATCTGCCTCAAGGTGCATGATGTGAATGGGATAAAAGCAAGAACAGCAATTCCCACAATGAGGCTGAAATTCTGGTCTTTGCTAATTCTGATAAAAATATAGTGAGATGTTACTCTTTATATTTGTTTACTTTTTCATTAAAGTTGGTGCAAAAATATTTTGGCTTTGAAAGACATCTTCTTGATGGATTTTCTTATAGATGCTATCTGAAAGTTTTACATTCTGTTCATAAAACATCTGAAAATTTCCATTTAGCAAAATCGTTATCTTATGTATACTTATGGCTCATACGTGGTTACCATATGTTTCAGCATTATGCAAATATGTGAAGATATAATCACTCATATTCACCTTTCTGGGGAACAATACATGCAGCAGATGACTTTTGCTGGCAGTATTTTCTAACATTACCTCATAGTTAGCATTATGTTAGATTTAGTAATTTAAGATTTAACGGGAACAGCTGTTGAAGCCTTACCTTCCGTATACTGATTTGTATTCTGACAGCAATGAGAAAGTTCTGGTCAAAGCCAAAGTTAGAAAGAAAGCATGCTTAAGAACCTTAATTGACCCTATTTACATGAAATCATGATATGGTCAAAATCTACTGCCAACTCATTCACTGAAAGGCAATAACAGAGTGTGATTTATTGACTATTTAGCTAATAGACATGTATAAAAGACTTCAAATAAAAAGAAATTGACAACTGATTAATTGAAAGAAATATCTGCTCTTATTTATACCATACCAAGAAATCTACAAACTTTCTGATAGTGCATTAGACTAATTCCATTGGAGCAAAGGTTAATCATTGTATCTTGTCTTTATACAGGCGCATACGCATCAAGGAATAATAACTGTTGATGCAATAAATGCATTGTCAAAATAAAATTAACCAAAACCAGTTAAATGTGAATAGATACACTTCTGATTCATTAGCAAGAACAAGAAAGCAACATTTTGGACTGACTATTTTCAGATGTTTCAATTAGTTTAGTTTTCTGTGATCGTCATATTTAGTTAAATATACTTTCTCTAAACAAATTAAATATTTCTTCTATTTTCACTCATCGTGTTACATATATCTTGGTGCAATTTCCCAGTTAAAGAAAACGAGAAAATAATCTGTTCCCTGATTTCTGCCAATACATGGAATGTGAGGAATGTACTCAACAGCTTTTGTTTTCTCTCCACTTCATTCTTCTCTTGTCAATGAAGGTGAAAAATTACGCTGTGGCAACGAATTCACTGCCACTTGTGGTACATTGGTAGAGTCCCTATCTCTGGGCCAGAAGACCCAAGTTCAAATCCCATTTGCTCCAAAAATATGTAATAACATTTCTGAACAGGTTGATTTAGAATAAAAAAAGTCGCATATGTTTACCATCAGCATCCTTCTGATACTGTGTCCATTTGGGTCTTATGTAGCATTAGTAGCAATTCAAACAAAGTCAAGCCTGACTTCTTTTCTTTGTTTTTCTAAAGTCTAAAAGTGTTATCACACACACCCAAAAAGCTTTCTTCCAATCACCAAATCACCCATGGTACTTTTCACCTATTGTCCACCCCCAATAAGAGACTTCCTGTATTTCTAATTAATCAATTTTTTTATATATATTAAGGAAAACACAGACCACCAAAAGTGAAGTGAGGAAGAGGATAGGTAGGGGGAGCTCAATCAAAATGGAGCTGGAACAGGAAAACCAAACTTGACTTTTTTTTTCTAAATCAATCTTTTCAGAAATGTTATTACACATCTTTGGAGCACATGGGACTTGAAATCAGGCCTTCTGTGGTAGGGACACAATCAATGTACCACAAGATCCCTCAAAAAGAAAAACAAACCTGACATCGTATTTTAATCAGAATATGTGCTTAATGCTGTATATATTTTCTAATCAAACTGTTCAGAGATGGTATTACACACTGCTGGCGAAGGTGGGACTTGAACCCCAACCCCCTAGCTCAGAGACAGGGATGCTACCTGAAGAAATACCTGACGCTATCCTTAGCTTAACTCCTCACAAATGGACTTTCTATAGGGGTCAGTAGAAAACAATCAAGAGCAATAATAACAGTTGATCTTTTTAACCCTCAAACAAGGCTGAAATAACGTACCTCATGCATATCAAATGCCAAGATGGATATCTCAGATTGCTTATACTACATAGTGCATCTCTACAGATTCATTTGGGCACTATATTAGCCCAGACTTTCCAGTGGCCAGATATGATATGGAGATGCCAATGTTGGACTGGGGTGGACAAAGTCAGAAATCACACAACACCAGGTTACAGTCCAAAAGGTACATCTAAAACCATGAGCTTTCGGCGCACTGCTCCTTGGTCATATGAATCTTCACATTTGATTCTATGGGGTGAATTTGCATTTGCAGATACATTCCATTTTGTTCAAAAAGCACACAGTCTGTAGGCAGTTAGCCAATGTGACATTTAATAAACTCCTGCTTTGGAAATAAAACCAGTCTGACTCAAGATTGGAATACAGACAGACTCTGACCTCACACCTTTAATGCATTGTCTGAGCTGAGATGTCACCTTTTTTATATACTGATAAAGCCTTAAGTTATCTCAGGGCTATGACTTGAAAGAAGTTCCAGGATTTACATGTTAATGTTTCGAAACCTGCATTCCCATTCTAAGTCATTGAAGATTTAATAGCAATCTAGATTTGTCTAATACATCACATCAGCTGTATGACACATTAATCTTGTATGTATAAATTCTGTGTCCCATGTATCCTGCCCCACTGGCTACCTGATGAAGCAGCAGCACTCTGAAAGCTTGTACATTCAAATAAACCTGTTGTCCTATAACCTAGTGTTGTGTGATTTTTAACTTTGTCCATCCCAGTTCAGCAGCAGCACCTTCACATCATTGTCAACATAGTCCAGTTTACTTTTAACTAATATCTTCAGAATGAAATAGATCTGAACTTCAGTTGTCTATCATTAAGCATAAAAATAATTTAAATTCAAACCTATCATGCATTTACCTTTTCCAATTCTAATTTTGGTAGAAGTGGTGATGTTGATCCCTCAGTTCCACTGCACTGACTGCATATTTCCCTAATGATCTAGAGAAATAAAAGCAAAGCACATGAAACTTGAAAGTCAGTAGTCTGTTTTACATCTCACATGTGTTTAACTTCCACTGAAATCAAACAAAGTTTCTCTCAAACTAATGTCATTGATGTTGAGGCACTTACTGGCAGCAAATGTAGCATAAAATCAATATATCTTGCTGCGTAAATTAGGAAGGCATATTAACTAAAAGAAATGAGGGCCAATTTGGTGCACAAAGTCAAGCTTAGAACAGAACTTTGATAATGCAGTGAGGAAAGAGCAAAGAAACTGCAAAAGGCATCAAGGATCAAACTTCTGGATTAGGGAGAAGTTGATGAGTGTACTATACAAGGAGTTAGCATTTTGGTGGTGAAGGGATGGATTATGCAGTTGGGAGAGCTTAGAGAGCAATATATTTTTGACTTAAATGCAAATTATATTTGTACAAGTTGCAGATCTATATGTCAGTCAAGTTGGAGTTTTCATTCACGTTTCCTTTGGTGCCCTAGGTCAGTAGACTGTCTATGGTCAGATCAGCTGAGGTTACGTCTGGCCTTGTTGTTCCGCTTTAAGCGTTTTTCTGAACATTTAACACTGAAATCCATGTGTGAAACAATGCAAGGAAACTGCAATATGATTTTGCAGTAAAGTATACAGCCCTAGAGTGGGATCAAACCATCTCGATGGGGAGATAAGGTTTTCCTGACTAAAATAATCCAATACTCTGATTCCCTCTGAGAAGCCATGAATGATCAGCAGAAAAAACAAAGTGGAAAATTCAAAAGGATCAGATATCAGACAGAAGTAGTTAGAATTATGATCCACACCAATAAAAACAAAATTCACTCCAGAAGGGGTGTCTATTTTCTTTCTCAGCTTCCCTAAGCTATAATTCAAGACTGGCGCAAACAAAATCTAATGCATACAATCCTTTAAACTTGCTCCAGCATTCTGAAGATGATCTATGGAAATACTGAGAGATTTAGTTAGAATGTGGTAGTGCACACTCACACGCAAGTGACATCATTTTTCTTTTGACCCTTTTTGACGGTTTCCTTTATTATGATTGCTAATGCCATTAGGCAGTACTTATATTCTTAGTCATCAAAGAAGTGTCATGTGGAGAACTTATCTGAATTAGATTTAGTTTGCTGTCTATAGTTTCAATTAATGAAATATGATTTCTTGAAAGAGACTCCCTTAGGTTATGGTTTAAAATACTGCAGTTACAGGGGAATAGAATCAATCTTCTACATATATTTACAAGATGATTTAATTTAATTTGAAAACCTTGAATTAAGATGTCACAAGTAATCTTTTGTTACATAATACTATGATTTATTTTATTAGAAAGGACCCCTTCGTTCATGTTCTGAACAAGTTGCCAGACTTGTAATTTAAGTAATGAATATATCCTTAGAGAGCAATTTCAATGTACATTAAATTTTTTTTCAGATGATGTGTTTGACATCTGTTTGAATTAGAGAAAATTATTACTGTAATACAGAGGTTTTGTGGCACCATGGGTGCCTCTGACCCAGAAGTGTTACCCTAAGGCCTGATGGCCAACGAAGGTTAATTTCGTGGTGCAGCAAACCTGGTTGAGTATCAACTTGTAAATCCTTCTAAAACACATCAATGGTAGGTGATAAGAGTGGGAGAGACTCCTGGCCAGCCAATATAATGAACAGCAAATTGGAGCCTCACTATCCATAGCAGCAGACTACAACAGGCATATAGAAGTCTACTTTGCGACAGCAGCGTAGATTCAATGAATGATCTCTAACACCCTTCACTGCTCTAATGGATAACAACTTACATTTTGTCTAGAGGCCTTTATTACAATAAAACATCCAAAGATAATTTGTAGGAGCATTTTAAAATACAATGATAATGAACTGCGTGAGATATTAAGTCAAATGTCCAAAGCTTGATCAAAGAGATAAGATTTATGCAGCATCTTGAAGGTAGAAACTGAAACAGAGACAGGCAGAGAGGTGTGGAGGGGGAATTTCAGACTTTAGGGCCGATACAACTAAAGGTGCAGCCACCATTAAGGAATAATTAAAATTCAGATCATCAAGAGGCTCGAATTAGATGAATGTGAGATTTTCCGAGATTGTAGGGCTGGAGAAGCTTATTGAGATAAGCAGCGATGAAGGCACTGAAGATTTTCAAAACATGGTTGAGAAATTTAAAGTGAAAAGCCACACAACACCGGGTTATAGTCCAACATGTTTATTTTGAAGCACTAGCTTTCAGGCATTGCTCATTCATCAGGTGGTCGTGGAGTATTTAAATTTAAAATCCAAATTTAAAGTCAGTATTATTATTGAATGAAGTCAATGTTGGTCAGAGAGCACAGGGGTGATGGTGAATGGGACTTGGTGCAAATTAAGACATAGATGAAAAGCTTTAGGATAACCTCAAATGCAATAGGACAGGTCGGTCATGCATACACTGAAATAATTAGGTCTGGAGTTAACAAAGATATGAATGAGGATAGGGCCAGTAGTAACGTTAGCAAAGAGGCAGAGATTGTGGCAAAGTCAGGTGACTTTATGGTTGTGTAAATAAATTGGCTTGATGATGGGAATGTGTGATTGCTAATTCATCTCAAAGTCTGACTTTTCAAGTTTAATCATTGTTATCCATTCTGTTCTAAACACCTTTTTTTATCTCAAATGTTTATGAAAGGATTGATATGATTGTGCAGTTAGGATGAATGGACAATATTAAATGTATTCCAACAGATTGATTGACTGATATTTGTGGATTATATGGTTAACTTATTTCCTTAATATTCGTCTGCCTACTTTTTTTTTTAAGCGTTTTTCTCTTCATTTGTTCATGGGCTGTGAGTGATGATCAGCATTTATTATCTATCCCTCATTGTCCTGGAGAAGGATATGGTGAGCTATCTTCTTGTAATTTAAGTAATGAATATATCCAGAGTAGCTACTCCCATAGTGCTGTTTGGAAGGGAGTTCTAGGTTTTTGACTTAGTGATAGAGAAGGAATGGTGACATAGTTCCAATTCAATGTGAAACTTGGAGGATAACTTGTAGATAGTAGTGTTCCTATGCATTGCTGCCCTTATGATTTAGCTACGTAGGTCTTGGAAGGTGTTTAAAGGAAGTCTAGAGGAGTTGCTACAAATCATCTTGTAGATGATACACACTGTAGCCAGAATGTGTTAGTGGTGAAAGGGGTGAATGTTGAAGGTGGTTTGTGGAGTCCCAATCAGGCTGTTTAGTCTTGGATCGTGTCAAGAAAATTGAGTGTTGTTGGAGCTCCTATCATCTGGACAAGGAGATATTATTCCATCATACTTCTGATTTGCACCTTCTATATAGTGGACAGACATTGGGGAGCCAGAAAGTGAGTTACTCAACGCACAATTCCTAGCCCCTGGTCTACTCTTGTAACCACAATGTTTATATGACCAGTCCTATTCAAATTCTGATCAATGGTGACCACCAGGATGTTGACAAAACAGGATCCAAAGATGGTAACACAGTCGAACATCAAGGGGAGATGGTTAGATTTATTTTAGATGGCAATTGTCAGGCAGTTGCTTTGCAAGAGTCATACTTCCCCATTTATCAGCACAAGCTTGGATATTGTCCAGGCGTTGTTACATTTGAACCCGAGCTTCTTCAGTATCTAAGGGGTCATGAATGATGCTTAGTATTGTACAATCATGAAAAAAAATACAATCCTGATTTTATGATGGAGAGAAATTCATTGATGAAGCAGTTAAGATGGTGAGACCTAAGACACTCCTTTGAGGAACTCCTGTAATGGTGTCCTGGGGCTGAGATGATTGACTTGCAACAACCATCTTCCTATTTGCCAGGTACACCTCCAGGCGATGGAGAGATCTCCCCACCCCCACTCTGATTCCGGTCAACTCCAGTTTTGGTAGGGTTCGTTGATGTCACAATTGGTCATTGCATTTTTGATGTCATGGGCAGTCACTGTGACTTCACCTCTGGAACTCAGCTTTTTAATCCATGTTTGGATCAAGGCTGTAATGTAGTCAGAAGTGACATAACAGTAGCAGAACACAAACTGAGCAACGGCGAGCAGGTTATTCTTGAGGAAGTGACACTAGATAGCCCTGTCGGTGTTTCCTTCCTTCATTTTACTGATGATGGAGAGCGAGTGTTAGGGCGATATGGGGTTGGGTTAGATTTATCCTGTTTTTTTATGAACAAAATATAACTAGGCAATTTTCCATGGTGCATTTAGTGCAACTGAACTGGAGAGGTCAGTCAGGGACATGGCTAGTTCTGGAGTGATATAGATTTTGTAAATTTTCTTCTGACATTTAGTGGTGCATTAGTGTAATCATCTTCACTTATTAAAAATAGTCTGATCAAATTGGCACTTTGAACATTTAAAATTAGTTGAAATGCCTGCATCATAAAGGACAGTGTAAGCAATTGAGATTTATTCCAGCGGAGTGATCTGCAGTGATGAAGGAAGCAATGGGACTAATGAAATGAGTCTACAATCTCTTTTCTTTGGCTAATACATTGTTTCAAATTCTTCGCTTCCAAATGAAACATCTGCAGCTCTTAAACAGTGAACAAATCAGCTGGAAGCAACCTTGTATTTGAGCCTCCAGCAGATGTTCTGTGAGCTTATCAGAACCAAAAATGTAGCAGTTTTGACATGATCGTATGAGCCAGAAAAATATTGTTTCAAACTTCAAAATTTACAAAACATGTGGGAATATTTTGCACAATGGTGTCCTACAAAAACCTTGGTATTCTTGGTTTGTATTGCACATATCATAAATTACTACCAGTACCTTTAACCATTCCTCTGCTTGCTCTTTGCTTTGTACAGCTAATACCAATGCCTCTGTTCCTGGTTGAGAGAACCTTAGTTCATGTTTTTTGCGTCGACCATCTTTAGGCACATAAATAACATTGCACACATTGAGTGGTAACTCCATATGAGGCTGATGGTCTTTGGAGCTCTTGTAACACTAAGAAAAAGAGAAATACGTATTTATTTTGCTTTAATTTGCAGGAAAACTCCAATAGAAAGCAACTTATTTTTCCTCATTAAAGAAAAACCAGTAAGTTTCTGAAGTACTGTGTACAGTTCTGGTCACCCTGTTATAGGAAGGAGTTTATTAAGCTGGAGAGGGTTAAATTTTTATTTTACCAGGATGCTGCCTGGAATGGAAGATTTGAGTTATAGGAAGATGCTAGATAGGCTGGAACTTTTTTCACTGGAGCGTAGGAGGTTCAGGGATGACCTTATCGAGGTTTTTAAAATCATGAATAGTATAGATAAGTGAATGGCAGGTGTCTTTTTCCTATGGTGAGTGAATTCGAGGCTAGGGGACATATTTTTATGGTGAGAGGAGAAGATTTATAAATGATATGAAGGGCAACATTTTTACTCAGAGTGGTTCCTGTGTGGAACAAAATTCCAGAGGAAGTGTTAGATGTGGGTACAACTTTTAGATGTTTACAATGTTTAGGAGACATTTGGATAATTACATGAATAAGAAAGGTTTGGAGGGATATGGGCCAAGTGTAGGCAGGTGGAACTAGTTTAGTTTGAGATTATGGTCAGCATGGACAGGTTGGACCAAAGGGTCTGTTTCCATGCTGTGTAACTCTATAACTCTGCAGACCTGGCAGCACCTGTGAACAGACAAAGAGAGTTAACATTTCAAGTCCCATAATCCTTTGTGAATTCTGAAGAATGGTTATTGCACTTGTTAACTCTCTTTTTTTCCTAGATGCTGCCAGACCTGCTGAGTTTCTCCAGAAATTTTCAATTTTGTTTGTTTCAAATCCCCAACATCTGCTGTTCTTTGTCTTATTTTAGTTTTTCTCAATCACTCCTTTTAAGCTAAACTCATTGAAAAGTATGAGGCAGATTTTCAGACGTGAGATGGGAAGCTTGTGGCAGGAAACCTCCTGATTTAGTAGATCCATCTCTTAATGCAGTTCTTTTTACCTTCAGGGATTGAAGCATGGCCAATTTAGTCCCACCCCCTCCAGAAGATGTCAAATGGCATCCATGGAGGTAGGTCATTGGTGACATGGTTTTGTTGAAGATTCGTCTCAATCTTTTGATGCTTTTGCCAACTTGTATAAAAGGCAGATTGGCCTTCTAGCATATCTACCCATTCACTTATATGCACCCATCCCCATAAAACAAAGCCACTATCATACCCCCTCAAACCTTTCAGGCCACCTCCATAGCTTTGTATTAACCATGAGCAAGCTTCCAAAGCTATGTAAAAATGAAAAAAATGTTAAATTTCTGATGATCTAAGAGAATGATCACACATACTTGATTTGAAGAAAAAATTAATTCATGAACGCAATTTAAAGAATGTAAATCCTAACAAGTGCTCATTGTATTGTAAAAACAAACAACAAATTTCTCTTTGGTGACAGTTTCAAACACAATCAATCCTTTAATAGTTTTTTTTAAAAAGTGTCAACAAAATGCATCTCCAGCTATCCAGCTCAGATAAGTGGGTTTGAAACTCAGACAAGTATTCAGAATGGGCACAGGTGAAATAACAATCCTTTGGAAAACACAGCAATAAAGTCCACTGAAACTCAGGAATGCACAGCTTCAGCAGCCAGTGTCGACTTATTCAGTTTGTGCTGGTTATCTCGTACACTTGTAATTATTAAATACATCTAACTCATTCTTGCATCTCATTAATCTTCTCAATCGGGATTTATGAAAATAAAGCTGAAGCAAACTTTCCAGTAACAAACATCTATTGAAACAGTTCTTTAGCACCCTATGAATAACAGAGTCTCATTAATCTGTAGCCAAACTATTAATACCTGAAACTGTCTTGTGTATTATAAATGTTCCATTACAAACATAATTTTTAGCATTAGGTCAAAAACTGAAATCATCACGATTGTCATCATTGGAGATGATACTCTTCTATATGTATATTACTTTATAAATGTTCTCAAAATTCAATTGAGATTTCTGCATGTTTTTTGACTGATATAGTTTTATTGATTGTAATTAAAGCTATGTTGAAATAAAGAGCTGTGTTAAGCCTGTATTTAAGAGTATAACAGCACAATTACCTCATACTATGTCATGTCATTTCAAGAGAAGCCAGGGCTACAGACTAAATACAGCATTGTTCACTAAGTGCATAAATCATGCTGTAGTGTCAAAATGGAGTATAAACTGGTGAAAAATTATAAACTAAAATTTCAAAACCAGCTTCGGTTCGCAAACTGAATGAATTTAAATTTTTTCTTGCTGTATCAACTAAAGTTAAGGAAAATATCATTTGCTCATAGAAGCATGTTCTAATCAGATTCAAATAATGAAACAAATTCATTTTCTGAATACCGTTTGCACTGCTTCAAATTGTTTAGACTGAAAACTTGATTGGCTTACATGTGTAGTCATTTTTTGTTCCATTTTCCCTTTGAAGCACAACACCATATTAGCTAATGGGTCTTTTTAACATGGATATATGTGGTTGAAATTTGTCCATTAAAGGTTTGCTAACAACAGATCTTCCAAAACTGTCCCTTTGTAAGGTTAGCACAATAGACTATTTAAAGTTAGAAATTCACAGTGTCATAGAGTCAAACCACATGGAAACAGATCCTTTGGTCCAACCAGTCCATGCTGAGCATAATCCCAAATTAAACTAGTCCCATCTGTCTGCTCCTGGTCTACATTCCTCCAAACCTTACTTATTCGTGTATCTATCCAGACATCTTATAAATGTTATAATTGTACCCACATCCACCACTTCCCCAGGAAGTTCATTCCGCACATGAACTACCCTGTGTGTGAAACAAATGGCCTTTTATGCCTTTCTTTAAATCTCTCTCCTCTTGCCTTGAAAATGTCTTAAAATTCCACTCTTATGGAAAAGTCAATAAGTAGACAGCAGGTTTGCATTCCAACCCACCTGCATTCTGATCTTACATTATGTGTTGCAGGAATATATATTGGAAGCTCATTGAAGAAGTGTTCTTGAACATAATTAAACCAGAAGTTTATGGTGCATTAGAAAAATATATTCTTAATTGTCATCAAAAGAAATTAAGGTGGATTAAAGTTTCATTATGGTGAACCTATATTTTGTTATGAAAATTAACCCAGTTTGGTCATAATTGGCAAAGAATAGAACAATCACAGAAATGTCACAGGATAATGTGGGAAACAGAGTATCATTCTGACGGTGTACGTACAACTCTGAGACACGTTTAGGAAAATATTTTGCTATAAAGTCGAGAAAGTTTTATTCTACACTTTACATATTATATAGGTATATATCTAATGTTAGAATAAGACCTGCATCCACGTATAACTCAAGTGACAAATCAGTATTGTGAACCTGTTATAGTCATACCAGATAGTCTCAAGTACTGCCCACTACACAATTCCTCATCGGTATTTCCTCTACAGCATAACCATGTGTTTTCCTGTAGCTATGTCAACTGAAACATGGTGAACCAATCCATTGAGCTGGATTTTTATCTTTAAGGAAGGTAGTGAGAATTGGGAAAATTTCTGAAATGTGCAAGCTGCAGTCAAGCTAGTTGACCCTCGAAGGATTTCAGAGATAGCTATAAGGGCTGCAGGATACTGAGGGCAGACTGTTTAAAAGTTTCACTTCTGTGCTGTGAGATTTCATCACAGTTATAATAAAATAGTAAGGCCCACCTGACTTCACCCATCACACCCCACACACTCTTCATTCCTCATCCATACCAACTCATGCTGTGCCACGGTCTTTCATCCTATCCAAGGCAAGCTATACCACTTATATATCGATATGCCCATTGTATAAAACCAATGATTCCTACATTGACAAAGGGATATGTTTAAAATGTTATTTAAAATATAATTTATACCTTTCCAGTGTCTTAAAAAAGCTTCTTTAATAATGTTAATCATATACATCATTTAAAATATCAATAACAGAAACTGAAAGCACTTGCACCTGATTTACCTTGTGTAAGTAAGCATCATGCAATTGATAGAACAGATCACAGTCAGAGCTGTCAATCAAGCAATGTTTTCTCTAAGGCTGAGCTGTTTCAACAGTCTAGTGATGTGTGGGCTGTCAGCCAAGCCTCAATGTATTCCTAACAGAGTTTCTGCTATTAGTACTTTAAAGAGTTTGGGATGATTGACCATTTTATTATCTTGTAGTGAAAAGACTTTTTTAAGGTATTGAAAAGTTATGATTGAAAGACACATTTAAAAGCCTTTAAAACAAATCGTATTGTCACTGTAGGGTTCATTGGTTATGTAAGGTTACTGAATGAGCATTGAAGTCCTATAGCTTGATTTTTGGGGCATGAAGTGTCATGATTGCTGGATGTGGTGACATAGTTTTATATAAGGTGACATGAGAAAGACAGGTTAAGCTTACCTTTCAAAGGCTTCTATTATTCAGAATATGGATCATGGCACTTCTGAGGTTCTGTGAACCTCAAGTCCTTTAAAGGTTTGGCCCAACTCCATGAAAATTGCTGACAACTAGACCATGCGCATTTCTACAATGGAGCTTGTGCAGCTGAGAGCCTGGAGTGGAGACATGCAACCTGAACCAGCTAGATATTTAAGTAGAATTTCCAGGAATGTGGTCAGAAATCCTGGAATTAAATCCTGACTGCGATTTTCATACTTCCAATGAATCTCACTGACTCCGTGAAAATCCAGCCTATTATTATAGTCGTATCATCAACAGTTCCTAGTTTATGCTAACAAATTCAGATGTTCAGAAAGTGCATGTTTTAAAACTATGAATTCTTGACAGTTGTTGGTTCATGAATTGGATTTAAATTTGAAAATAGATGTTTTTATATATCAGGGATATTAGGCTTTAAGTTTACAAGTGCAAAGAGTCAACTCACAAGAAGTGGTACACATCAAGCTAATAATATATATCTTAAAAAGTATAGTTTCCACTTAACGTTGCATTTACATCTTTGTTAAAAATGCCGTGTGGCTATTTTGACTTGGTTCTGAAACCTTTCCACTTGGACCTATCAGTTAATTGGTTAAAATTCTAACGTGTTTCAACAGTAAGCCCTTCCAAGTTTAAAGTTCAAAAATCAGTTTACCAGAAGTCTGTTTTCCTTAATGACACAGAGCTGTTTGGCCCACTGCCCAAAGCGCTTCTTCCTCAGCAGAAAGGCACAGATTTTGCAATCTTTCACCAAGTCCATGGAGGCTTCCTCTGATGGCCACTGATGGGTCAGCCGTTGACCTTTCCCATCTTCATCCTCTTCATCATAAGATTCATATGCACTGCTCATTACATCCGAGTCATTGTCTATGTGAAGCAATTAATATATTATCAACAAAGCATTACGATCTGCAGGAGATTCAGCAGTTTTGATATATTTGTCAAGACATAGTTCTAAGTAGTGTTTGATAGTCTTGTCTACATTTTTATTAACCTCAGTATATCTTATCTTTTATTCTTCATTCTCTCTCTGCTACTTTTGGACCCCTCGCCAAACTAACTCATTATATCATAATTCTATACAATGCATCAACATTCTACTTTCTTCGTATATTTAACATTGGACTGAGTCAAATGGAACAGAGTGCATATTTAACTTTCATTTAAAGAATTATTTATCCTAATAATATTGACTCATTTTATAAACATAATTCCATCCTTGTGTTCAACTGAAGGAACAATTTTGTAACTGACATCAGGAAAGAAAAACTCTCAATTAAAAAACTTTTGTCAGAAAAGCTGACATAAGATGGTAAGAAATGCATGGAAATACGCAATTATGAACAACAATTAAAAAACAAGGCCTGGTTGTAATACCTTTCATTATCAAATTGTCTCTGACAAAATGTACATGAATAATATCCACTTGCATTTATTCACATGGTCAAGGCGCTGACTGATCTGTGAGCAGTAACAAGACAGCTTTATGCCAGAATTGTGCATCTACAATAGTACGTGGAAGTGAGAAAATTAGCAGAATAAGAAAGAAAGGTAATTATCTGAAGAATACCCTGGGTTTGTTTGCTTGCTTCATTGATCATATGAAGCAGTCTTCTTATATTGAGTGCAGTAATGTCCAGCAGAGCTGTGTGATAGTACATGGCTATAGTTGTTAGAAGGAAATGCTTCAAGGTCACAGTGTCCACACCTATAGTGTTAATTCATCTTTTCCAGTATCAGATGATGATCCTGCTGTGTATTTCCAGCATTTCCTGCTTTCATTTCATATCTTTTGTAATTTGCCATTGTTTTAAAATTTTAATTTTGCTGAATTGAATAATGGCTGAGTGCATATCCTGTGTATTTTGTAATGCTCACCAGGCAATAGATCTCATAATATTGTGAAAACCTTGGAGAAAACAGTCAGTGAACATGATATGAGTTCAGATTGGAACAACTCATCCTTCCAAATGTCATATTGTGTGCATGAAAGCCTCTGCTGCTGACTTCTCCATCGCCGTCATCAATACTACTCTGTAATCGTCCAGCCAGAGCTGCCTTCTCATTGTAGAACATTCCACAAGCAGAACAAAATATTATCTTCAAGTGTTATGCCTAATAACCCAGCTGAGAACTGGCAACACTACTGAATGCTCTTGAATTTGAATGACATTCAAATCTAGGATTGAATCAAGGGATTTTGCACAGTAGGGTACAGTTACCCCTGTGGTGAGTCATGAGCTTCCTATTTGAAGAATTTTAAAACTATACAAACTCTTTATAAACTCCACAGATGACATATAGATTGAGATATCACCTTCATCCAAATATAAATGGGTTCACTGATCTTTCCTTTGAAAGATTTTGTAAAATAATTAAAAGCATTCAGAAATTTAAAACACAAACACGAATTGAAGAAATGAGGATTTGCAAGATGTGTTAAAGCTAGAGTCATAGAGATGTACAGCACGGAAACAAACCCTTTGGTCCAACTCATCCATGATGACCAGATATCCTAACCTAATCTAGTTCCATTTGCCAGCACTTGGCCCATATCCTTCTAAACCCTTCCTATTCATGTACCCATCCAGATGCCTTTTAAATGTTGTAATTGTACCAGCCTCCACCACTTCCTCTGGCAAATCATTCCATACATTCACCACATTCTACGTGAAAATATTGCCCCTTAGGTTCCTTTTAAATCTTTCCCCTCTCACCCTAAACTTATGACCTCTAGTTCTGGACTCTTTCACCCCAGGGAAAAGACCTTGTCTATTTACCCTATCCACGCCCCTCTATAAGGTCACCCTCAGCCTCTGACGCTCCAGCGAAAACAGCCCCAGCCTATTCAGCCTTTCCCTGTAACTCAAACCCTTCAACCCTGGCAACATCTCTAACTTGCAGTAAAAACTCCTGAAATAACTGACGTCAACGGAAATCATGAATTTATAAGTTAAAATAAATAAAATGGTTTTAAAAAAATACTAATTGGCATTTCCGGATTCAAAATGTTAGCTCTGTTTCTCTATCCACAGATGCCAAGTTTCTCCAGCATTTTCTGATTTTTCTTCAAAAACAGCCTGTAGTTGTTAGACACTTTCATTCTATTTACAACCCTGAACTCCACGTACTTTTCACTTCAATTCTCTAACTTACTACTTCCTTTGGATTTCTCTTTTTTTGCTTCCACCACTATTTCAGTCAGACTTACTAGAAGCTTCAGAGTGAGCATTTTAGGTCCATTACCTTTGGCCTCAACATGAGTTTAACTGCTTTCAGAAGGCGTAAGAGCCTCTAGCCCACACTGCTCATACACCCTCAACCCTCCAACCCAATTGTCATTGTACCACTTACTGTTCATGCGAATACAAGATTATTTCAGGACCCCTACCATCTTCCAAGGGCACTCATATTTCACTGCCAACTGTATAGCCACTCACCGAGTACTTGCTATGGACAGACCTCAGCAGCCATGTGGAAATGAAAAAAAACTTCAAACAATCTAAAAGAGCTCTCACTTCAACACATTTAATAAGTGAAATAAGCTCCCATTCATAAAAATAAAACATGACAAACTTTTAATTGTCATGGTTAATTTCTTATTAAAGCAAAGTTTTTTTTCTGTTCGGACACTACACCAACCTTAGATAATCTTTTAAATTAAACCCTCAATAAAACTCTAAATTTATAATCCCTGGTGAGATAATTGTAACTTTTGAAACTCAGCCGAAGAATCATAATGAAATAATATCCTTTGGAGAAATACTAACAAAGGACTCTATTGCAAACTTTATGACCAGATGCTATTAGTTTTCTCTAAAATGAAGCAGATGGGTAATATTATCAAAACAGTCCAGCAAAGGTGTATTTTAAATGATCAGTGATAGCTGCAATCTAACTTTTTTTTAAATCAAGTTTAAAGAGCAGGGCATCTAAAAAACTTCAGATCATGACAGTTTTATAGATCTTATGCATGCCTCAAGATCATTTAATCAATTCCAATAATGTATGACTCCCACATTGCAGGCTAATGTCATTGCATCTTACAAACTAGGGTCTGTTTGAATTATTGACTTAATTTGATCCTGATGATTTTGTCTTCCTTTCCTATATGAGTCATGTCTTTCCTGTCTCCTACCCCCACCTGCAAAGAAATTGGATCTGTCAGCTGTGAGGGTATGTTTTCCTATCTGCAATTTTAAAAAACCTAATATTGTGAGTTATTTCTAAAACAAAAGACATACCACATCATATGTTATACACAATTATTTCTATTTAAATCTTTTAAAGTAAGCAATAAAGGAGAAAATATTATGTAACTACATGAATGCTTATGTTCTCCAATTATCCTGGTAAGTGGGTAATTGTTGTCAGCATCTTCATAGTAGCCATCTTCAATAGAGTTTGGTGGACTGGAACTGTCTGAAAGAAAGGGAATATATAGAATTATAAAAATACCTGTTGTAAAAAAAATCTTGAACCAGTGCTGATCATGTTGACTAAATTAAAATAGGTTTAGAAAAACAAAAAAAAAAGTTTGCACTAACAACCTCAACATGCCCCAAAGCACCCCACAGTTAATGAAATACTTTAAGTGTAAACATTGTTACAATGTAGAAAATAGTAGCTAAATTCTGCACAACAAGGTCTCACAAATAGCAAGATGAAAAATTCAAGATACCCCCTCAAAAACAACTCCACTGAATTACTGGAACATTACTATTACCATCTTTTATAAATATTCTTTTATTTTAAAAATTATTAAATATGAGCTGGTTGTAAAGTATTTTTTGCCTATTTCGCCCTCCAACAATGTGTAACTTGTGCAGTGTTCTATTCACATGTTTTACACTTCCTTGATTAATAATGGTTCCATCTCTTACAGTCTTCAAATACATACTTCTACTTATGCATTTTCAGAAATATTAATAGAACCACATTACTCCAAACTTGTTTCCTTGAAGATTATTATCTTAAACGCCTTATTAATATTTCAATATTTGCTTTTCTTACTGGACTTTATTTATTGATTTAAAATTCTGGACTAGCTTGACTAGATTTGAAATTTGACCATGTTTGGTCTGAAACCAAACCTGACTGCCAAGTTTATGGGATGATCCCAGACAAGACCACCAAATTATGTTATGATCTGCACTGGAATGAATAATTGTTTATTTTTAATGTAGGCAAATGATGATATTCATAGGACTTATTAAAAGAATAAAAGAACAAGTTTCCATAGGTTTGAACAAACAATAATGCTTTACTGTACAAGTCAAAACATTAATACAATCTATAATGCTTGTACAATTTATTATAACACTCAAACTAATACATGGTAGATGTGGGTAATAAATTGTGACCAAACAGAAAACAGTGTACATCAAATAATAAATATGATCAGACAGATCCCACTGATTTTTCAATGATTTCCATAGACTTTAATGACATGATGGATTATCAAGTCTCAGCAGACTTCACAAGGGCTTCCAATTCTTCACCTGAACCTTGACACTTCCTCTTAAGAACCATTCTATCTTGGACTACCTCACTGACTGCTAGTGTTCTGGTTCTTTTCTTGGGCCCAAACTTCTTTCAGCTCTGAAAATTACACTAGGACTTAATCATAGGTACAACTCCAGCTTTTCACTGACAACTAGTTTCAGCAAGTGATACCTGCCCCAAGGTTTTCCCAAGCTCTAAGCTTGCTCAGTTGATTGCAGCAAATACTGTGTGTAGCTTTTCAACTTTGACACTCAGCTGTATTGATTATTAGTTGCATACAGCTTCTTATGATCCTGCAAAACTTCTTGTAGTTTTCCAAAGCCTTACTGCAACACCTAGTTACATAACAACTCCAAGAACATGGCCTGAGTTCTAACAGAACAGTTATCCAGCTGCTCTTGGGACTTAGCTCTGCCCCTTCCCCTTGCATTGTTCAGTTCAAGAGCCTACTCTCCATCTCCAATCTGGTCGGCATGGACAGGTTGGACCGAAGGGTCTGTCTCCATGCTGTACATCTCTATGACTCTATGCTCACTGACCTTTAGATGCTACTGCATGTAATTTTTTGAACAGTCTGTAATCTATTGAACTGCATTTCAGTGGCTGCCAAAATACCCTGAATATCCCATTGAACCTTGTAATAAGCCCCTCCTGTTGGATAGAATTGCATGTTGTCATCCAGCAAATGTTGGAACTGCATGTGCCATGAGTGTTACCAATCATAGCTTTCTCAGTACAACCAAATGATATAATTTGAGGATTACATCACACTATCTTTAGTGTTATGGAGGAATCATTTAAAATCTTTGTGTTTTACTGATGTCTTCAAATTTTTTTCAAATGAGGCGCCTTCTCTTAATAGAACCAAATTCTTGCTGGAATACACTATCAACAGTGCTGGCTGCATTCCAGTACCTTGCTCAAACAGTGGTGATGTTTTAGTTAGTTCAGCTTGGTAAACTATTCTTCCATAAGAACTATTCTTCCATTGGTAAGCTCATTCCTTCCTTTGATAGATACCAACACGCATATGCTTTCCATTAATGAATCATTGGGTAGCAATGATGAAAACTTTGTCCTGATATTCCATTGAGAAAAGCGAACTTAGAACAGAGCAGGAATCAAATTTACTACTGGTCACTATGGATTTTTTAAAACATGTTTAATTGTCACTCTCTTGCTCACATCTGTACCCAATTTCCACCTGAAAGAACAGATTAGATTTTATAGCTTTAAAATAGTTTTTTTTGGTGCTATTAACAATTATAATTTGTAAAATCTTATCACCTATTTAGGTTTGGCTGTGATAATTTCTGTGACTTAAATAAGATGTGCTCAATTTACGAATGCCAGTATTAAGGTAATGTAATGAGATCAATAATAGTGAATACAGGAGTAGTTCACATCTGATTATACTGCAGAATCCTGGCTATCAATTAATGAAAAAAAATGCAATTTCCTAGCTTAAATAGAGAGGAGTGGGAACGATCTTGGAACAGTTAATTAGTAATAGTTATTCTATCTACTGTTCTGTTAAGCTTTCTAATAGAGTTAAGTGTCCAAGTTCTTCTTTCTTTTGTTGTATTTTAACTGTAGTGTTTGAATAAATTGTGTTTTGCTTAATGTTGAGTAATTTGACATTTGAATTGTATCTAGAACCCAGCTCTGGTCCATAACAAATTCAACTCCCCACTGGCTTCAAAAACAGATGCCCGACCCTCAAACTATAGAGCTGTGTGCATCACAGGAGTTACGAGGAATCTTCACACATGGTTGGGTGGTGGAGCATAGGAGGAATTTTAGAACCCCGCAAGCCACGATAGTGTGCAGGATGGAGAGTATTCACCTTTTCTAATAACACCTAACCCTGAACTAACTGCATATTACATTAAGATGTCAGCTAACTCCTCCAATCTTGGCATCATTGAAGCCTTTAACTGCCTCAACACAATAATATGTGCAGCTGGGCAGGAATAGTGAAGGAGGCCAGCTAATATTTTTTCACATGGGTCTAAAAACGTGAGAGGTGCTGTACATTCTTTGGGGGTCTCGGTGGGCACTGAGGACATTCCCTCTGCAGATTCTACCTCTCATTTGTATCTCCCCCACCAGACTCCAAATTATCCCCACCACTCCCTACAGTCACCCTCTCTCCCTATCTAATAACTCGATGTACTTTTCAGTTCAGCATCTATGGATTGTCTGCTGGTGATTAACATAGTTCTATAGATTGAGGGCATCTGTTTGGAAACAGTTGGGGAGTGGAATTTGTTATGGACCAGATTGGTTCCCCTCAAAATATATTAAGAAAGGTAGCCTAAACTTTAAAGTTTTCTTATTTTAAAGATAAATGTTAGGTGCTGTGTTCTAGATACAATTCAATTGGTCAAACTACTCAATGTTGAACAAAACACAATTTATTCAAACACTATAGTTAAAATACAACAAAAAGAAAAAGAATTTGGAAACTTAACTCTAATGGAAAGCTTAACAGAATACTAAATGAATAACTATTACTAATTAACTGTTTCAATATAGTAACACCCCATAAACGCACCCTTGGCAAAAAGTCAAATTCAGAAAACACATATTATTGTGTTGAGGCAGTTAAAACGTCTGACATGCAGTTCTCCAATCCAGGAGAAAGAAGATCAAAATACAATTCTGAGAGAACTCAGAAATTATATAGCAGCTGTAAGAGATTTACTGCTTTCCGATGCTGCTGAGACCCCAGCAATAACTGCTGAAATCTAACTAAAAATCCTGGATCTGAGATACCTTGACAACATCCACGCTGTCTCTATTATTCTAACATTAAAAAAAAAACCCCAAGGCTCATAAGTTGTTTATCTTCTCATAGATTGCTTGGTACCTGCTCCTCAATCTCTATCTAAAAGAAACCAGGACAAAACACACCTCTTAAAGCCCCATCATTGTCACAGGTTTGAGTCAGAAATGTTTTTAAGGCCACATGGCACATGATTGTAGGTGTATAGGAGGCACTGCGTTTTGTAAACTTGGCAGACTCAAACCCGACTTTTCCACTGAGGGCCGGAGAGGTAGGATTGTGTGCGTGTGCATGTATACGTGCATGTGCCTGTGACTGTATGCAATGGTTTGTGTATACTTTCTCTCTATTGCATTTGTGAACTGCACAGGTTACTTATTTAAGTGCTTTGCTCCTTTGACTTATTTTGTTGAAAAAGGTAAAGCTGTAACTACCATGTTGTCTGCCAAAGGTCTTTAGGGGGTTTCTGCATGCCCATGTTGCTTATAGCAAACAGTACTTAAAGTCTTGGTTTCTGGTTTGGCACATCATACTAATGGAAGCACAACACAGGACAAAGGCTAAATACAGCAAGACTATTGTTGTCTTGGTAACCTGCTATTAGAATCACATCTCAGTTATATATTATATGACTGTTGTATATTATTGTTTAAGCCTGCTTGTTATAATCATATTACTTGTAAAAAATGTTTTGTTTGTTTATTGGTTATTGATAAAATAAATATAAAACATGTATACTATTTTTAAGGCGAGCTAGAACAATATTAGAAGGATGGGAGAATTTGAGATGAAGAGAAGTATTCACAATCAGCACATTGAGAGAAACCACTTGAGGATAGTTGTGCCATTTTGAGATGAAAATACATTTCAAGCTCTATTTCTTATACCTTCCCCTCCCCTAACTCCACAAGAACAATATAAATGAAAAATGTCATGCTTTGTTCTCTGACTTTAGCCCATTCATCAAAGGCCACAATACTATGCTTCCTTTGTGATTTTTAAACAATTCCATTCCCTTCCAAAATAACGTGCAGCAGTCTAAAAACTCTAAAAGCTGTCATTACAAAAGAAAAAAAACATGAAAGAATAATGGACTCACTCATTTATTCTTGTTTGATAAAAAAAAACTTATACAGGTATTTCTTTAGATGTTAAGCTAGCAATGGGATTTAAGATGAAGGAAATATAAATCATTTGAAGTCAGCGAATATCTGTGTTCCAGCCTGAATTAGCTGATATTACAGTTCTGTCCATCATTTTCCAGAAAGGATATAAAGCACCTACAAAATGACTGGAAAAGGTATCATTGGATAGCTGAAAATCTTTTCCCTTGGTAAAATGCTGAAGCATATAGTCTTCACGTATTGTTCACGTTCGCAAGAGAAAACAGAGACCTGATGGAACATGGCCTTCCCCTATGAAAAATGTGCAAGACTTACATTCATATGCATCACTTTAACATAAGAACATAGGATTTAGGAACGGGAATAGGCTATTTAGTCCTCTGGGCTTACTCCACCTTTCAAACAGATCTTGCCTGATCAGGCTGTAGTTTCATCTTCACTTTTCTATCTGCGCTCCAATTTCCTTGACTCACTTGTCTATCAAAAATCTAACTAACTCAATCTTAAAGACAAAGTGTCTACCACCTGTTAGGGAAGAATATGCCACATTCTCATGACGTTAGAATTCCATTCTACATTGGTGGTACTGAAAACTTCAACTCCCTCAAAAACTGCAACTTACCTGAAATAGTTAATTTGAGTAAGTTTACTTTTCATGTTTGTATGATGAATAGGATATGGAAAGATCAGTTAGGATCAGGACCCAAACATCTGTTTCTGGGGTATCATCCAAGTTAAATCTTTCAGGCAAAACCTGTACCAATCATCATGTACCTAGATGTACACTACAAGCTATTTCAACTTGACAGAAACAAGAAATCATCAAGCTTGAATGACAGCAAATTCAAAACTAATCTGTAGAAACAAAGGAAATAGCCAAATAGACCTCAATGGAACAGAACCCATAAGGAAATGGTGGAAACACTTAGTATTGTTTAATTCAGATAGAAAATAACATTTCCGACTGTGCAACACTCCCTCAGCACTGAATGTAAACGCCAGCCTAGAATACATGCTTATGCTTTTTAAGTGAAATTTAAAACCAAACTTCCCGTCTCCCCCAACCTTTTGACTCAGAGGCAAAACTTCCAACACTGAGCTAAAGCTGACTTTATTGTATGTTATATTTTTGCTGTATTTTGAAAAATGATTGCTGACAAAGAGAATGGCAGAAATGACATTACATAGCAATAATAATAATTTAGTTTTAGATTAGATTAGATTAGATTACATTACATTACAATGTGGAAACAGGCCCTTCGACCCAACAAGTCCACACTGACCCGCCGAAGCGCAACCCACCCATACCCCTACATTTACCCCTTACCTAACACTACGGGCAATTTAGCATGGCCAATTCACCTGACCTGCACATCTTTGGACTGTGGGAGGAAACCCACGCAGACACGGGGAGAACGTGCAAACTCCACACAGTCAGTTGCCTGAGGCGGGAATTGAACCCGGGTCTCCGGCACTGTGAGGCAGCAGTGCTAACCACTGTGCCACCGTGCCGCCCACACCACTGTGCCACCGTGCCGCCCCCACGGTTTTTAAGTTATCAAATTAAAAAAATACTCTGTACAAAGATAGGTTCTAGAATGCTTTTCTCACCATTCTCCCACTGATTATCTTCACTATTTTACAAATACTAGAATTGTTCTTGTTCTTTTAAAATTGTGTTTCTTCTCCTAAGCATAGCGTCCCATATGGCCACTATGTTCACTCAGCTAAAATCAAGATTGATTGTGCAATTTCCGACTTATTTTCTCAGGTCTCAAAACTGTAGCATTTCTTCTGTCCCTTGATCTTCACTTAATCATAAAAGTTTTGAAAACCTCACTGACTGTCATTTTGTAATTTCTCTCAGCTTTGGTTGTTATCATTTCAACTTTGGCCATATCCTGTTCTATTTACCTTGGCCCTTTATCTATGTTATTGAATTAAAAACAAGAAAAAAATGTTTTCACTTTTTATTGCATTTGATTTCTAACCAAACTGAATACAGATCTTCTGGAAATGGATGCATAAGACTTTGGGAAACATCAATTCTTGCTAGACTAGAGATATTCCTTAGAAAAAAAAAGGATCATTAGAATATTGGAAAATTTTAGTTGGGTTGCAAGTAGAATTTCAAAAAAGACATATTTGTACATAAGACACAAAAAAGATTAGAAAAAATGAATAGTTTAGGAACTGAGCACATTGTTAAGTTCTTTGTAACCTTGCTTCAATATACATAGAACATTACTTCTCTACATTTCCTTATTAACTGTAACCTAGTCCTCTGACTGATGTTAGTAGTGACAGTTCTTTTATTTTTAAACTTGCAGTAATTAATGATAATCTCTAAATATTTATACAAATCCCTGGACAGAATTGAGAGATTCTGGCAATATGCTGGTTTGGGAAGGCTCTACAAATTGTGTTCATTTTTGCAGGTGTGCAGAACTTGTTACCACACTTTAAGTTTGGTCAAATAAAAATTCCTAAGTGAGAAATTGAGAAGTTAAAGAAATCAAGGTATAAAAGTTTGGTACTTTTTTTTTAAAAGCTATTCTCAGTGATGATAAAATCAAGTTACTCACAAGTTCAAGGACTTGACACTCATTAATCTGTTCACCTTTGGTGATTAAAAACCTACTCTCAATTATGTTAATAAAACTACATAGAGCAATCCGTTGTAAATAAGTTAGGGAATAATTTTAATGGAAAGGAAACAAAATGAAGTTGTTATGTTCTACTATTTTCCCAGTTCCAGCTATCTTCCTTGCCTCCCCAAGATTCCTGTTCACCAACCTCCCCTTCATCTTGCTTCTTGCTGTGCACTCTATCCTTTTGCTTATTGACCCCTTCCTGACTCTCCTGTTCACAAACCCAAACCTCCCACTCACTGACCATCCCTTTCCTGAATCCTCATTTTAGACTTGGGACAGAGATCATCTGAGGGAGGGAGGAAGCCAGAGGTTTGTAACTAGACAGGAAGAGAGGGAAGTGGAAACTGGGAAGGTCAGCAAGCAGGAGGTACACTGCAAGCAGAACACAGCAAAAGCAGCTGCAATGATTACTGATGAGTTTGGCTGATGAATTTAAAAAAGAAGAATGAAATGGCTTGACATCCAATGTACTGCATAACAGGTTTATACATGTCTACTATGTGCTAGACCAGGCAGTAGGCAACTGCAGTGCGACAGCCTGTCTTGTGACTGATTAAGCAGCTCATGTTTAATTGAGTGCTGAACTTCAATTTTGAACTTCCAAAGTGCTCATGGCTTCTATCAGAAGAGATTTGCAAACAAGATTGATTTCTTTAAAATGGGGAATTAATTTCCTAAACTGCATTTGATCAATAATTGATCGACTGACCCTAAATTTCAATAGGGTTCTGCCGATTCCCTGCGGAAAGATTCCATCGGTAGTCCAAGTGATTGCTTTATTTCAGATACAAATGTTTAAATGTTGTCATAAGCAGGCATTTGAGTCGCAATTGTATTTCAAGCAGTACAATGTAATGAACACAATCGTTTTTAAATACTGTGTATAAAAAAAATTAAAGGAAATATCACTACATTGTGACAATCCCTGGAATAGACAAAATGCAAATATTTTTGTGATTTATTTACATATACAAGTAGATTCTATCCTAGCTGTGCAGTGAAATAGCAAAGCTTCAGTGAATATTTCAGGCCATCTTACTAAATTTATTATTTTATAAGATGGCATTAAATTTGTAGTCTAGTCTTATAACTTGATTGACAAAAATTCAATTTACGGTGTGGAATCCAGATTATAGTTACAATTCCAAAAATGACCATCTGTTCAGCACAAGATTATTTTGACAACCAGGGACATCACAATGTGAAAGCAAACCTTTCAGAGAAGAATTCTAATCAAATACAGATTGAAGTGTACTGAGACTGCAAAATGGGGTCCTGAGAAAGTAGTATTCACTGGTTTATTTAGTACATTGTTGACATTACAATATTTTATTAACAACATAAATACTTAATGGTGATGATGTAATTCTGGACTGAAGATGAGCTTAGCTGTTTCTGCATTTAAACCTTGCTGACCTGAGACTTGTACTGCAAACCTTCTGGAAGCACTAGAGGTTTTTGCTGACTGTCTGCTTTCTACTCCAACCACACAGCTCTGGCTGAACAACTAGGTGGTATCAGCTGCTGAGTCGGTAAAATCTTACCCTTCATTCGTAGTCAAGTCATAAACTGGAATTAAAGATTTCAACATAAATAAAGAAAATTATACAATATAAACAACTATTCACCCCTCCTGATTTCAGAGTATATTTGTTTCGTTGGACTTTTCTCTTTGACTGCACAGAGAATATTACAAGTACCATGACTGGTTTAGGTAACAATTCACAGATGTAGACTGTTGCTTGGAATCTGATCTTTTTTTTTGTTTTATTCATTTATAGATATGGGCATCACTGGCAACAGCAGAATTTATTATTGATTCCTAATTGCCTTTATGTAGTTGTTGGTGAGCCACCTTCTTACCTGCCACTGAATACCTTGTTAAGCCATTTCAGAGGAATGCTAAGAGACAATCATATTGTCACAAGTCACACATATGCTAAACTGAATAAGACTGCCTGATTTCCTTCCGTCAATGACAGTAGTAAACCAGATGGGTTTTTACAACAATTCAGTACTTTTCTGGTCACTAATATTGATTCAACTTCTTAATTCTAATTAATTATTTAATTAATTGAATTCAAATTCTACAGTTGCCATTGGAGGACTTGAAGTCATGTCCCTGGCAAATAATTCCAGTCTTCTGGATTAGTCCAGCAAAATCATCATTAAATACCCACATTAATTTGACTGCACTGACAACCAGAAGTAAAGTCCAGTTACCTTGATCAAATGAGGCTTGAAAGCTGAAAGGAAACTAGGATTAGCGTAACAATCCTTTACCCATGGTTCCGTTTGGAACCAGCATACCTTGTGCAATGTTTTCACAGATTGCTCATCATTTAAGTGATTTAGTAAGAAAACAAATGGTGATTCTGTCATTACAAAATAGATTCACATGATTCCTCTTCAAATGACCAAGACACTTACTGCGAGAGGTGAAGTACTCAGGAACCTTTCCTGGGCTTAATGGTACAGCTTCTTCATAATAATCTTCAGGTGGTGGTGTTGTGGGTAGAGGAGGTGGTGTATCAGACATTCCCTGAATAAGAGAAATTTATTTCACAAATCAGAATTTCAGTACTACCAATTACATCTCGCAAAGTCTCATAAACACTGATAAACGACGAAATAATCAGCTTCAATAATGCTGGTTGAAAAAAATGATTTTCACTTATGTCACACTTCACCACCACCAGATACCTAATTTTCTAGCCAATGAAGTGCTCTTTAAAGTGTGGTCCCTGTTATAATGTAGGACATATGGCAACTAATTTACATTTAGCAAATTCCCGTGAACAATAATTGAGACATTGACCACATAATCTGGTTTTTGTGATTAAGGAAAACTATGGACCGGTTCAATGGGGATACCCTCCCTGCTTTTCTTTAAAACAGTGCCATGAGATCTTTTCTATCAGAAAGCAAGTAGATGGGCCTTCTTTTACACTTCATCCAAAAGGTAGCACCTCCTACTGATCAATGGTCTGTCAATACTACACTGGAGTGACAGCCTTGATTCTTACGAACATAATGGGATTCGAACTTGGAACCTTGCAATGTGGGGACAATTGTGCCCCTGAGTAACAACATACATACCAGTCAAGACAGAGAAATCTCCTGCTTTTCCTTGAATCTTGCTATTCCATTTTTTTTGAGAAGGCATACTTACCGCCAGTTAAATATTTCATTCAGAAGTCCTTCACATTTTGGTTAAATCTGGTCAAGTTTAGCTGTCAGTTAAATTGTGTGGTTGACATATTGAATAAGAACTGAATCCAAAGTTCAACTTAAGTCTTAAAGTCTAATATAATAAAAAAAGTTCAACTTTTGTTTTGGTTGTCCTTCATTTAAACTTTATTCAAGGCTTTTTTTAAAAAAGAAAATGATATTGTTTTCTGAGTTGTCAGATATTTATGGACTATATTTTGCGCATGACATTTATGCAGAACTCAACTGTGACAGGACTCCCTAACTATGGGGACAAATTGCATTGTTGATTCTTCAGTACATAATTGTCTAATGACAACTCTACTTTTTATTAATTACATTGCCCAAAAGAAATTAACCTCAATCAAAAATATCATTAAAATGGTAACTTCTACAGTTAGCAATTGAACAAGAATGATTTGAGGAAGTAAAAGGATTTGCTACAGTCAACATATTAAAGATTAGAAGTATTTATTGATTTGATTTGTCAAAAAGAAAATAATGGCTCCTTTCCTATACTGATTATTTTAGCAGCATTTAGGAAGGGCCCAAACACACTCAACTCACTGATTTGGAATGGGGAGCTTCCTGGGAAGGCATCTGAATCTGGTTTCCATCCTTATGTTCCTCCTGCATGTCTTTAAGGTCACATAGTTCACAATCTGCATTTAAACAAGCAAGGTTTATAATGTAACTGTTCTAAAAATAGCACAAAATTGTTCACGAGCAATTAGTGCATCGAGTGATTAGTGTTTTTTGCATTTTCTGTGTAGCTCATGTGTCACAGGAGGCAGCACGATAAGAGGTTCATTACCGTTAATTAAGCTGCTGATAGTGACTGATTCCTGAGTGCTGGCAGTGCTCAAGAGAGGAAATAAATTTTACAAAGTGTGTTTTCTTCACAATACTCATTGTTGGTAACAAGCATTCTTTTCCATATAACTTTATTATTACAATTGCCATACACATTCTTCTTGTGTGAGATCTCCTGTGCTGGATATATAAGACTTCAGAGTCACAGACAATCCATCTCAATTGTCAGATAGCCAAAAGGTAATTTGATTTGATTAGTACTTTTTTTTTAAAAAAAGACTAATATCCCATAATATCATAGCAATGTTGGCAGCAATATCAGGAATTTCTTTGTAAACACAGTAATCAATGTATGGAATGGACTTCTTGATGAAACAGTGCAGAGAAATGCCTGGAATCGTTTAAGAAATTTTGTAAAATGATATTATATTGAGGAGCCTGAAATGTGTTGCTGCTTCAATATTCTGTAATAATCCAAACAATCTTTCATATCATTCACAATCTGTGAACTGAAGAGAGCTGTACTTGTTTGTATAGTTTTAGGAGTCTCCAAACCCAACCCAGAAACTACCATCACAAACATTTGATTTTCATTTTGGCAGGCTGGATTTTACAGTAGTTGTGGCAGGTAATTCTGGAATTAACCCAAGATGGTAGTAGAGCAATGTGGTTACAAGGCCTGCCTCAGAGTGCTGGCACTTCCTTTAAGAAATGAGAGAAATAATGAAATCTGCAGCTTTCACAATTGATCACCAACACACTACCCCTATGCTTTTTATACAATGCATTCATGCAATGTGGGTGTTGCTGGTTGGCCAGCATTTATTGCCCATCCCAAGTGGCCCTTGAGAAAGTGATGGTGAGCTGCCTTCTTGAACCGCTATAGTGTGTATGATGTATGTTGACCCACAGTGCCCTTAGGAAGGGAATTCCAGGATTTTGAGCCAGTGACACAGTGGAACAGCGAAACATTTCCAACCTGGATGGTGAATGGCTTAGAGGGGAATTTGCAGGCGATGATGTTCCCATGTATCTGATGTCCTTGTCTTTCTAAATGGTAATGATTATGGATTTGAAAGGTGCTATTTAAGGAGATTTGGTGAATTTCTGCCATGAATCTTCCAAAGGTAGACACTACTGCCACTGAGCATTAGTAGTAGAGGGAATGAAGTTTTGTTAATGTAGTGCCAATCAAGTGGGTTGCTTTGTCTTGGAAGATGACAAGCTTTGAGTGGTTTTTGGTTTGCATTCATCTAGGCAAATGGGGAGTATTCCATCACACTCCTAACTTGTGCCTTGTGGAGAGGCTTTCGCTAATCAGAAGGTGATTTACTTGCTGCAGTTTTCTTAAATTCTGACCTTCCAATCATTGTATTTATATGATAAGTCCAGTTCAGTTTCTGATCAATGGTAACCCCAGGATGTTGACAGTGATGGATTCAATGTTGGTGATGCATTGAATACCAAAGAGCAGTGGTTAGATTCTCTCTTATTGGAGATGTTAACTGGCTAGCACTTGTGCAGCACAAACATTACTTGCCACTTGTCAGCTCAAACCTGGAAATTATCTAGGTTTTGATGTATTTGAATATGGACTGCTTCACTTTTGAGGAGTTGAGAATGGTGCTGAACATTGATAGTCACACAGTGAACGTCCCTACCTCTGACCTTACAATGGATAGATGTTCATAAATGAAGCTGATTGGACCCAGACAATACCCTGTGGAGGACCTCCAAAAAACACAACCACCTTCCTTTGTTCTAGGTATGACTCTAACCAGTTTAGTTTTCCCCATGCTTCCTACTGATTTCAGTTTTGCTAGGGCTCCCTGAGGCCACACTCTGTCAAATGCAGCATTGATGTCAAGGGTAGTCACTCTCATCTCACCTCTGAATTCAACTTTTTTTGCCTGTGTTTGAACCAAAAATGTAATGAGATCAGGTTAGAGTAACCTTGATAGAATCTGGATCAATGGTGCTGGAAGAGCACAGCAATTCAGGCAGCATCGAGGAGCTTCAGCAAAATCGACGTTTCAGGCAAAAGCCCTTCATCAGGAAAGATAGAGCTCAAACTGGGCATCACTCAGCAGGTTATTGCTGAGCAGATGATGCTTGATAGTACGGTTGATGACACCTTCCTTCACTTTATTGATGATCGAGAGTAGACTGATGGGTGGTAATTGGCGGGGTTGGATTTATCCTGCTTTTAGTGTATAGGACACACCTGGATAATTGCCCATGTTGTCAGATAGATAGCAGTGTTGGCGCTATACTAGAAGAGCTTGGCAAGGGATGTGGGCAAGTTCTGGAGCATGAGTATTTAGCAGTATTGCAGAAATACTGGCAGTGCTCATAGCCTTTGCAATATCCAGTGTGACTAGCTGTTCTTTGATATCAATTAACTGAAGGTTGGCATCTGTGATGTGGGGATCTCTGGATCATTCACTTAGCATTTCTGACTGAAGACTGTTGCAAAGGCTTCAGTCTTATCTTTTGTATTGATGTGGTAGGCTTCCCAGCAGCTCCATTCATGTAAACTCATGCCAAGTGGTTAGCACGGTGGCTCAGAGGTTAGCATTATTGCCTCACAGTCAGGGACCCAGGTTCGATTCCCAACTTGGGCAACTGCTTGTGTGGAGTTTGCACATTCTCCCCGTGTCTGTGTGGGTTTCCTCCAGGTGTTCCGGTTTCCTCACACAGTCCAAAGATGTGCAGGTCAGGTGAATTGGCCATGCTAAACTGCCCATAGTGTTCGGTGCATTAGTCAGGGGTAAATATTTGGTAGGGGGATGGGTCTTTGGAGGGTCGGTGTGGATTTGTAGGGAATCTAATCTAATTCATATGCTCCCCATATATTCTCCATGTAAGTTCTGCCTGAACATCTTATTGGATTTGGTGTAATATTTTGTTTCACAAAGCAGAGTCAGGAGTGTAACTGAAAAAAGGTCCAGTTCAGCCTCTCGCAATTGCCAGGATTAAAAGATGGAACTAGTGCTTCAAGACTAGAATTAGTGCCTGAGGCCAAAGACAATGGCTTTGAACTTGCCAATACTATTAGGAAAATGTCTGCTCATCCAGTTCTAGATGGCAGATGACCAATCTAATAAGTAAGAGTCAGTGAAAGGACCAAGAAAGGCATTGGTGTGTAGAGCTGGGCGTCCTTTATGTAAATGTCGATGCTGATGTATTTTTGATATTATTGCCAGCACCATAAATATGAGAAACAGGCCATCACCGGTAGACCCTTAGAGATAGCAGAGTGCAAAAAGACTGGTGTGAGAGTGGGAGAGACGTCATAGAAGATAATTCTCTGGGTATGATTGTATAGCAAAGAATGGAATCTGATGAGTGATGTCCAAACTGGCTAATGGAGCAGAATTTGTGAATAATCATGTTAAATGCTGCAGACTAGTCAAGGACGTTGAAGGAGATAGTGTCCATGGTAACCTATCACAGCAGCTTGGATTTTGGAGGTGACAGGGACTTGGGAGAGAATGACGATTAGAAGGATCTCCTTTTTGAAGGAGATTAATGATGATGATTAATTTGAAGCGAGATAGACAACATTAGAGAAGAATTACAACAGTTACCAGATATCCTAACCTAATCTGGTCCCATTTGCCAGCACTTGGCCCATATCCCTCTCAGCGAAAGTGAGGACAGCAGATGCTGGAGATTAGAGTTGAGAGTATGGTGCTGGAAAAGCGCAGCAGGTCAGGCAGCATTCCTCAGATGCTGCCTGACCTGCTGTGCATTTCCAGCACCACACTCTCGACCCATATCCCTCTAAACCCTTGCTATTCATTTAACCATCCAGATACCTATTAAATGCTGTAATTTTATCAGCCTCCACCACTTCCTCTGGCAGCTCATTCCGTACACGCATCATCTTCTGTGTGAAGAAGTTGCCCTTTAGTGCCTTTTCTGTCTTTATCCACTCACCCTAAACCTATGCCATTTAACTCTGGATTCCCCCCACCCCAGAGAAAATATCTTGTCTATTTATTCTATCCATGCCCCTCCTGATTTTATAAATCTCTATAAAGTCACCCCTCAGCCTCCAATGCTCCAGGGAAAACAGCCCCAGCCTGTTCAGCCTCTCCCTATAGCTCAAGTCCTCCAACCCTAACAACATAATCACATGATGTGATCTATATGGACTTCAGTAAGGCTTTTGACAAGGTTCCCCATGGGAGACTGGTTAGCAAGGTTAGACCACATGGAATACAGGGAGAACTAGCCATTTGGATATACAACTGGCTCGAAGGTAGAAGACAGAGTGTTGTGGTGGACGGTTGCTTTTCAGACCAGAAGCCTGTAACCAGTGGTGTGCCACAAGGATCGGTGCTGGGTCCACTGCTTTTTATCATTTATGTAAATGATTTGGATGTGAAAATAGGAGGTATAGTTAGTAAATTTGCAGACTACACCAAAATTGGAGGTATAGTGGACAGTGAAGAAGGTTACCTCAGAGTCCCAAAAGGATCTTGATCAGAAGGGCCAATAGGCTGAAGAGTGATAGATGGAGTTTAATTTAGATAAAGATGAGGTGCTGCATTTTGGAAAAGCAAATCAGAGCAGGACTTACACACCTAATGGTAAGGTCCTGGGGAGTATTGCTGAACAAAGAGACCTTGGAGTGCAGATTCATAATTCCTTGACAGTAGAGTTGCAGGAAGATAGGATAGTGAAGAAGGCGTTTGGTATGCTTTCCTTTATTGGTCAGAGCATTGGGAGGTCATGTTGTGGCTATACAAGACATTGGTTACGCCATTTTGGAATATTGCTTGCAAATTCTGATCTCCTTCCTATCGGAAGAATGTTGTGAAACTTGAAAGGCTTCAGAGAAGATTTACAAGGAAGTTGCTAGGTTTGGAGGATTTGAGCTAAGTGGGGAGGTTTGAATAGGCTGGGACTGTTTTCTCTGTAGCCCTCTGGGGCTGAGGGGTGACCTTATAGAAGTTTATAAAATTATGAGAGGCATGGATAGGATAAATAGACAAAGACTTTTCCCTGGGGTCGGGGAATAAACAGAACTACAGGGCACAGGTTTAGGGTAAGAGAGTAAAGATATAAAAGGGACCTAAGGGGCAGCTTTTTCCACAGAGGGTGGTGCTTGTATGGAATGAGCTACCAGAGGAAGTGGTGGAGTCTGGTACAATTATAGCATTAAAAGGCATCTGGATGGGTATATGAGTAGGAAAGATTTTGAGGGATATGGGCCAAGTGCTGGCAAATGGGACTAGATTAGGTTAGGATATCTGGTCAGCATAGACGAGTTGGTCTGAAGGATGTGGTTCCGTGATGTATACCTCTATGACTCTAAATAGAGAGTCAAACGAACTGCAGATGCTGTAAAATGAAAACAAAAATTGCTGGAAAAGTTCAGCATCTGTGGAAATAAATCTGGGTTAACATTTTAGGTTGGGTGACCCTTTCTCAGAACTCAATTACAATAATGTAGCTAACGGACTTAAAGAGGGCATGAAGGTACATAGGAAATAGTTCACTATTCAAATCGGTGTAGAGGGGTTATCCTGAACAAGCTGAATCAATCTTCACGCCAAACAAGTCCTTGAGCTTATCATTCATTGCTTGAGGAGATAGATGGGTGGTGGGAGGAAAAAATTAAGACTACTTGCAATGGCATAAAGATGTTGGAGGTAACCTTTGCATTCTAGAATGATGCTGAACCTTAAGCAGTTTGGCAGGACACAACAGGATCCAAGAATGTTTTTGTTGTCCATCTGATCTGACAAAGAGTGTTGAAATCAATTTCCAACAACAAAATTTCAAATCCACATTCCTTGGACATATGGGAACAAGAGGAAAGGCCATACCAAAACAATGAACAGGTTGAGAGGAAGTAATGGATTTCATATAGATAAGGGAAAATGTGGAAGTGAGGGTATATTTAAGATTGCCAGCTGAAGAAATATTATGGTGAATAAAGATGCAAAGGCTAGCTGGTTGGGATTTAGAAAATGCAAGGCTGATAACAGAGAAAGTCGACTAAGGATGTAATAGAGGAAGTTGTAGAGTCTGTTAAAGAGATGGTTAGAGATGTCCTTACCATTGATGACACAGTTATAATAGCAAGACCCCAGTAGAAGCATCATAATCATTTGAGGAGGCTGAAAAATAACCTGAGTGCTTTACACAAAGTTGTATCAATCTGGAACAGGGATCTGTGATATTTAAGAGTGCTTTTCATAACCAGACATCTCGAATCACTTTACAAACAAGCATTTGCTTGACATGTCACCACTATTATGTGGAAACATATTGGCAATTTCCCCCTCAAATTCCCTGACCAAATAATCTGTTTGATGTGGATTGAGGGCTAAATATTGGTCAGGAGATTAGAGATAACTCCAGCTCTTTTTCAAAAGAGTGTCATGGGATTCTTTTTCAACAACAGTTGAAAAATTCAGCCTCGGTTTAACCTCTCTTTAAATAAAAGAACATTCCACAGTGCATTGCACCCTCAAGAAAACATTGCCGTGTCAGCCTCGATATTTGTGCCCCTGAGGTGGAACTTGAACTGAAGAGGCAAGAATGCAACAAATAGTGAGTCACAGTTGACATATCATAATGGTGAAGTATTTTAGATTGACTTAGTTCTTTTCATCCTGAAAACCTCCAATAACTTTGGTGCCAAGTGTTCAGAATAGCCAATATAATATTTGAAACTTTGGGTGAAAAGGAAAATGCAGCGTGTACTTAATGAACTATTTGTATAACTCACGCAAGATAGCTCACCAATGTGAGTGAAAATAGTATACCCACATGCTTATGTTATTATACAATGCAAAGCCCTGTCTATGAAACTAAGAAAATTTACTTACCATTGTTGCTCACTCAGTGAGAACTAAAAGAGTTAAGTGATTTGTTTCTAGCTCCATCTTACCAAATGTTTGCACAGTACAGAGCGACCTCCGTATCTGCGGAATCATTTTCCGCAGTTTCAGTTACCCACGGTTTGCCACAGCCCGAACACATTATGGGGAACCTTCCGGAACCAGGGACTAGGAGGCTGCTGGGAAGGTAAATTTTCCATTTAAATGAATGGGTTCGTTCCTATCTGTGGTTTCGGGCTTCCACAGTAGGTCTTGGAACATAACCCCTGTGGGTATGGGGGGATTATTGTACATCTTGTTTTTAAATTGACTTATAGAATGTGGATACCACTGGCTCAGCCTGCATTTATTGCCCATCTCCAGTAACCCTTGAGTGGTGTTGGGCCACTGAAGTCCAGAAAACTGATCATGTACATGTGTAAAGGTCAAGACTATTCTGCTCATATCACAGGAAAGTATATTGAAAAAAAAAATCACATTTATCTGGACCATCTGTACTGTAAGGCATTCTTGCCTACTCTCTCATGATGAGGGATAACCCTGTTTGTGGAACAGGATTACCTACACTTTTCATATTCCTTGCAGTAAACTCCATTCCTATTTCTGACATGCATAAGTCAAGAGCTCAATTCTTCAATCTGCTGAGCACGATATACAATAATTGCAAATAGAAGAGCCTTGGTAGAAGCTCAAATAAAAATAAAATATTGCAGATGATGAAGACCTGAAATAAAAACAAAAGTGCTGAAAAAATTCAGCATGTATAGACAGATAACTTGGTCATAATAGTTTGTCCTGATATTGGTCTTTTTATAAGGTTATTATGTCCTTGAGATTTTTTTTTCCAGAGGGAGGTAATTGGCCAGGCTCCAACTAGGCTGGGTTTGAAAGCTTTATTGGGGCTCTTTCTGTTTATACCTAACAGATAATGCTTCAGACAGAAAGCTTGCAAGTCTTTAAAAAAAACTGGTATAAACAAGGTGGCGTGGCCAGCTCTCTAGCTGCACAGGTCAGTTCAGTCCAGTCGGGGGTTAGTTGAATTAGAGTCACAGTTGAAACTGGAAGCCCTCTCCATCCTCCAGCCCTTCTGACTTTGTGACCTGTAAGATTTTTGTGTCATTTTTACTCTTTGTCCTAAGGGGTCTGTTTATGAGGATTGTTGCAAGTATTTTTAAAACAGCATCATTAGGTCGGGATAGTCTGTCAGGTTTTGGGACAGGAGGAGTTATCCGGTATTCTAATTTCTGTTCTTTGTAGTTCATTCCGTAATTTTGTAAATAAATTCTGTTTGTTTAAAACTTGTCAATCAGATCAGCTAATTCACTCTGGGAATGTCCGCTATACACTTACCTGAAACAAATAGCAAAGTTACAGTCTGGGCTACCCGTTTAAAAATGTTTTGAGGGGTCAGGCCTGGTCCATAACAAGTTGGAAGAAATTCAGAGATTTTTAACAGCTTATGAATGACAGGTAAGCAAAATACTTTGTAGGTCAGGCAGTATTAACATTGCAATCTATAGATTGATAATTAATTAATCTATTAATTATCAATCTGTAGATTGCAATCTGTTGAGAAGACTTTTTTAAAAATATCTTGTAAATGTGTAAATTTAAATCAACTCCATTTGTGTGAATCCCATTATCAGCTTCAACATATCCTGAATAAACGTCATTGTTATGCAAGAATTACTTTTCTCATTAATCAGCAGCCATTCAAACTATTCCCTCAAATTATTTGGTTTTCTTTTAAACAGGAATCTGTAGTTTACAGCTCATTCATTCTCTAAACATAAATGTTGTGCTGAAATTCTTCCTCAAAAGGTTAAGCTTTCAATCAATGCCTCTGGCAACACCGAATTTGTGTCATGATATACAGGTCAATGAATGCAATTTGATCATATCTCATTATTTTCAGTCCAGGAACTGAATGATTGAAGCACTGGACTTTGTTCAGGTTCATAATTCCTTGAAAGTGGAGTTGCAGGTAGATAGGATAATGAAGGCAGCGTTTGGTATGCTTTCCTTTATTGGTCAGACCATTGAGTATCAGAGTTGGGAGGTCATGTTGCAGCTGTACAGGACATTGGTGAGGCCACTGTTGAAATATTGCATGAAATTCTGGTTTCCTTTGTGTTGGAAGGATGTTGTAAAACTTGAAAGGGTTCAGAAAAGATTTACAAAGGTGTTGCCAGAGTTGGAGGATTTGATGCATAGGGAGAGGCTGAATAGGCTGGGACTGTTTTCCCTGGTGCGTCGGAGGCTGAGGGGTGACCTTATAGAGGTTTAAAAAATCATGAGGGGCATGGATAGGATAAATAGACAAGATATTTTCCATAGGGTGGGGGAGTCCGGAACTAGAGGGCATAGGATTAGAGTGAGAAGGGAAAGAGAAACAAAGGGGCCGAATGGAGCAACTGTTTCACACAGAGGGTGGTGTGCGTATGGAATGAGCTGCCAGAGGAAGTGCTGGAGTCTGGTACAATTATAGCACTTAAAAGGCATCTTACGGGAATATGAAGAGGAAGGGTTTAGAGGGATATAGGCCAAGTGCTGACAAATGGGACTAGATTAGGTTAGGATATGTTTGGCATGGACGAGTTGGACCAAAGGGTCTTTTTCCATGCTGTACATCTCTTATGACTCTATGACTAAAAGCTTGGATGACTGACGTTTTAAACTGGAGATGAATATTTCAGATGAAAGATAAGAGGAAACTGATCTTTTCAAACTCTTTATTTAAGTATTTCTTGTTACTTTGGTCAACGTCATTAAGCAGTCACTTTTTGGTGTCATCAGCCATAATGGTTACATATTTGTCTCCATAATTTCCTTTAATAGCTTGACCACACAGGGCTTTTATGAAATATGAGAACCTGCAATTACAGATATTCAGTTTTCTATTCCACATATAATATAGCCATTGCTGGTCTTTTGAGGAAAGACCACTCACTAAGGATTTACAGACAAAGTACCACAGACTATATAAATAAATAGACCAATTCTTTCCTTCATATCTGACAGCTATATGATGTTCAGTATTAGCAATGAAAATCGACTAATGATAATCTCTGTATATTTGACCTTTCACATCTTAATAATTCTCATTTACATGTTTATACAATCAGTTAACTATTATGTTGACTTAATACTGTGAATTATCTAAGTGATAATCCCAAAAAAAGGCTTGTTAGTTTCGAAATGACTCAAAGATTACAGCAGGGTGAGCTGCTAATATTTTTGCTATCTTCACTGATGAGTTGATTTGACCTATTCTTGACTATGAAGCATGAGCCAGAATCTTAAACCCTGAAAATTGGATAGTTTCATTCGATGCTTTTACTCCCAATTTGATTTCCATCCAAAATGTTATTAATTATCATACAACTTGCTTCAAACCAAAACTACTCAATTCATCTATAATCAAAAATAGTTCTGTGGGTTGTATTGACCAAAAGGAATAGCCACTTAAGAGTCATATAATGTATAAAAACTAAATTATAGTGGAGAAAGGGAAGAAGAAATTATAAGCAGATATCAAACAGTGTAATTGAAGAAATAAAAACTATTCTGAGGAAGAGGGTCACTGGACCTGAAATGTTAACTCTGATTTCTCTCCACAGAGCCTGCCTGACTTGCTGAGCTTTTCCAGAAATTTTGTTTGAGAGTGTAATTAAAGAGTTGATGCTGAACATTTGATCAGTAAGCAAGTGACCCATGGTTATTTGGCTGTGTATTGTCATTTAAAATCAAGTGGAATATAAGCTGACTGCAGAATATTTAGATAGTTGTGCTCTTGAAATAAGTCATCTGAATTACCCATAAGGAACTTCTTGTTTTTATATCTCATTCTCTCTACAATAGGATGCTCATCATGTATTTTCCTTTATTAATTCTCAGGATGTGAGCTTTACTAGCTAGTGTCTTATGCCCATCCATAATTGCCCTTGAGAAGATGGTGGGGATTGGTCTTCTTGAACTATTGCAGTCCAGGGTGGATGGATACACCCTATATTGCTGTCTTTATGAATTTTGATGCAAAGACAGTGAAGGAAAAAGTGGCAATAAGATTCCAAGTCAAAGTTGTGTGTAGCTTGGAGGGAACTTGCAGGTGTCGGTGTTCCCATATATCTGCTGCCTATGCTTTGAGATGGTAGAGGTCATGGGTTGGAAGATTATGAAGGAGGTTTGGGGGATCTGGTTGTAGGTTTGCTCACTGAGCCTGAAGGTTTGCTTTCAGATGTTTCATCACCATACCAGGTAACAACTTCAGTAAGCCTCCAGATGAAGCACTGGCGGCATAGCCTGCTTTCTATTTATGTGTTTAGGTTTCCTTGGGTTGGTGATGTCATTTTCTGAGGTGATGTCATTTCCTGATTTTTTTCTCAGTGAGTGGTAAATCAATGTGTTTGTTGATAGAGTTCTGTTTGGAGTGCTAACTTCTAGGAATTCTCATGCGTGTCTGTGTTTGGCAGTTTTGGGGAGTTGCTGTTGTGCATCTTGCTGCCACTGTGCATTGTTGGTAGAAAGACTAAATGTTTAAGTGATTGATAGGATATTCTCTAGTTTGGGGAGATGCTTCTGTGGCCATCAGTGTGACTGCTTGGTATTATGATCCTAAATGTCACAGAACAGCTTCAGGATATTTTTATTGGGTAGAGTGAACAATCAGAGATTGTGATCTACAATGGGACAAATGATATTGGCAAGGGGATGGATGTGGTCATGCAATCAGAATTCAGGGAATAAGCAGAAAATTAGCAACATCATAAAGTCAACTCCAAATTAAAACCCAGTGCCACATGCAAGCGAATATAGAAATAGAAGATAAGACAGATGCATGTGAGACTGGAACGATAGAACGGGAGGGTAGGCTTCAGTTTCTGGGACTGTTGAGGGAAGTTGGCACTTGTACAAGCCAGAGGGTTGCACCTAAACAAATTTGGAATTGAGTTCCTTACAGGGCATTTTCCTAGTGCTGTTGGGAGAATATAAACTCCTGGCATAGGATCCAGGAGAAAATATTAGACAGGAATATCAGGGAGTAATATGGTAATACAAGGAGTTTGAAAAGATTAGGAAGGGAAAAAAGAGGGTGGTGTGCTACCTTTGGTTATGGACAGCAATGGAGAAAGAATATTGCTCAGAGCATTCAAACTCAGAATTAATTTGGCTAAAGCTATGGAACAAACAAGGTATAATTACATTGCTTGATGCAATATATTAATGACCCAATAACAAGAAAATTACAGAGGGATGCAAACATCATAGTGTAGTTGTACTGGGGAAATTTAATTACTCAAACATAGACTAGGGTACTGATAGTTTAGCGTGCAATGAGCAACAAGCAATTTTAGTTTGTATTCAGGGATATGATAAACTCTTGGCATTTAAGTTTGATAAGGCAACATGTCTGGATGAGGTGCATATGAAAATATTTAAGGAAATGAGACTGAAAATTGCAGAGGCACCGATAATCATCTTCCAATCTTCACAGCAGTTTAGAGAGGTGCTGAAGGACTAGTGAATTGCAAACATTATGCCATTGTTCAAGAAAGCTTATAGGAATAAGCATAGCCATTACAGAGCAGTCAGTTTAATATGAGTAGCAAGAAGATTTCTTGAAACAATGTTTCGAATTGGATTACTAGTTACTTGAAAAATACAGTTATTGTGGACAGCCATATTGGATTTATGAAGAAAAAATCATGTCAGATTTGCTGGTGTTTTTGAAGAGCATGGTGCTGTAAAAACACAGCAGGTCAGGCAGCATCCAAAGAGCAGGAGAGTCTATGTTTCAGACATAAGCCCTTCATCAAGAATTGGGCGTCTGCCCGAAACATCGGCTCTCCTGCTCCTTGGATGCAGCATGACTAGCAGTGCTTTTCCAGCGCCACACTTTGAGTCATACAAAGTATTTGCTGAGTTTATATTTCCCAATAATAAGAACTGGCTTGAAAAGATTCTCGTAGGCTCCTTAAGTAACGACACCACAGCAGTAGAAGCTTGGAAATAGAACTTTATAACTGTAGTAATTTACAATTAGTCCTGTAGTTAATCTTTATTATAGAAAAAAATAGACATACCAAAATCCTCGAATAAGGATTCTACAAAGCTTGTCCCATTCCGACAATCTGACGTGTTCATATACATATAATTAGTTTCAGAAACTGTGGAAAGAGAAATGGTAAAATTTAATTATGACAAAGTCAGAAATTAAGTGATCTGACACTGAAACTTCAACTTCTACACGTCTGTTAGTTGATCAACTTTTACAAGTAGTAATCTGAACAGAAAATGCTGTGTAGTATCCCAAGCTAAACCATTCCATGTAATACACTGCCATCGTCCAATGTTTATTTTCTAGGAAGTCCCACTTAGCTATGCCTGGTTAGGGAGAAGGTCATTTCATATTAAAGAATCTTACAAAAAAATCTACTACAACTCTGACACAGTCTTCAGGCAAAAACAGAGAACTCAAATTCCTGGCATGTCCTGGGACTCCCCTCACAATCACAGAGTGGGACAGACCATAAACACTAGGCTCAGCATTTCTTTTAAATGTTTAAAGGCTGTGGCTATCTAGGTGATGGGAGTACACTAGTGATCTGCCATGGAAAACCAAAAGTCACAGGACCCAGTATATGCTATATAAAAAGAGTGCAAACAGGGCACAGAAGGCAGTTCCAATGTACCAGGGTGGTGAGAAGCTGGTTCCAAAGGTGGCTTGAGACAGCTGAAGAGGGATCCAGCAGTTTTGAAAACTGTAACCAGGAAAATAAATCACTGAACATTGTACCCAGGAGTGAGAAAGGGAGATAATGAGAAGGATCCAGAAGTTCTAAAAGTAATCAAAAGACAAGAAACAAAAGAAATCACAAAAAGTGAGCAGAGCTAGAAGTAAAGGAGAAATCTCCTGATCTTATTGAATGACTGACATAGGAACCAAGGAAGAAGTACCAGGCAATGAATTGGTGACTGTAAGCATGGCTATGTGCACACCCCAGGGACCTGGAGTTTAGCGAAGGAGTAGGTATTAGATCCTGATGATGAAACTGAATCTCCAGGAGGTGAGCAAGTGTGCAGGCTCTCCATGTCAAAGTGACATCATGAAGCAAAATCTTGGGTGGTGAGTAAAATCCTTGTGAAGAAAGATCTGAGTGTCAACAAGACTTTCATGACTCACTGTGTACTGACTCTGGGTAAGTTGCTAACAAATCTATGGATATCTAATTTCATCACTTGTAAATTATTTCTGATTTCATGCTAATATTGGAGTGTAATAGAGATATTGAGAGGTATTTTACCTTTTGACTTGGTGTAGTAGTGATTATGTTTGGTTCAAAGCCCATTGATTCTCTAGCTTTACTCTATTAATAAAGGATTTGGGATTTTCAAACTTCATCCATTTTAAACAGACATGACGTGGAGGTGCTGGTGTTAGACTGAGGTGGACAACATCAGAAGTCACACAATACTAAGTTATAGGCCAACAAGTTTATTTGAAATCACAAGCTTTCGGTGGTGAAGTTTAGCAGGTGAAGTTGGTTATCACCTGATGAAGAAACAGTACTCCAAAAGCTTATGATTTCAATTAAACCTATTGCAGTTTAACCTGGTGTCATGTGACGTTTGAGCTATTTTAAATAGGATAGTTAATAAGATAGCCCTAACCAGGCTTCAAGAAATTGGTCTAAGATCATAACACACATAAATCAATCTCAAATTTCTGATGAAAACAATTAAAACTGGTGGAACAGCTAGATGGGAAAGGGTTAAAACATTTCAAGTTCATGTAAACTTTGGTGTAAATTTGACCTGAATTCACAGCTTCTCTTAATTTGTACCCATCTAATCTCAGTTCAGGGGAGTTTTCTTTCCTAGTAACTAACGTCTATTTAATATTCTTACGTAGTTTCATCAACTTCCCATCAGAATTCCAAAAGAATCACACTCCCAATACACTGGTATTTGACATCAGGTTCCGTTTAATTTTAAGTTACTAATATGGAAACAGGTGTCACTGTTTTATTCTTATTGAAAAAGAAAATATATTTCATATACTCTTCCAGTGAGCATCTGGTCATAGAGTTCTACAGCACTGAAACAGGCCCGTTTGTTCAAATCTTCCATGCCAACCAGATATCCTAAATTAATCTAGTCCCATTTGCCAGCATTTGACCCATAGCCCTCTAAATCCTTTCTATTCATATATCCATCCAGCTGCCTTTTAAATGTTGTAAGTATACCAGCCTCTACCACTTTTTCTGGCAGCTCATTCCATACACGCACCACCCTCCGCATGAAAAGGTTGTTTCTGTGCATGAAAATCTATCAGCCATTATCTTATTACATCTGGTAATCAACAATTGTTGACATTTCATATTCATTTCTTCTCCAAATGTATTTAGTGTTGTAAGTAGTAAAATTAAGGCTAAATTACCATAATCTTATAAGGTCATAGGGCTGCTCTGTCATTAGAGAGAGATGACTAGTGATGGTTTAACCTGAATCTGGATTAGTGGTGCTGGAAAAGCACAGCAGTTCAGGCAGCATCCGAGGAGCAGTAAAATCGATGTTTCGGGCAAAAGCCCTTCATCAGGAATACAGGCAGAGTGCCTAAAGGGTGGAGAGATAAATGAGAGGAGGGTGGGGAGAAAGTAGCATAGAGTACAATAGGTGAGTGGATGTGGGGGATGAAGGTGATAGG
>NC_057723.1:53754825-53874981 GCF_004010195.1 Chiloscyllium plagiosum | reverse complement strand
GTGGGGAGGGAAATATATCCCTGGTGGTGGGGTCCGTTTGGAGGTGGTGGAAATGTTGGCGGATGATTTGGTTTATGCAAAGGTTGGTAGTGTGGAAAGTGAGCACCAGGGGGGGTTCTGTCCTTGTTACGGTTGAAGGGGTGGGGTCTGAGGGCGGAGGTCGAGATGTGGACGAGATGCGTTTTAGGGCATCTTTAACCACATGGGAAGGGAAATTGTGGTCTCTAAAGAAGGAGGCCATCTGGTGTGTTCTGTGGTGGAACTGGTCCTCCTGGGAGCAGATATGGTGGAGGAGGAATTGGGAATACGGATGGCATTCTTGCAGGAGGTAGGGTGGGAAGAGGTCTAATCCAGGTAGCTGTGGGAGTTGGTGTGTTTGTAAAAAATGTCGGTCATCATTAATGAGATGGAGAGGTCCAGGAAGGGGAGGGAGGTGTCAGAGATGGTCCAGGTAAATTTAAGGTCAGGGTGGAATGTGTTGGTGAAGTTGATGAATTGCTCAACCTCCTCACGACAGCATGAGGTGGCGCCAATGCAGTCATCAATGTAGCGGAGGAAGAGGTGGGGAGTGGTGCTGGTGTAATTACGGAAGATGGACTGTTCTACATAGCCAACAAAGAGACAGGCATAGCTGGGGTCCATACGGGTGCAAGTGGGAGGATTTGAAGGAGAAATTGTTAAGGGTGAGGACCAGTTCGGCCAAACGAATGAGTGTGTCAGTGGAAGGGTATTGTTGGGGATGTCGGAAAAGAAAGAAATGGAGGGCTTGGTGGCTCTGGTCATGGCGGATGGAGGTGTAGAGGGACTGGATATCCATGGTGAAGATGAGGTGTTGAGGGCCGGGGAAACGGAAGTCTTGGAGGAGGTGGAGGGCGTGGGTGGTGTCTCGAACGTATGTGGGGAGTTCCTGGACTAGGGGGGATAGGACAGTGTCGAGGTAGATAGAAATTAGTTCAATGGGGCAGGAGCATGCTGAGACAATGGGTCAGCCAGGGTGGTCAGGCTTGTGGATCTTGGGAAGGAGGTAGAACCGGGCAGTGCGGGGACTATGAGGTTGGAAGCTGTGGGTGGGAGATCTCCTGAGGTGATGAGGTTCTGTATGGTCTGGGAGATGATGGTTTGGTGATGGGTGTGGGGTCATGGTCGAGGGGGCAGTAGGAAGAGGTGTCCTCGAGTTGGCATTTGGCTGCGAAGGGGTCCTCGGAAGGTGAGCGGGGGTCCTGATTGTGAAAGTAAGCTCGGAGGCGGCTGAACCTGAAGGTCACCATGCCTCAGGCAAGGGGAGAGGTTGAGAAGGAGCGTCCTTCCTGGTAACCTTAGCTAGTGCTATAGGATAATCATACTTCAATCATTGGGCTAAATTTTCAATCAATTTTCAATTGACCTTGAAGAAAGATTTAGAAATTTTTGTGGCGCAGGTTTCCATTTTCCAAATGTCACTTCATTTCTCGTGTCAAATCAAGGGGATGTAATCAGGCAGAATAAGCAACAAATCACAATTAAATATTCCAACAGCTAAAAGAGCTTTAAAAAACACATACAATGAAAGTTTCTAATTTTAATTTTAAGGTTTACAGATAACAAAATAAATATTTGGGACATACCTGTGGGATTAAATTAGAAGATAAAAAATGTTCATGTTATGAAAAAGTAATATTTTTTAAATTAATGGAATTTCTTATCACAATAAAAGAAATTAACATTCAGCAAATATTAAATGACACTTTCAGAACAAGTAAGGGTGTTTAGCAGTAATCGTGAACTTTGTATGTCATTAAAATAAGATGCAACCTTTTAATTGATTCTTATAGCAAAACTTAAGAATATAAATGTGGGCTATTGTCAATTGTGGATTTCTAACTGATTGCAGATTAAAGGATGGGGAAATCCGGGAAGGGGAATCTCAAAAGTGCATCCTTTTGAGAAGAAAAGCATCACTGGTAACAACTTCTGGTTTTCTGCGTTTAACTGCACATGTTCAGGTTGAGAGAAAAGTGTCAGTTTCAGAGGAATATCAACAGAACACAAAGCTTGCTATCATTAAAGTCTGTGTCTTTAAAACATAAAGTTCTAAGATAACATTTATTTTGTGAAATATTTCAATTATTCTTTTTCAAAGACTTTATTTGTTCCAGGTAATACTCACCCAAGGCAATTACCCACAACTATCACCACCCACTTCACATTCAATAACAAAACCTACAAACAAGTCAATGGAACATCCATGGGATCACCAGTATCAGGTCTTATCATGGTAATGCAGAGACTTGAACAAGTTGCCCTCCCATCTATCCAACCTAAACTGTGGGTCTGCGACGTGGATGACACTTTTGTCGTCACAAAATGGAACAAATTAGAGAAAACATACAACACCGTCAATAATATCCTGACAGGCTTAAAATTCACAAAGGAGGAGGAGAACAACAACAGACTCCTATTCCTAGAAGTGACAGTTGAACATACAGTTAACAGAGAGGTTCAAACCCGTGGCAACAGAAAAACAACAAACACAGACCAAATACTTAACTTCAGAAGCAATCATCCCAACACCCACAAACAGAGCTGCATCAAGACATTATTTCAACAAATTACATCACATTGCAGCACCCAAGAACTACAAACAGCAGAAGAAAAATAATCTATAACAACATTTTCAAGAAAAATGAGTACCCAATAAATACAATCTTCCGATTCCTCAGAAACAAACCCAAACAAGTAGACACAACGCAACCAAAAACTATAGCCACATTACCTTACATCAAAGACATATCAGAAATGAATTCCAGACTACTCAGACCCCTTGGCATCATGGTAGCCCTCAAATCTACCAACACAGAAACAGCAGCTAATGAATATAAAGGATCCATTAGATAGTACCAGCAAAACTAACATTGTTTACAAAACACCATGCTAGAACGGGTGGCACGGTGGCACAGTGGTTAGCACTGCTGCCTCACAGCGCCAGAGACCCAGGTTCAATTCCCGCCTCAGGCGACTGACTGTGTGGAGTTTGCACGTTCTCCCCGTGTCTGCGTGGGTTTCCTCCAGGTGCTCCGGTTTCCTCCCACATCACAAAGATGTGCAGGGTCAGGTGAATTGGCCATACTAAATTGCCCGTAGTGCTAGGCAAGGGGTAAATGTAGGGGTATGGGTGGGTTTCGCTTCGGCGGGTCGGTGTGGACTTGTTGGGCCGAAGGGCCTGTTTCCACACTGTAATCTAATCTAAAAACTGTAAAAAACACTACATCTGACAAACAAGCAGGACACTTGCCACTAGGATACACAAACACCAACTAGCCACCAAAAGACATGACCCACTATCACTAGTTTCCAAACATACAGACAAGAGAAGGACACCACTTTGACTGGGACAATACACACATCCTAGGACATGAGAATTCTTAGAGACATGGTATTCTAACCAGAACTTCATTAATAAACACATCGACTTAGATCTCATCTATCTTCCCTTGAAAAAAAGAACTGGAAATGACATCACCCACCTTAAGAAATCAAGACCTATAAATAGAGAGGTGGGACATACCACCAGCGCTTCACCGGAGACTCTCACTGATGATGTTACTTAGTCCTGGTGACGAAATAACCGAGAACAAACCTTTCAGCTCAGCGAGCTAACTTACATAATTATCATCAACCTGAGCTACAAATCTTCTCAAAAATCACTAACTCTCACATAATATTACACAGCTCAGAAGATGCTTTGAAAATATAACTTACATTGAAAAGGTAAACTGCAAACCTAGAAATGCAATATTACATTTTAAGTGGGCATATTGTGCGAATTACTGAGCTGCCAAATAAGTATGATTGAATTCCACATGCTGACATAAATTATTGTAAACCCATCTGAGTGATTATGGTTTTGTAAATGAAGCAGTCCCTGAAATTTTTCTGACATAAGTTAAACGTGGTTGACATAAATCTCACTTCAGGAGTTAGCTGAAATTCACAATAATCCTGAAGCAGCACAACATTGTCAAATCGCTGCAGAACTTCAGAGCTGTAAAACCATTTGGCTCATTGTATCTGGAAATTGTTAAGAGAGAACAAAACTGCTTTAATCTCTTCCAGGAACTGAAGCAAACACTTGCTCTTTTCACATATCGTCACATGATAAAGGGTAAAACTGATAATTCTGTTTTATCATATGGATCCGTGCAAAGCCCCATACTATAGAACAGTTGAGCGAACTTATCACCAGATGGCTACAAGTTATAAACATTCTCAATCTATAACTGAAAATTAGACAGCAATGTGATATCCGCTCCAATGGCAAAGTGGAATTTCAATTACTCTCATTACAGAAGATGATACCACTTTAAAGAGAATGTGTATGAAAATACTCATAAGAGAAACAACTACCTGAAGAGGTGCAATCTATAGGGTTAAGAATCAAAAGTGGGGTGTGTGTGACATTACACTGGTTAGCTTTTCATTAACAGCATGAGGTCATTAGGCCAAATGGCCTCTTTCTGGGTTGTGGAATTTTTATGAGTCTATGAAACCCAACTAACAGTTTAACTGGTGAGTGATACCAGTGAAGAGAATAAAACACATTCTAATTCAAGCATTAACTGTGAAAAGTTTCCAATCTAAGATTGTATTATGCTTTATGTATAAATGTACAACAAAGCTGCCTCTATTATGTCACAACAGCAACCCCTATTCTGCCAACAACATGCTTCAGCCCTAACCTGGTGCTCTTGTGACAGTGATAGCACTCTGGGTCAGGAGGCCCATGTTTAAATCCCACCTGCTCCAGAGATGTATGTCATAATAAAGTTTGAATATATTATATCTAAAAATAATTCAAAAATATCTAGAAGGTCAGGTGTGTCATTTGTTTTGTATTTTACAAGTGAATGAACTTGACTACTAATTCAAACTTAGGGACAAGTTGTACTGTCAGAATCCCTTTGGGATTCAGAGATTTTCATTTTGGGAGCTAACTCCTTTAAGACACATCTCATGTTGGTCACTATGCAGTGGCAGTGACGGTAATGGTGACAAAATCTAGATTATTGTGCATTCCACCCAGTTGAGGGAGAAATGGGATTATGAGTGTACAACTAAGTTAAGGAAAATACAATTGCAAACAAAACTTAATACTTCATAAACTAAGACATAATCCCAACTCCAGAACTCTGATTTAATGTAGGGAGTAAAGCAGTTTGCTGATGTCACTGACCGGATGGTGGCTGAAGTCTCTGCAACATGCTGCTCACTGTCACCGTCTTCTCTCGGGTCGTGGCACTCAGGTACTCATGGTCCAATAACTTAAGTAAGAGACTCAGTTCTGGGATCAGCTGCTCCACCACTAAAGGATGAAAAGCATGTTCCTTAATAATCCCATAACACAAATTGTATTTTCCAGTATAAACCACACCAGTAACTTGTGCAACGCCTCAAAACATTTGAAAATGATGAAGATATTGATATAGTGGGTCAGAAACATAGGGAAATGGGAGTGGAATAGAAAGGTTTGGATGGACAGCTACACATGCAGTTGAGGAGAAATGTTATCAAAACAAGTCATGAAGATGGAAAGGTAGACAAAATTCAGTTAAATAACTCCAAAGATAAGCTGATGGTATTTGTGAAGGGAAGGGATAGGATGAAGGGGTGAGGAGAAGAATATCAGTGTTAGGTTATCAGACAAGGGATACAGAGATGGAGAAAATCAACAGAAGAACATGTGCAGTGCTGACATTATGATTTTTTGACATATTTGTAACTTACCCATCCAGGAAAATAATACAAAAAACACATTGCAGCAAACTGTTTTAATATTATACTAATTTACATTTTGTATGATACTCTTAATTCAAAACCTCAAATTGTTTCTATAGGCACGTCATTTGTGACAAACCAGTAACCATGAATACTTTGTCTTAGATTATTGTTTTCAGAAAACAACCTCAAATTTGAAAGAACAGACTCAAACATTTGAAAAATAATGGTAAAGTGAACTTGATGGTACAATTTAGAATAGAATAGAATCCCTACAGTGTGGAAGCAGGACATTCAGCCCATTGAGTCCACACTGATCCTTTGAGGGTGGAATTGAACTCAGGTCCCTGGTGTTGTAGGGCGGCACTGCTAACCACTGAGCCATCGTGGCACCTGTTTTAATTCTTCCATGGGATGGAGTGAGGACTTTCAGGATTTTGTCCCAGAAAATATGTAGTAAGGAGATACATTTTCAAAGCAGTCTCATGTGTAGCTTGAAGGGGAACTTCAGATGGTCATGTTTCCTCGCTAATATAGGATATATAGATAGAAACTTGTTATTTGGCACAACTAGTACATGCCAGTGTTTATGATCCACTTGGTTTTCTCCCATCTTTCCTCATCTAGATCGGTCACTGTGTTTTTCTATTCCCTCCTCTTCTTTTATTTGTATAGATTCTCCTTTAAATCCATCAATACTATCCACTTCAACCATTCCCTCTAGTAGCAAATTTTCTCGTCTCCCCACTCATTGGATAAAGAAGCTTCTTCTGCATCCTATATTTAATTTCTTGATATCTATCTTAAGTTGATGGCCTCTAGTCATGCTGTTCCCCACAAAAGGAAACATTCTCTCAATATGTCACACTTGATTATATGTTGCTTGAGGTCAAGACCAAAGGCTCCCATCTCACACCTATAATTCAATTTCTTTTCCATGAAGTGAAGTGATTCTGACAGAACTCAACTGGGCATTGATATTAGTGTCTAAGTGACCCGTGACAGTAACATTAAATAGGATTTGTCCTTTTCTTTGTGAACAGGATACTGAAAACGATTGCCAGTTTTTCAGGTAGATGCCAGTGTTGGAGATTGGAACATGGAAAATGTCAAGCCTATCCTGTCATTCAATATGATCATGCCTAGATATATTCAAGAGGAGAAAGTGAGGTCTGCAGATGCTGGAGATCAAAGTTGAAACTTTATTGCTGGAACAGCACAGCAGGTCAGGCAGCATCCAGGGAACAGGAGATTCGACGTTTCGGGCACAGGCCCTTCTTCAGGAATGGCCTGAAGAAGGGCCTGTGCCCGAAACGTCGAATCTCCTAGATATATTCAAGAGCCTGGTTAGATGCATGACTGGTTCAGTACGATAGCAGGCACACGCATTTTGATGTATACACTGACTGCAGCCATTCCTTGATATTGTTCCTCAGTAAGAAGCTAAATTGAAAAGTCTGTTACTAATCTGATATTCAGCTGATGAAGGATAGAATATAGGAACATAGGACTTAGGATCAGCAATATGCCATTTGGCCCTTTGAGTCCACTCTACTATTTAATAGTGTGACGGCTATTGTCGTTGTTTTCTCAGCTCCACTATTCTGACTGCACCCATAACTCTTGATTCCCTTCTCTTTCATACATTTATCAACTCAGCCTTGGATAAATTTAAAGATCCAGCCTCTACTACCTTTTGGGGAAAAGAACTGGAACATAATCTTTACACGTTTACATTTCAGTTTAAACAATGCTTTATTATTAAAATGCTCGTCTTTATTTTCAAATCCATCCTTGTCCTTGTTCCTTCGTGTCACCGTATTCCCCTCCAGCCCCACAACACTCCCAAGATGTACATGGTTGTCTAATGCTGTACTCTATTTTAATTGTTCTGCTATTACTGACCTTACCTTCAGCTATCTAAGCCTCAAGCTCCCTTTCTACCTCACTTTTCTCCTTTAAGGCATTTCTTAAAATCTATTTTTCTGACCAAATTCATGGCCATCTGTCCTAACATTTCCTTATATGTCTCAATGTCATATTTAATTTTATAATACACCTGTGAAGCAGCTTAGAATATTTTATCATAGTGTGGAGGTGCCAGTGTTGGATTGGGGTGGACAAAGTTAAAAATCATACAATACCAGGTTATAGTCCAACAGATTTATTTGAAAGTACAAGCTGTCGGAGTGCTGTTCCTTCGTCAGGTAGTTAGTGGGGCAGGATCATAGGACACAGAATTTATAGTAAAAGGTCAAAGTGTCATACAACTGATGCGATGTATGGAACAAACCTAGATTGCTGTTAAGTCTTTAATCACTTAGAATGGGGATGCAGGTTTCGGTTGATTAATATTTAAATCTCAGCTAAATTAAAGTTTTATCAGTACCTAAAAAATAGGTGACATCTCAGCTCAGACAATGCATTAAAGATGTGAGTTTAGAGTCTGTCTGTATCCAACCTGGATTCAAACTAATTCTATTTCTTAAGTAGGAATTTATAAAATGTCACTGAACTGGTCTAAATCCAGGTTGGGATACAGACTCCGACGTTATACCTTTAATGTATTGTCTGACCTGAGATGTTACTTTTTTTTTAATACTGATAAAACCTTGTTATCTCGGGGCTGAGACTTGAAAGAAATTCTGGGATTTACCTATTTATCAATCAAAACCTGCTTCCCTATTCTAAGTGATTAAAGACTTAATAGCAATCTAGGTTTGTTCAACACATCGCATCAGTTTTATGACACTTTGATCTTTTACGATAACTTCTGTGTCGAGAGTGTGGTGGTGGAAAAGCAGAGCAGGGTCAGACAGCATCCGAGGAGCAGGAAAATTGATGTTTCGGGCATAAGCCCTTTCATGATGAAGGGCTTATGCCTGAAACATCAATTCTCCTGCTCCTCGGATGCTGCCTGACCGGCTGCACTTTTCCAGCATCACACTCTCAACTCTGATCTCCAGCATCTGCAGTCCTCACTTTCTACTATAAATTCTGTGTCTTATGGTCTTGCCCGACTGACGAAGGAGCAGCACTGCGAAAGCTTGTACTTTCAAATAAACCTGTTGGACTATAACCTGGTGTTGTATGATTTTTATTTTATCATACAAAATACGCTACATAAATATAAATTGTTGTTGTATGACAATACTTCTGTAGAGATTTTGGTTATAATTAGACACTTTCAAATCCCTAAACCGCAGTCTTCATCTGCAAATATATAGATCAGCAGGCTTAAATCTCTCCACCTTAACACAATCACTCAATTAAACACTTCTGGCTAAAGATAGTTGTAAACATTTTAGTGTTATCTTTGTGCTCATTTGATGGTCTTTTCCACCATTACTTCATTCTCCACCACCATTCATAAATGGATGACACAGTTTTGATGCAGTCCACTTATTGTGGGGTCGCTTAGCTCTATCTACATTTAATGTCCAGTAGCAAACTTTACCGAAGACCAGTGAGAAAACTCGTTTACATCAATGAATTAGTTCAGTGATAAAATACCATTTTTTTCCTCTTGTGGGTAATTTAAAATGTCCAACATATCCACTGCATGATTCAATTTATTGTTTTTAAGGAATCTGGTTAAAAGTGGTCATCAATATCATCTAGGTTTTGCTAGTCAGCAAATGCTTCAGCAAAATTATTACTGCAGCTTTAAACACATCCACACAACTTGCAAACTCCACAAGGTTAGTTCTCCTTGCCCTCCTCCTCTCAGCCTCTTGGCTTTATCGTACCTCACAGCTAGATCAGAGTCCAAAGCAAACTGAAGATAAGTAGCACAAACAATCAGCAGGGGCTATTTTCTATGTCAATAAATAACATTGAACACTTTCTGTGGAAGCAAACTGCTTTTAAGTGCAATTTTCTCAGAACTGGGAAACCATAAGAACACCAAATTTCACAAAGGTGAGTCAAAAAGTAAACTCATTAACACTATTGTCATTGAACTTATCACTAATTTAACAACATTTTAAACTCCAAGCCTCCATAATAAATTCCTGGAGGAGATCAATAATTGAAATCACATAAAAGGGCTAAATACAATAATAGGGTTGACATCAGGTATCTTGGTACTTAGCTGGTGTTAAAATAGCCTGTGCTATAATACTGCTGAAATTTAAGGGCACGGTGACAGCGCATTTCAGAGGCCAGGCCATACTTCAGAATGCCTTAAGATCCTCTGATTCCACCAGCCAGCGTTCAAGGTAATTAACTTAAAACAAAACATACAACCCTTTTCAAAGGGTTTAGGATAGTACCTCACACAACATCTGACCTGCTTGCATATACCAACCGCAAAAAGCTTGCATCGGGATCTTAACAATAACAATTTCAGCATTCTGCTCTAATTATGTTCAAACATACTAAAAGTGGAATATTCTGCCCTCAAGTTAGGCAGCATGGAAGGGCTTTTAATTGGTTGAGGTGTTGGCATACCTAAACCCAGCAGCAATGCCACCTTTGCCGGAATTAAGTTCTGGGTGGAAAGATCCCGAAGTGATCAAAGACAATTAATGTTTGATGGATAAACTTGACATTGGTCAAAGGGCTGATAGTTGGGAGCTGTCCCTCTACCTTTGCTTTTGACTCCCTTCCCCTTCCCATGACCCCCAACTAGAATACACCATCCCCTACCATATTAGGGGGTGTCTTGGGTTCTCTGTGATCTGGGGAATTTGGTTGGGGGGGTGGGGGATGTTGTGTGTTCCTCCATCTATAGCCACCGTCGTCTACATGGTACTACTGACACAAAACAGCTGCCAACTTCTGACTGGCTGGCAGCTCTTCCTGGGGCAGGATCTCTGACTGGAGATAAGGAATTGCTGGTAGCTTCACCAATGATTCATTGGTAAGTGGTTTGATAAGCCTTTCCAGAACGTAGCAACGCAGGTCATTAGCTCTCCAAATCATCTAATGAGACTCCAGACCTCTCAACAAGATTCGACCCTAAGTCGTGACCAATGAAACACAGTTTCTTAATAGCTCCAATTTTTATAATGTAAATGATCAAAAAGCTAAATAACATTCTGTCTCCTGTTACTGCACACATTAACTAGCTTTATGTTAAGGGCAAAAGTGAGGACTGCAGATGCTGGAGATCAGAGTTTAGAGTGGTGCTGGAAAAGCACAACAGGTCAGGCAGCATCCAAGGAGCAGTAATATCGACATTTCGGGCAAAAGCCCTTCATCAGGCATCCCTGCTAAATGCTAAACCTGTACAAGTTAATGCATTGTGTGCAAGTTAAATTTCTCCTCCATTTTAGCCACTTGAATCTTCTTATTTACAAGGCTGTATGAAGGTGGGGGCAAGACATTTTACATATTTCATCAAATTAGTGATACAGATACACAAATTAAGCCATTAGCCACTGTAGTGAGTGAGAATTCAAGGGACGTACCTGTTGACAACCAGTGGAGAATTCCAAGTACACCAATTAAAAGTGAAATAAATTGAACTAAATTTTAAAGGCTGTGGGGTCAGGACCAAGTGCAGGCAGGATTCAAATCGTCTGATCCCTGACGTTGCCCTCAGGATCAGATGCCTTTGGGTCAGTTTGCAATTTCCATAGGGCTGGTGACAGGGTGGGGTGATTCGATGGGGAGGGAACAGCAGACTGCTTACCACCAATTAAGGGTCTCTTAAGTTTCTCAAGGAGCTAATTAAAGGGTATGTTCAGTGCAGAATGAAATTTTCAACCTTCACGTTGGCATACCTGAATGTATGGCACATGTTACACATATCTGTTGCATTGTTGCCGGGTCAATTAAAGGTTTGTTCTCTACCTATTTTCCTTGAAAACCTACCCGCAAGCACTGAGTTTTCCTCTATAAGCCCTTCTGAATGACCGACACTGTTGGCCCTCCAAAGGTTAACTCCTCTGAAAGTTCTCTTTAGCAGGGCACTAACAAACAGTGCCTTTATCATTGGCACCAAGAAGGCACCCCCACCCCCCACCACCCCACCAACCACACTAGTATTTTAATGTCTTTCACTAAGTGCTGGGTTCACCTTTTAGTCAATTAAAAATGAGCATCCACATAGTGACGCTTTGAGACCATAATATATCCAGGTATTGGGCTCGTAATCCCACACTGAAAATCGCCCCTTCAATTATTTATTTTTTTCTATAAAGAGTGTTTGGGTGAGGGTACATATTTTTCAGAAGCGTGTTATGCTTTATAATCTCATCAGAGGCTTTGTGATGGTGTTTGATATGCATGTTGTAATGTGACACCAATATTTACACTTATTTTCCACTAACACTTTTCCTGCTTAGCCAACCAAATCCAAGCAAGTCATACATCCATAGTAAGCAGGTAGTTTCAGCAATCCTAAATTTTATTAGTCAATTTAGTGCTATCTTTATCTGAAGGAATAGCTTTCTGTATACGATAGAAGGATATTATTAAATTGGAGTGGGTGCAGGAACGATTTACAAGGAAGTTACTGGAATCAGAGGCTGGATAGGTTGGCACTTTTTCACCGGAGCGTAGGAGGTTGAGGGGTTTTTAAGATGTCTATGATTTCATGAGGGGCATTGATAAGGTGATTAGCAAAGGTATTTTCCCTAGGTTAGGGGAGGTTCAAAACGAGAGGGCCTACTTTTAAGGTGAGAGGAAAAAGATTTAAAAGAGAACTGAGAGCCAACGTTTTCATGCAGAGAGTGATTCATATGTGGAATAATCTGCCAAAGGAAGTGGTGGATGGAGGTACAATTACAGTACTTAAAAGATATTTGAGCAGGTTCGTGAATAGGAAAGGTTTAGAGGGATATGAGCTAAATGCAGGCAACTGACAGTAGTTTAGCTTGGGAAACCTGGTTGGCATGGACAAATTGGACTGAAGGATCTGTTTCCATGCTGTAACACTATGATAGCCCTGTCTTTCCTCTAACTGACTGCAAGATCAGAGTTAGGTGCACCCACACTCATAAGTTCAATTTCAGCATGGCCAACACAATAATGTTTACACAGTAAGTGGATACGCACAGCAGCAAATTCCTGTGAAGACGTTTCTGGTGAAGATTTGTCCAATCCATTTCCTGAGGAGTTTGATGGTCTGCTTCACGTATAAGACATTGCTACTTTCAAAATCACGAGTGGTATTATTTAAGTTTCTCAATAATTCTATTTCTATACCTTGGTTTATACAGCATTTACAACGACAGCTGTGATTCCATGGATGCTTGTTTGAAAATATTCCATGCTGTGCCCTTTTTAAACACTCACCATTGCAGTTTAAGGCAAGTGGGCATGCATGATTGTTTAGGCAATTTGACACTTTCAACATTTGTTCTCAAATTTCTTTTCTGGCTGAAAGTGGGGAAAAAGATATGATGAAATAGCAGATTGAAAAAAAGCAAAACATGTTCTATACAATGCCTCTTACATCCTTAGGGCATGCCAAAACACTAAACAGCCAATTAATTACTCAAAGTACAATTACTAAGGCATTGTTTTGACACATTCACACTTTAAATAATGTATCCTACCATATTAGACTAGAAATAGGTTACTGAGTTTAATTTATAGCCTGGAAAATTAAATTGTGCATTTTGTGGCAAATGCTTTCTGAGCATAAACTCAGCTTAAGAGTTAAAAGTAACAGAAGTCAAGTGAAAGCAGATTTTTGAATGATTCATGTGAGTAGGGCAATAGGTCATGAGTTACACTGGAATTCAAACCTGCTGAAGAATTAGGTCACAGTGGATTTAAGGCAATTTCAGTTAACAGGCTTCTTTCTTTATCTTAGCTGTCATGATTTATCAGAGATTTTCAGCAATCGGAGCTGACATTTAAAAGATACGCCGTCTTAACTCAAGGCAACCCAGGTGGTTCCGCCACCTACTGCTACATTCTTCCTGAGGGCTGAATACCACATGTTTGCAGTTGTGGCTTGTTTGGGCTAATTCCTCCACAGTTTGCTTTATGTTGTGTTAGTCCATCTTTATTTATTCAAAAACAACACTGAAAATACCTCAGGTTATTGAAGTACTTAAGCTGTTTTGTCAGCTTATGATTGCACTGCTAAAGGTAACTGTCATATTTGCTATCTTGTTGAGTCAATAAAATATGTTTGTTTACAACACACTTTAAAAGACACAATTTGTTCACCCTGAATGCATAAGCTTCTGAATTGAAATGGCCTCTCCTGAATAAATATTGCAGTACTGCAACTAGGATGATTTGAAATGATTATATATTCTGCTGCACTCAATATCATATCAATAAACATTTTGAGTGAAATGATTTTGATGTCATCTATTGGCCATAACAAAAATAAGTGACTTCTACTTCAAGATATATTACCTTTAACTTAATGATTGCTCAGTATCTCATTAGCCAAGCTCACAATAACCCAGGTTAGTTTGGTGTTGTAAACAAACAACTTTTTCATCTTTATGACTACAATCTTAAGAAATTTATCTCTTAATTCCATTTTCTTAAAATGGGCTGCAGATTTTCTGTTTAACATTATAAGGGTGCAGCTGGAGTCTTTGTATATTTAAAGCATTCTATAGTTCTGTGCCAGTGCAAACTCTCTAATATATATCAGACGAAGCAAACCAACTTTAGCATAAGGTGAAGTAAAGAGTTACTCACCCACAATTTCACAGCTACAGCACCGAAAATGTGTGACAGACATGGGCAGATATGATATCTCTGGTCAATAGTTCTAAAAAAAAGCTAAAGTGAAAAGCATCTTTCATTGGCTACTCTTTGAAGCTTTAAGGCTTGCTGTCTGGTCTCTATCACTAACTATTCAGTACACTAATTATTTATTGCATTCATCCTGGAATAAGATTTGAAAATGTGTTAAAAGATATCAAAGTAGAATTCCAGTACTTTGAATGTGTCAGAGGGATCATCTGATCAAGTATCATAATCATTTCAGTGCTTCAATATTTGGAATATATTCTTGATGTAATTTGGACAATGGTTGCAAAATTAAAACAAAAAAAGGGAAAAAATAAAAAAAAAACTGAGCTTCACAGTGGCATTATCTGTCATGATCTCAAATAATCATTCAAGGCTGCTGTCATCCATCTCCAAATGGCTGTTTATTGAGTATCACACAGTCAGCTACTATTAATACAGCTTGAATATTGACTCATTCCAAAGTCTAATGAAGGGTGAAATAATTAATTAATTAAACTAGATAAAGATAAATAAAAAATTGTCCAAGTGATGCACACTGATTTTAAGAGTTGTCATGGAATAAAGAAAGACTTGCATTAGTACAATACCTTTCCTGACCTCAGGACATTTTGTAAGTGTTTATAGCCAAGGTATTTTTTTTTTTAATTGAAGTTAATGTTGTAATGTAGGAAATGCAGCAGTTGACTGCATATAGTTAACTCTCCAAAGAAATATGCAATAATGACCAGATAATCTGATATTGGGATATAATTGAGAGATATGTTGGCCAAGTCACTAAAGTCAACTTCCTTCTTTTTATTAATGGTATCATAGAATCTATTATACTCAGAGAAGACAGAATGAACCTGTTTAAAGTCTAATGCAAAAGGCAATGCTTTTAATAGAGCAGTATGGAAAAAGTCAGTCAGCCCAAATTTTTGTGTTCAAGACTAGAACTCGAACACAAAATTCAGACTGCAAGGCAAGAGTGCTACCAACTAGGCTCCTGCTCCAAACTAAATTATATACATCATATTAATAATAATACTTTAATAATCAATCGTTCATCAAGAACTGATTAACTTCATGGTCTGGTTTATGTAAAACACATTTTAAGTTCTAGACATTGACGAAACTCATTATTTTCCTGAATTCATTTGGTTTATTGTAGTCACATGTACCCAAGTACAGTAAGAAAAACTTTGTTTTGTGAACAGTACAGGCAGATCATAGCAAAACAAGGACATACAGATCATAGGGTGCTTAGACAAAGTGAGGTACACAAACTCATGGCTGCACAAGAGAGCGTAAACCTAGATCAACTCTATTTGAAGTGAGAGAGGACCCCATTCAGCAGTCTAATCACAGCAGGGAAGAAGCTGTTCTTGAACCTGTTGGTGCGTGTGTTCAAGCTTCTGTATCTTCTCCCTGACAGAAGAGCATTACTGGGTGGGAGAGGTCTTCAATGATGTTGTCAGCCTTTTCGCGGCAACATGATGTATAAATGGGGTCCATGGATGGGAGGTTGGCTTCTGTAATGGTCTGGGTTGTGCACACAACTTTCTGTAGTTTCTTATGGTCCTGGGCAGGGTAGTTACTGTAGCTAGCCATTATGCTTTAGAATGCTGTCTATGGTGAATCTGTAAAAGTTGGCGAGAGTCCTGATGGACATGCCGAATTTTTGAAGCCACCTGAGGAAGTAGAGGTCCAGGACAGATTGTTGGTTATTTTCACTTGACACTTTTGACCCATTGATGTAGACGGGTGGGGCCTCCTCCTTTCTTCCTCAGTCAATGATCAGTTCTTTTGTTTTGCCAACTTTGAGAGAGAATTTGTTATTATTGCACCATGACATCAAGGTCTCTGTCTCCTTTCTGTATTCTGACTCATCATGGTTTGATATCCGGCCTACCACTGTGGTGTTGTCTGCGAATTTGGATAATGCATTCATATGGAATTTGGCTACATAGTTGTGGATGCATAGGGAATACAGTGGGGGGGCTGAGAACGGATCTTTGTGTGGCGTAAGTGTTGAGGATTATTGTGGACGTGCTATTGCTTATCTTCATTGTGGTCTGTGGGTCAGGAAGCTGAGGATCTTGTTGTGGAACAGAGACCTAGATCTTGGGGTTTTGAGATTAGTCTGGAAGGGATTATGATGTTGAAGGTGAAGCTGTAGTAGATAAGTAGGAGTTTGACGTAGGTATCCTTGTTATCCATGTGTTCTAGGGATGAGTGTAGGAGGAGGGAAATGGCGTCCACTATGGACCTGTTTCGCCAGTAGGAAAATTGCAGGGGATCAAGGCAGGTCGAGAGGCTACAGTTGATGTGGGCCATGACTAACCTCTCGAAGCACTTCATGATTATGGAGGTCAGAGCCACAGGGAGGTAGTTATTGAGGCATGTTGCATGTGTTTTCTTTGTCATTCGGATGATGGTGCTTTTCTTGAAGCAGCTGGGGACTTTGGATTGTAGCAAGGAGAGAGTGAAAATGTCAGTGAATACGTCTGCCAACTGATCTGCACAGGGCCATCACTTCTACAGACTTACACTCAGGAATACTGATCTGACGTCTGCCGTGGTGACAGGGGGAACAGGTACATCAGGGCTGTCAGGGCAGGTGACACTGTGCCACTGGCTATCTGTTCAAACCGAGCATTGAGTACATCAGGGAAGGATGTGCTTTTATCTGCTGTTTCACCCTGCTTCATCTTGTATCTTGTTATGTTGTGTGGGTCTGGTCACAGGCAGCGGGTGTGCGTATGGTTAGTTTGGGCCTCTAACTTGGTTCAGTCCTACCTCTTGGCATCTCTAATGGTTTTGCGGAGGTCACATCTGGATTTCCTGTATAGGTCTGGGTCATCCAACTTGAATGTCATTTGCCTGATCTTCAGTAGACAATGGATTTCCCAGTTCATCCAAAGTTTCCCGTTGGGGAACATAAAGGTTGACTTTTTTTGCACACAGTTCTTTACACACTTGGCTAGGAGTCCATGATGCTGGTGGCATACTCATCTAGGTTTTCTGCTGATTTCTGAATATGGTCCAGTCCAGCAATTCCAAGCAATTCTGGAGAAGCTCTTCTGCTGTCTCAGACCACTATTGTACTACTTTCTATGAAGGATCCCCCTGTCCAATTTCAGCTTGTAAGCTCGTAGGAGGAACACAGCATTGTGATTGGATTTTCTAAAGTGCAGACAGAGTATGGAGTGGTAGGTGTCTTTGATGGTTATGTAGCAGTGGTCAAGGATGTTCAGTCCTCTATTGGGGCAGGAGACATGTTGGTGGTATTTTAGTAGCACCCTTTTGAGGTTGGCCAGGTTGAAGTCATCAGCTACAATGGAGAAGACCGCTGGGAATTCTGTCTCCAGAACATTTGTAGCAGTGTAAATTTCATCCAGAGCATTCTTCAGCTCCGCATGGGGTGGTATGTAGACAGCTGTCAGGATGGCGGAGGTGAACCCTTCCAGTAGGTAGTAGGGATGACATATCACTAAGATATTCTAGATCTGGGGAGCAGTGGCTTGCCAGGATCGCTATGTCTGAGCACCAGGAGGTGCTAATTAGGCAGCGTACCCCACCGCCCCTTGGCTTGCCCGAGAATGCCATATGGTCCATGTGATGTGGAGAGAATCCTTCAGCTTGCAAGGCACATTCATATTTTCTGAAATAGATTATGAAACTGAAGGAACTTACCCTACTTTGCTCCTCTCCATTTTACAATTCTGGATATTTTCAAGAATCTATACTTACATTGTTTTTTCTTAGGAGAGAAGCCATGTGTTAAATAGATTGTGGGATACTGATAAAGTGTTGTGTTCTTGGTTATCAATAGATAATCTATGATGAACATCTAACATTGAGACATGTTGTTTGATGTCAGTACATCTGGGATTTACAGTGACAGTCAGAACCATCCCTCAAAATCTGATGAGTGGAATAGAAGAACAGAAGACAGATGGTATTTGTAAAAAGAATCTTGTATTTGCAAATGAGGAAACAACGATAATGGACAGATTCAGAACAAAGTCAGAAAGATCAAAATCATAGAAATGCTAGTTCAATAAAATTGGAAAAAAAAACTTAGAAATGTTAGCAGATTAGATTAGATTAGATTACAGTGTGGAAACAGACTCTTCGGCCCAACAAGTCCACACCGACCCGCCGAAGCGCAACATACCCCTACATTTACCCCTTACCTAACACTACGGGCAATTTAGCATGGCCAATTCACCTGACCCTGCACATCTTTGGACTGTGGGAGGAAACCGGGGCACCCGGAGGAAACCCATGCAGACACGGGGAGAATGTGCAAACTCCACACAGTCAGTCAGGAAGGATGGAGTAAAGGATGGAACAACCAGGTACTTGCTAAACTTATATTTTATAAGTTGTGGTGAGACTGATGATAAGTCAGAAAAGGCATTAATCCTGCAGATAAACTGCTGGTCTAACATCTCAATGTGACAGCTGTTTCACAGCTAAATGCAAACTTTACTTAAAACAGTAAAACAATGATTGTGAATAAACACACATGTTGATTCGCTTCTGATTATTTACACTTTAAAAGGAAAATTTCAGATTCATTCCTAAGCTACATAACTTTCTCAAGTAAGATTCCAGTCTAAGCCACTCTCACTGGCAGTGATGCTGCAAGATGACCTTAGTGCTGCTAATTGCCAGCAACTTGTTAATCTATTATGATATGTTTGAAATGGTTAAGATACTCGGATTTTATGACATACGCTTTTATTGACTGCTAAGGCAGTCCTGCTTTGTCAATAAAAGCAGATTTCTCAGTGTTAAATAAACATTTAGATTAACAGTGCATTTGAACAATATATATATTCTTGATACTTCAGTGATCCTGGGATCCTGAGGTCTTGAAAGTGCTGCACAAATGCAAATCTTTCTTTTGTGGAGTAAAACCATTTAGAATTTACTCTCAAATACTACATTTCTGGGCAATTTACACCAGTAGCTGTGACCTGGACGTTTGACTTGAAATTGTGCCCATTCTCAATCCCATTTGGCCAATGCTATGCGATGATCAGAGTTCCTGTGAACGTCATTAGAATAAGGTTCAACATCAGATGAATGTAAGTCAAAAAATAATTGCAGGTCAAGAAAAGTACCAAGCTGGCATCATGTATTTCTCTACTTTAATTATGGAAATTAAAGTTGCACTTGTTTACATATCATTTACATGCCTTTACATGTACAGCATGTGTAAGAACCCACACTTTTCACATAACCTATACTTATGCCATAAGACATTAAAAGAAATTGCAAGTACAAAACATGATAAACTGTAAAATTGCTCAAAAATTAAAAGAGAGTACAGGAATTATTTTGGTTCTTGCTGTACATGAAAGAAAAGCTATTATTTGAAGAGAGTATCTGAGCAAATGCAGGTGAATGTGAAAGTCATAAATGAAGCTCTGTAACTGGTGGTGGTCATTATTATGGGCAGTATATGTTTGGAGTTGCATATCAATGGATGGCTGTAAATGATTGAAATGACTTAGGGCACATTTATAATTTGCTCATGCCTGTAATTGTGTGATCTCTTAAGCTATGAATTTGATGTGTATTATGATTGCATGTGTACTTTATCACAATTATGCACATCTTGTAAATCAAGCGCTAAGGCTCGACTTAAAAAGAAAAAGGAGTGATACATCTTCAGTTACGTCCAATCCTTCTTATTCAGTGTTAATTGTTGTTAACTGTAGATTAATGCTGCACTATTATTCCATGCAAAGCATTTCACTTCGGACTGACACCAGTTAATATACAAATCTATACGAGAATGGAACATAGAACATGGTGATAGTAGTAATCTAACTGAACTAGTAATGGAAATACCCAGACTAATGGGGGACATAATTCTAATCTTACCATGGCTTTTGGTATATTTTAGATTCAACTCAAGAGTCTGGAATAAAAAGTTAGTCCCAGTAATGCTGCTATGAAACTTCCATCATTTATTACAAAAATCTAATGCCCTTTGGGAAAGTATATTTGTTATCCTTACTTGTACTGGCCTGAGACTCTGGACCCTCATTAATGTGCCTGGCTCTTAAATATCTTTGCAAGCCACTCAGTTGTTTCAATTTCTACAAAGTCTAAAGTCACCAAATGGCAAGTCACTCAGTGTAAGAGCAGTTCGGGATAGGCAAAAAATGCTGAACTTGCCAGTAATGCCTGTATCTCATGAAAAAGTAAAGAAAAAACAAATGCAGCTGCTACACCCAACAAATATATTTAATGATATGTACCACTTAACAGCAATACTGAATCTAGAAAAAAGTAAAGCAACGCTCTTCTTATGGTACTGCCATTATATTTTAAAAATGGAAAGTAAAGGTTATAATATTTTGGCAGGTCACATTTCAATATTATTCAAACACTGTCATATCAATTTGCATCAAAAATATGATACAAGCAAAACTCTGGCAAACTCTTGATTTATATACAATATCGTATGTTTTGGTAAATAAGTCAACATTACACACTGAGGATAAAAGTGAATGATTGTTGTGGGTCCTCATTATTATGAAATGCCTTTAGAATTCCACGCAAAGTTTTGGTGTGTCTTAACCTCCCATGCTTATTACCATGTGGTCTTTGTTGCTTGATCCATTCTGCCCAGTTGTAACATACCAATGAGTAAAACATGCTATTGTGGAATGGAAAGTAAGGCCATCGACTAAAAAAAACACACACTGTAGCTGAAAAGAGAGGGTCAGTTCATATGCTGAGTACAAGCAAACTTATGATTTTTGCAGCTGGAGTTGTCTTATATACCAGAATGACTTACATATCTCAAGCTACAGTACATTTTATATTAATTCTACTTCATTTCCAGTGCATAAAAAGGGCAATGTACTATTAAAAAATACAGAATCCATATGTTGGTTTAGTAAACAATTAATTATTAGAACTTACCACTTTCAGCAGTTACATAATGTGCAGTCAACATCTTTAACCCAAAAATCCAACAAGTAATTCTAATGAATATTTTAAATCAGATCATGGACTTTTTCCTCTTCAGACTGAACAGTTATTGCAGAGAGTTCTGTTCCTTGATTTGATTACTTCTCTTGTTGCTCTTCAAGCAGCTGTGATCCCTCCCACAGGGATGTGTCTTGCCACAATTGCTCCACTGGCAACTTAACACTAACTTGATTGGTTTCTCTGATTCCACGTTCCTCTCTTTTATGCCTTTCATCGCAGCCTCAGCTAATCCCAAGGGATGCTGTCCTTTGCTGGCACCAGATCATCTGCTTGCCATTAATATATGATATTACTAGATCCGTGCTGTGTAATGATATTGAAAAGACCACAGTTCATACTTGGTAAATTTCTTGAAATTAAAATCTGTAGTTTTCCCTTGAAACTTTAGAGATTTCAGAAAGGAATCTTACCCAACATTGGTAATTCTGTTTTCAATGTAATAGTTAACAACATCTGTTTTGTCTCCAATACCATTAATAGGATATTCACAATGGGAATACAACTATCATGCACACAGTAGACCTTACTGAAATCTCATTCAGCATATGTCATTTTTTCCTTCAATTTCACTCCACTAACTTCGAAGACCCTGACAGAGATGGGGGTCATGTTCAAGCTTTAACTTGCACAATGGATATCACAATTGAGCTCCATGCTATCATCACTGACACCTATATGTATGGTTTGCAGCAGGAATCATTAGATAGTAATCAGCAGCAAGACTGCTGGCTCTTTATTTCTCTACTTGCTAGTTAAATTTGCTACCAGTCATCTTTCTTTAATGAGAATGCACTCCTATGGTTCTCTGGGACTATGGCGACTTTACCTTTATTTGGTACAAATTAGTATGATCCTGCCTACATTCAAAGCCAAAAATCAGCTTTTTTCAGTGCAGACAAATTTGGACTGTTATGAAATTTCCCACAATTAAAATATAGAGAAACTTGTCACAAATTTCCAAAGCTTAGTCTCTACTTCAGAGCAGTCACTGGAGACCAAATCATTGCATTAACTCTTGCCATGTTATCCATGTCCCATCATCTGTTTGCTGCATAAACATCTATTCTCATTATTACAGCAACAGAGCATAGCAATTAAGTTTGAAATCTGAAATCCATTGCACTTTCTTTTGTTTTATTCTTATTTCTTGGAAAATAAATAAAGTAATCAACTTATTTCAAGATTACAAGCTCTTTAATGCTCAAAAATTAATAAAACAGGACTGCAGACAAGTTGACACAAATATGTGAATTCCAATTTGCTTGCCTAACTTACCAAGTTATAACCCTTTATCCCAAAATTAACTCTGATTACTCTCCTGTGCCACATAAATAGGGTTTGAAGTAGCTAACAAACTTTGCCAATTTTGCTGCATTTTAATCCTACTATACATAGAAACTCTTCCCATGGACTTTTTAAGTTGACCTAACTCAGCCCTGATTTTTGTTTCCTGGTCAGATACTCAAAGGCAGGACAACGCCCAACTCTGTGACCCCAAACATTAAAAATAGCCATATGCATTCCCCATTTTCGATTTTGGCTTGCAGGCTAGATTAGAAATTGGACTGAATGACCTGGGAAGAGCTGAAGAGGCTGCTAGCTGCTAATACATTCAGGGAAGAAACTCTGCCTTGATGCTCCAGCACTGTGTCCAAAATTAAAATGAAAGAATATAATTTTTTTAAAAATGACCTCTCATGACCCATGGCACCTAATGTCCTCTACCCATTCCAAAAGCTCTCCTACCCCTTTTGCCAACTTAATGCCAGGCTCGTGCACAGTTTCAGCTTTTCACCCCTCACCTATCCTGCCAATTCAACTTGAATTCAAGCACACAGGAGAAACTACATCTATTATTTATAGCTCTATATTGCAAACTATGGTCTATTGCATAAAGTACTTTCATTTGTAAAATAAAAACATTTTGACAGTTCTTAAAAATACCCATCTACTTGAGTCAATTTGAAGAGATAGTTGTTGATCTCATCACAGACCCTTGATCTTTCATGTAACTTCTGACTTGCAAACTTCCCCTCCTCTCCTCAACCTTTAATTGCTCCCTTGATCTCTCCCAATCTTATATCTGTACACTAAACTGACAATCACCCAAGTCAGCCAATCAATAGGTCAGTCAGTCTACAGTGCTACACCCTGCTCCAAGATCTCTACCTCACTAAATCATCTTGCTTCTGGGATGTGATCTCATGTTAAAACATTTATCCACTCAACAGACCACCCAATTTATTAACTTGGGTGGAATTAATATCAAAAAAGAGAGAGAGACTTATATATACAGTGAAGTTAAAACTCCAGTGGGTTTGGGCAACTCCTATCGCTATAAAACCCTGCCTCACTAAATCCAAGGGCCATTATCTCTGTTTCTCTCTTCAGGTTGCCACTTAACTTGCTGTGCGCTTTATATTGCTTCCTGTTTTTATTAAAGTGAGTATCATATTCCTGGTCTCAGCTGATCTAAGTGAGAGGAGCAGCTATAACCTTACAGCCCTGGGTATGGGAGGAGAATAGTGTTCCAGGATTTCCATTCCAGACTGCTATCTAGTGACTTGCATTGGCAAGGGCATGTGTGTGGTGTATGGACAAAAACAAATCAGGCTGTAATTGACAGTTATGATCACACATGTAAAATATTCTCTTTAGGCAAGGTAGCAAAGGAATTAGCTGTGCATAGAATTTAAACGACACTTAAAACATCAGTAGAGAAATTTAGAAATTGTGAGGTGTTTTCTACCTGTTCTGACTTGTAGTTTTAAATAATAATTCAATTAGTAATTTAAGCCACTTCATATTCTGTCATGACTTGTACTTGACCTGTTTGCTTATTGAGTTTATACTCATACCAGTTGTATCATTAATTCTTAAGTACCAAGTAATACAATAGCAATATGTTAAAATAAATCCATATTACTCACCTTGAATACTTCTTGATCTCCCTGCATTATACACAGTCGGTGAAAATAAAAAGTTTTTATAATATTTTTGCAGTTTGTTGGTTTTATTACGAAAAGGTTAACTTGGTAGATTTTAGGGCAAGCCCAAATGTCTTTTCCTTTAATGGAGTGTGGTCAACAGCAGGTATGCAGACTTCCTTCCATTTTTTAAAATAAAACTCAGGCTGATAACACTAGGGAATCACCCTCCTTGTCACCTGAGTATTTGTTGTGTATGCAGTCAAAACTAAAAGCCCAAAGCCAGATTCCTTCTTTGAGCTGCAGAAATCAGTGATCTTCAGTCTTGACTTGAAACAGAGGCAGAAACAAAATATGTAAGACTGATACAAGAGCCAGCATTTGAAACTATTTTGAGAGACGTTTTTTTGGTTCTTTCACAAGATGTGGATGTCTGTTTCAAAGCCAGCATTTGTTTCCCATCCCTAATTTGGAGAGGTGATGTCCTATTGGTATTATCACTAGACTATTAATCTAGAGACCCTGGTAGTTGTTCTGGGGACTGGGTTCAGAACCTATCATGATAGATGGTGTAACCTGAATTCAATAAAAAAGGTGGAATTAGGAGTCTAATGGTGACCATGAAATCATCGTCAATTTGCAGGAAAAACCCAGCTGGTTCACTAATGTTCTTTGGGGAAGGAAACTGCTGTCCTTATCTTGTCTGGCCTACACATGACTCCATACCCACAGCAATGTGGTTGATACTTAACTGCCCTCTGGGCAGTTAGGGATGAGTAATAAATGGTGGCTTGACCATACTGACACCCACATTCCTTAAATGACAAAAAAACTCTTGATCAGAGTGGCTTATGCTACCAATCCAGAGAGCAGTTAAGAGTTAACCACACTGTTGTGAACTTGGAATCATATTTACGCTGGACCAGGTAAGGATAGCAGATTTTCTTCCCTAAAGGCCAATAGTGAGCTGGATTTTTTTTTGACCAATAAATAATTGGTTTAGAGTCACCACTAGACAGAGTAGCATTCAATTCCAGATTTTTAAAACATATAATTAATTATATTTAAATTGCACCAGCTCATGTTCCTAGAGCCTTAGCCTGAGCAACAGGATTATTGGTCCAGTGACCTTACCACAAAACCATTAGCTCCCCATAAGTTTATTGCATAAAAGTGAATTCAGTTTCTAAAGTTGGTGCTCTGGTAATTGTGAAAGTTGATTCATGGCTGAGAGAAAGTAAGTTTTAATTGTTGTAATACTTGGACTGGTTTCTTTGGTCCTGATGGAGGTGATCGCGGAGGAGGGGAGGATGTAGATTCCATGACATCAGACAGCATGTCAACTCATTTTCACCTCAGGCCAATTTCCACCCTGAGAGATGGCAGGACCAGCCATTCAACAACAGCTGAAGGTGAAGCCCACACACTTGGCCTCCAGGTAACCTGAGGGGATGTGAAGCAGGGTCAATTTCCTGGTGGTGGACCAGGGAATAAATACTCTAGGCACACCTTTAGGTTCCACCTAAACCTGCTGTGCCTTAGCTGCAGCCATATGCCAGATGAAGGAGGGATCTAATTCCACAATTAGGATTTTTAATCTTAAAATTTAAAAGTCAAAGAAGTCTCATCCCCCACCTGTTATTTAGTAGGGAAAGCTTCTGCATCTTCGTTGCTGGTAAAAATTCTTTTGGCCTTTCAACTTTGGAGATTCCATCTGCCAATTTAATGGATGAGAAAGCACTCCCCTACCAGGCCACGAATTGGCATATTTTGTCCAGGGAAAAATAACCCCTGGACAAATGCTTCCCAGCTAGTGCAGAATTGGGATTGCTTTTTGACCTTGACATTGAGTTCTAATGCTGCTTCCAGCTAGGCTCTTTCTTTGGATCATTTCAAGATCGGACCTTTTTCTGGTCAATTTCATTGGCTTGAACAAAAATAGAAATGGCTGGAGAAACTCAGCAGGTCTGGCAGCATCTGTGGACAGAAAGCAGAGGTAATGTTTTGAGTCCAATGACCCTTCTTCAGATTCTTCTCTTCTGGAGAAGGGTCACTAGACCTGAAACGTTGACTCTGATTTCTCTCCACAGATGCTGCCAGACCTGAGTTTCTCCAGGTATTTCTGTTTTTGTTTCAGATTTCCAGCATACATAGTTCTTTATTTTTTGACTGGCACAATATCATTCTGCTGCTGCTTAAATGATTTGTTAAAAATCAAAAGGAAGACTGGAGAGAGACTGCAGAACTATGAGATGCAGCAGGACTTTGGTGTCCTTGTATTTGAATTGCAAATGACAAGTATGTGTACACAGCTAGGAAATAAAATGTTAACGTTTATTGTGAAAGAAACTCAATCAAAAAAGGTTACTTAGAATGTTATTGGAGACACCACATCTGGGTGTACAGTGTACAGTATTGGTTTCCTTATTTGAGGAAGGTTGTAAAATAATATTTATTAGATGATACTCACAAGTAAGAAAATAGTTTATAGATATTCAGACATTGTCATCAGATCCAAATTAACATAATGATTTTGTTTATGTTCAAATGAATGAGGAAAAAATACATAAAAGGAATTAGAAGAAACTCGCTATTTAAAAAAAAAATTCCTGTGGGTAAGCATCATAAAATAACAGAAGCCAAAACTATCTTAAATCTGTAATTATTATTTCAAAAGAAACTTACACAAGGCTTTAACACTTCTTTTGATAGCATTTTCTTTGAGCTTACTGAGCAAAACAATATTAAATAAAATTTTAACAGTAAGAGGGAAAGAAAACAATCATTGGAATTCAGCAAATGCTTGAGCGCAGGTCATACATTCCTGGGGATGAAAATGTTTCAGGGTAAGCTGTGTGGATTTGGAAGGCAGCATTAGTTTATTTTCCCAAAATCACTTCCCCTGCTGAGTGTGTTTGGCTTTGTCACCTCCAGATTTCCGACAGTTCTCAGTTCCCAAGGACCACCAGACACACATTACCTTTATCAGGCCCTGCCTTAGAATTGAATAGAATAGGCCAGACTAAAGTCTTCGGGTCAATTGGGGAGTGACAGGAAAAGCAATCATATACCTGTTCAGAGCGTTAATAGTTGAAATGGCAATTTGTGATTAAATGGGTGGCCTCTAACCTGTTGCATTGTTCTCCCTTTCCACATGGTGTCTATTTCCAAGCTTTTGCAGCATACTAAACATCAGTTTCCCATGATTAATATTATGTTTAACCACTTTTGGAGGATGTACTCACTAGTACCAACCTAATTTCAACAATCTACTGGGGTTAATGTAAAAGATGCTATTTTAAAAATAGGATGTTATACCAAATAATATTTAGCACAGAATCAACAGTACAAAATAGTTAATTGATTATTATTTTCATATGCTGTATGTGAAATTTAATTGTGCAGAAGTTGAATCAAAAATGACAGTAACTGCACTTTAAAATATAACTAATGCATTGTGAGGTGAAAATTTCTAACTAAATGCATGTTCTTCCTTTACTTACACACAATCTAGCAAATTATATATTTCTTTTTAGAATCAGCTTTTTTGAGGCACTTATTGTTGTCACTTGCTAAGCGTAACAGGTATAAGTTTTATGAATAATTAACACAAATTTCAAATCAAGGGTGTGAACACTGTGTTAATTCCCCATATTTTTTTCAGACCAACAGATCAAGAATTGCTCCAGATGCAGGTTTTACAGAGACTTTCAATACCATCTGCAGAAATTACTATTACACCCATGTAAAACATTGAACTGACTTCATAAAAAACTGGAGAGTTCCCAAATGGTGAACACAACTCAGAAATACTGCATTCTGTCTGTTTAATATAACTCCCAACTCCATATGACTTGAAAAGATAAACATTTATGCTTTGCCCTCCTCCCCTTCACACACAATGACGGTTTACTCCCCTGTTGGGTAGATTATAGAACATAAGATAACTATGAAGCAATATTTCAAAATGCAGCAAGGGTGTGACTTGCTTCAGCCTCACTGTCCATTAACTATTTGGTTCAATCAGTCACGCAAACTTTGAGGTGACTGTACAATATTCTGGAGATTGGACCCAGTCCAAAATCAGTGAATCATAAAATTCCTAGAGTATGAAGAGGGGCCATTTGGCCCACTGAGTCTGTACAGACCCTCCAAACAGCATCCCACACAGACCCAGCCTCCTATTTTAAGTGCCACATTTCCCAAAGCTAATCCACTGAGCCTGCACATCCCTAGACACGACAAGGCAATTTACCATAGTCCAAAGATGTGCAGGTTAAGTAGATTGGTTATGGGAGGAAACTCAAGCAGGCATAAGGAGAATGTGCAAACTCCACACAGGCAGTCACCCAAGGCTGGAGTCGAACCCAGGTCCCTGGTGCTGTGAGGCTAGCCACTGTGTCACCCCATCATCGAAGATCCAACCAAAAGACATGATATTTACATTTGATCACAGGTTCTAAACTGATACTGGCGTTCATGTGACCCATATTTTGAATTCAACTACATATCAGTACTAATTTGGTCAGAGTGAAATCAGACTGAGGCCCAAGACTGTATACTGCATCTGCTGACAGTTCACCTCCTCTAACTCTCTATTCACTCCATTCACCCCACTCTATTATTCACCAAATCCTGCCTCAATGGCAGGACCTAGAACCAACATTAGGCTATTTTGCCCTTCTAGCCTACTCTGCTATTTAATAAAATCATGACTGATTTGGATCAGTTTTTTTTTTAACTCCAGACTAGTTACTGTGGTATCAACTGCATTGGAAATATACAAAGTAATTATACAGAAGAGACAGAAGTTTGGTTCCCAAAAACAGGTGGATTTGAGTCATGTCAGTTGTGAAATTTTGAAAACACTCAAACTCAACCTACCAATAGACTGGCCAATTCAGGTCTAAATGGATGCAGGATGAAGGCAGGCAAACAACCAGATGCCAGAAGACAGATTGGCTATTTACATATAATACAGATCCATGCCTCAAATATAAATTATCTTCTAGTTTTAAACCTTACCAGGTGGATTTCCAAGAGTTCTCCAATACCTCCCCCACCTCCAGTTGAATATAGACCTGTGACCATATTCCCATCCTAACATCTTAGCACAAACACAAATGTAAACTCTCTATCTGCTCCATTAATGGCCTCCTCTGGAGTGTTTCCTGCTCAACACAGAGTACTATGTCTAACTATCAGGCTGGTGTCTGGACTGAAAACCTGCTTGAAAGAAAAGGACACAAGTTGCTGAGTCAAAATACCATTCTCCGACCACTTCATCTTAGTCTCTCCACCACTCTGTCCCCAGGCAGCAGGGAAAAAAATTGACATTTCAGGCAAAAGTCCTTCATCAGGAATAAAGGGCTTTTGCCTAAAATGTCGATTTTTCCTGCTCCTTGGATGCTGTGTGACCTGATGTGCTTCTTCAGCACCACTCTTATCTTGACTCTGATCTCCAGCATCTGCAGTACCCACTTTCGTCCAATCTGTCGCCAAGTCCACCTAAACCTCCTCAACAATCATGAGAGTAAATATTGAGCCAATGTCATAGTGCTGATAATCATCCAGTACACTCCTAGTCAGTCTTTCTCACTGAGGCACTTGCAATATAATTTTTGATGGAGTTATTGATCCTATGAAGGAACAGAGGAGTCTGGAATTTTCAGCTTGAACATCAGATATTCTTAACAGGGCAACATGTCTGAATCGTAATGAACAGTACAACAGAGAAACAGATCCTTTGGCCCAAAACACTGTGCTGACACATGGTGCCTTTCTGAACTAAAAACCTTTTGCCCCATCCCATCCGTATTGGTCAATTCCCTGCTCATTCATAAATCTATCAAGATGCCTCTTAATCTTTGCTATTGTATGTGCATCCACCACCACATCCTCTGGCAGTGCATTCCAGACACATACCACCTTCTGTGTAAAAGACTTGCCTCTTACATATCCTTCAAACTTATCACCTTTGACTTTAAACCTGCGTATTCCAGCAATTGATATTTCTACCCTGGGAAAAAGATTCTGATTATCCGTGCTTCTCATAAATTTGTAAACTTCTTTTCGACATTTAAGTGAAAACCAAGTTTATCAACTCTCTCCTCATAGTGAATACCCTCCAAATCAAGCAACATTCTGGTAAGCAATTTCATACTCTCTCCAAAACCTCCATGTCCTTCTCATAGTGTGGCAACCAGAACAGTACACAATATTCCAATTGTGGTCTAAGTGAAGTTCTACACAGCTGCAACATGACTTGCAAACTTTTATACATTATGCCTGGACTAATGAAGGCAAGCATGCTATATTGATGCTATTAAAAGGTTCTGCCATTTACTTTGTACTTGCCTCCTGTGTTTGATCTCTCTGAATGCATCATCCTGCATTTGTCCAGTTTAAAGTCCATCTGCCATTTCTCTGTCCAAGTTGCTAACCTATTTATATTCTGCTGTATACTTTGGCAATCCTCCTCACTATCTGCAGCTCCCTCAATCTTTGTGCCAACCGCAAACTTATTAATCAGGCCACTTACATTCCTTTCTAGATCATTTACACCATTGGTAACCAATTTCAAATCTGAAAAATGCCCTTCACTGCTAATCTTTCTCTTCTATGACTAAGTCAGTTCTAGTACTATCTTACCAGCTTACCAAAGATTCAATATTACTTCACCTTTGTATTAACCTGCCATGATGGACCTTATCAAAGGCTTTGCTGAAGCCCACTTAGACAACAGCTACCATACTACCCTCATCAATCATCTTCATCATTTGCTCGAAGAACACAATCAAATTTGTGAGACACAATCTTCCCAGTATAAAACCATATAGCCTATCGCTAATAAGTCTATATTTTTCCAAAGATGAGTAAATCCTATCACTCAGAATCTTCTCCAAACATTTTCTTACCACCGATGTAAGGCTCACAAGCCTGTAATCTCCCGAATCATGCCTATTGCCCTTCTTAAACAAAGGAATGACATTGGCTATTCTCTAGTCCTCTGGGACCTCTCCTATGATTGAAGAGGATACAAAAGATTTTGTACGAGGTCCCACAGTTTCCTCACCTGCCCCTCTCAGCTCTCTGGGATAGATCCCATCAGGTCTTGTCAACCTTAATACCTTCTTTTTTAATACTGACAGGCCCTACAATATCAACATACCCCTCCTGAGAATCACCATCCACCATGTCCTCCTCAAATGAATATCACCCACTTTCTCCGACTCCACGCATAAATTCCCTCCTTTGTCCTTGATGGCTTTGTCTGTCTTTAGTTTCCTAAATCACAAGTATGCCCTTTTTTTTCCTTTTGACTAAGTTCTCACTTTCTCTTGATATCCAAGGTTTCTCAATCTTGCCATCCTTATCTTTCGTTTTCACAGGAATACGCTGGTCCTGAACTCTTAAGATTCAAAAGATTCCCACATACCAGATGTGAACTTACTCTAAAACAGCTGCCCCCAAATTTATATTCCCCAGTTCCTGCCTAATATTGTGGTAGTCAGCCTTCTCCCAATTTACTACTTTCACCTGAGAACTACTCTTCGCTCTACCCATACCTAACTTAAAACTTTACAGAATTATGGTCAGTTTTCTCAAAATGCTCTTCCACTGAAACTTCAATCACCTGACCAAGCTCATTCCCCAATACCAGATCTTGTGTGGTCCCTTTCCTAGTTGGATTATTTAGGTGCAACCCTTGGATAGATCCCACCTGCCCCTGAATTGTCAGATATCTGCCGATTATTTCAAAATAAAAAGGGAAATCTTCACTGTGATATCTACAACAGAATGGTACCATTTCAGCATGACTTATCAACTTCTACAACCAAATCTAATGTTATGATAACTTCCAATCACAAATATACTGGCTTTTCATTCAGGCAACGCTTTTAGTTAAATTTGCTCTGAATATGAATGTGCTTTTCCAATGTAGCAAGATGTGTGATTTTAATTTGAATGTGGTCCAAATTTAGAGGTGTAATTTCATAAGAACGCATTTAACTATGGATTATAGAGTCACTCAATCTAAACGTAATTGGAAATTATTCAAAACCTCAATTAAATCCTTGCTTGTAATTCACAGAAATTGGATCAAAAGTACTTTCTGCAGCTGTGTGTTTCAGAGCAGTTGGGGAGATTTTACAAACTGTCTGGCAAAACTATGGCTCTTTTGAGCCTCCTCAGCTTTAGCACAGTCTTGTTCAATTTTTACAACTGCTGTGAAGATTTAGTTTTAACCACAAATTGTTTCATCAGCCGAAGTCAACAGGCCATCAATTTCTTACTGATTTTCAACTTTTATTCCACTTTGTGAATTCAGTCAGTATCAAGGAACGTGTGCACTCTATTCCTTTTCTGCAGTGGTCTGTTGACCACCCAGAACCACACCATAAATATATTCCATCACTAAAATCACCAGAAGGAACAGTTCGATATTTCAACAAACTGGAAGTCTAGTTGGTAGGACACCCATTAAGCATGTGTCTGCAGCAGCATTGTAAAGGCTGGGATATAGAGGTTGGGGGAAAAGAGTGGAGCAAAAAGCATATACTCTGAATGGATGAGGTCTTTATTGATTTGGTAGCTTTGAGCTGTCAAAGTTAACTGAATTGCTGTTCCTTCAGTAAATTCCTTGATCTGCTCCCAGTGATTTCTTTACTTCGAACCTATTGTTTTACAGCCTGTACTCTCCATTATTAGGAGGTGACGATCTTTGAGGTGACAATGAAAATGGTGTTTGGGTCCTAAAGATACTGTATGAACCTCAATTTGTAAGGAATTATGAGGATCTTGCTAGTTTCCACCACAATCACTTCAAAGAAAGTCTATTAAAAAACCTCAGATGGTCATTTGGTAGGAAGTCAGTGGCAAATTTATTTTTAAGCTCTTATTTCAAGCTGAAAATTTGTAGGACTGAAAGATGTGATGATTTGTGATAATGAGAAGCAGTTTCTGATTTGCAGTGATGCTAGACCGCAAAATATCAGCAGCTGAACTGTAGCCAAACCAATTCTGGGTTTGAGAACACCACAAAGAGGTAAAATTAGAAGTTTGGTCTGCACCGAACACAGTCTAACCTGTTTGAAGTCAACGTTTTAAGCTTCAAAATTAACAGGACTGATATCGACATGTGGCGATCACTGGGTTGGTGTTGGATAACATACTCACTTACACAAGCAAGTGGTCTGAATCATCTTGTTTATTCTGAAATTCCTTGCCTAATAGCATTGTAGGTCTACATATTGTAAATTAGCTGCAGTAGTTCAAGAAGGCAGCTCACCGTCTCCTTTTCAAGGGCAACTGGGGCTGGGGACAAAATGCTGGCTCAGCCAGCAATGCCTACATTCTATGAATGAACAAAATAACAAAGAATCTGTGAGGCATTTAATGGACTGACTGACTGGTCAATGAGATCAATCAACAATTCTTCAATGTCCAATTATAATCACAGTAAGAGCTTTCTCTGTGTATTGCTCACTTTGAGTGGCTGCTTTTAATCCTTCATCTGCTTGTATTAGGATTACTGGCTGTCTCAGATTTTAACTCTAGTCTGTAAATGCTTGGATGGAATCTAGGGAACAAGGTAGACCCTGTAAATCTTACTAAACCCTCTTTGAAAGTCTTAAGAGAAAGGCAATAAGGCTCAACAGGATGGATACCCTCCAATGTACCCCTACAAGAATGTGAGTGACTGTGGTGGTCAGCTAAGCTCTACACAGCATCTCAGCTGTGATGGGCTGGGTACATCATCCACATGACTGACATGAGAGCTCCACTCTCAGCTTTGAAATGGCAGGCGAGCCCTCAGTAGATAGAAGAGGTATTTCAGTGATACCCACCTGATTTGTGGGACTACACTTATTAGATTACATTTCAACAATGGCATTTCTTTTTGTCAATCCATTAATCCAACACAAAGCAAAGTTCAGAAAGAAAGAGAATGTAAAATGATTCCCAACAAAAATTATATGTTTTCCCTTTTCTCCCTCCATCCATTAAGACATTTCCAAGGTTACGGTGCTAAACAACACCTAATGTCTTGCATGAGTGATATTAATTACTTCTGTGCACGATCAGCTATTTAACAGAAAATAATACAATTGTGAGTAGCAAGACGAATAGCTAAGACCAATTCTGTCCAAATACAATAACTGAATAAAATAATTTCTGATGAATAGTCAAATCATATTCAAAACGTTAACTCTGTTTCTCTTCTACAGATGCTGCTAGACATCTCTAGCATTCTCTGTTTGTTTCGCAGAGAAGGCAGGAACATGAGCCTATGTGCTGGGCTCTATGTTCTTATTAGTTTTTCTTTACAGAAACACACAGTGCTTATCATGCTTCTTTGGTCAACAAATCCCTCTTTCATTCTGCTTCTAGATATAGATGAGAACAGGTGATCCTGGGCAGCACGGTGGCACAGTGGTCAGCACTGCTGCCTCACAGCGCCAGAGACCCGGGTTCGACTCCCGCCTCGGGCAACTGTCTGTGTGGATTTTGCACATTCTCCCAGTGTCTGCGTGGGTTTCCTCCAGGTGCTCCGGTTTCCTCCCACAGTTCAAAGATGTGCAGGTTATGGGAATTGGCCATGTTAAACTGTCCGTAGTGTTAGGTGAAGGGGTAAATGTAGGTTATGGGTGGGTTGCTCTTTGGAGGGTCGGTGTAGACTTGTTGGGCTGAAGGGCCTGTTTCCACACTAAGTAATCTAATCCTCACTTGATTACATCTAAACCTATCAATGATTAAATGCATTTTTAAATTAGAAGCCAGGATAGTAATTGGGATAAAGACTTCTGGTGGACTTTTGTACTGATTAGTCAGTGCAAACTTAAATTTGAGCATCACAACTGTTCAAATTGACAAATTTTTGTTGTTGCTCCTTCGTGAACGAATGTTTTATTACTAAAATCTATAAGAGATTTGTTGGCTTTACCTTTACCAGAACTCTCATCTAACTTGAGAGTTTATGGCACTTAAAAGAAAGCAGTGTTAGTAACTTCCTCAGCTTGACACATTCTCATGTATTAAAATTTATTATTGCATTTTGGAATAATAATAATGGTTACATAGTCACTTTTAAAGAGAAATGTGTCCTATATCAAAGAGCCATTTCCCTTGACAAACACCATGAGGTTGTAGCGAAATATATGTTCCTGCCTGAATTCACAGGGATGAGGAAATTAAGAAAATGATGTGGGTCTTCAAAATGGAGTTTATAAAAGTTAATTCAATTCCACCAAGGTTGACTTAAAATACTTATTATTTCAGTCTCTGCTCTGCTCAAACCATAAAAGTTGTGTTTTAAAGATTACAAAAATCGTATAATGGCCCATGCTGTCAACCAAGATGTGAATGGAACCCTTTTGGATAGGATCTGTCTACTGTTTCAAACTGTTTAATTTCAGATTGTCAGTCAGGATGCAGCTCACAGATGGCCCTTCCTGTAAACTCTGGGTGTTGTTATTATATCTTTAGAACCTTCTGCTTCCTTTCCTTGCTGTACTCGCATTCATTTGGCAGTACAGCATCGAAACAGCTAAATTAATGGAACAATATCCCTGATTTTGTTCCCAACTCCAAGCCATTAAAACACGCTCATAATGAATGTTTTTTGAACTTGAGAACTACAGTAGATCAATGACAAATACTATTAAACAAAAACAAAGCAATATAGAATGGGAGCAAGTGTGTGCCACTTTTATTTATTTGGAAACAAGTTAAAATGAGTATAATGCATTAATGTATTAATCTCCCTTCAAATATAGCCGTACCTTCAAATTCATCACTGCTGTTGGTTTACATTTAATTATACTGTATACAATAATAGAAACTGAAGGATATTTAAGCTTATTTCGCCTGTGCAAGTGCTCAGAAATAGCAAACACATTGATCATTTTGATTTTGTCATTAAAAATAATCATTAGCATGAAGAAGTGGGAGCTTTGGTGATGAATCAGGGTCAGTGATCCTTTTGGTGTATGACTGAAATTTGCTCTTTTTTGACAATTATTCATTTTGTGGAGTGTGGGTGTCACTGGTTGGCTAGCATTTATTGCCTGTCTCCATTTGCCCTTGAGGTGGTAGTTGTGAGCAGCCTTCTTGAATTGCTGCAGTCCATGTGCTGTAGATAGAACACACACTGCAGCGACAGTGAAGGAACAGTGATAAATATCCAAGTCAAGATGGTGAGTGCTTGAAGGGGAACTTGAAGGTGGTGGTGTTCCCTTATATCTGCTGCCCCTGTCCTTCTAGATAGGTTTGGAAGGTGCTGTCTGAGGATCTTTGGTGAATTTCTGCAGTGCATTTTGTAGGTAGTACACACTGTTGCTACTGAGTTTCAGTGGTGGAGGGAGTGGCTGCTTGTGGATATAATGCCAATCAAACAGCCTATTTTGTTCTGGATGGTGTCAAGCTTCTTAAGTGTTGTTGGGGCTGCACTCATCCAGGCAAGTGGGGAGTATTCCATCACTCTCCTGACTTGTGCCTTGTCGATAGTGGACAGGCTTTCGGAAGTCAGGAGGTGAATTACCTGCTGCAGTACTCCTAGCCTCTGACCTGCTCTTGTAGCCACTGTGTTAATGTGGTGAGTCCAGTTGAGTTTCTGATCAATGATAACTCCCAGGATGCTGATAGTGGGGGATTCAGTGATGTTAACATTGTTGAATGTCAAGGGATGGTGGTTAGATTGTCTCTTGTTGGTGATGGTCATAGCCTGGCATTTGTGTGGCGCAAATGTTACTTGCTCCTTGTCAACCGAAGCCTGGATATTGTTCAGATCTTGTTGTATTTGGACACTGAATATTGTGCAATCATCGGTGATAGCCCCACTTCTGACCTTATGATGGAAGGAAGGTCATTGATGAAGCAGCTGAAGATGGTTGGGCTGAAGATGATACCCAGACAAACTCCTGCAGAGATGTCCTGGAGCTGAGACGACTGACTTCCAACAACTTCGACCATCTTCCTATAAGTCAGGCTTGACTCTAACCATCATGGACCTGCCCCCCCACTACCAATACCCATTGATTTTGCCAGAGCTCCTGATGCTACACTGGGTCGAATACAACTTTGATGTCAAGGGCTGTCACTCTCACTTCACCTCTGGAATTCAGCTATTTTGTCCATGTTATCTCGGCACAGACTGAAAAAAAACCCCAAAGAGTTGCTGCTGATTGTGGAAAAAAATCCCAGTTGATACTGGATAGATAGAAAATACTGAACTAAAGTATTTTTTGTGGGATGGTGCTCGGTGAGGTTCGTGAAAGCTCTATCATCTGGTATAAAGAATCAGAATCAGGTACATAAATCAAAATTGCCAAACTTACATCAGTTTCAAAACACACAAGATCCTGTCAAACTGGGTGCTGTCGGAGATGCATCTAGCCCTTGCACAGCACATGCTTATAAAAGACAAGTCAATAAGGAGATTCCACCATTTCCACCAGAATGCTCTTAACACCAGTTTGTACAAATAAGAGACAAGTTACCTTCATGGTTCACAAAGCAAAGAGGGATTATATTCTTAGGCTTTGGATTATCTGTTACATCAGCCTTGACTGAAGGAATTAGAAAAAAAAACATTTTCTTAACTTGCAATCAGGAAAGTGTTCTGCAAGTTGCCCTTCAGCAGGATCACGCATAAATATCCCTCTTTTCCCATCCTTCCATGATAGGACACTTACCAGTGAGTTTGCTAAGACCATCCAACTACATGTTCTTATAATGGAGGAGGAAGTCAAACAAGTGGATTTAATTGTTTCTGTATCAAATCCCTCAAGTTGCTTGATTGTGTAAAGTTAACTACCTGTGGAAGCATTACCATTTTGTAACAAAACAAGCACAAGATGGAAGCAATTCATTTTCCATTGCGAATGAATGTGGCTTCATCAGGAGCTACCCTGTCTAAAGAAAACTTTGGGTAACTTTGAAGAGTAAATTATAACAGGAATCAACAATTCAGCTGTTTATTGAACTAATTATCACAAGGAATGCTCTGCATTTGACTACTTTACCAATAATTTTTTTCAATGACAACTGCCCATGAGTTTCTTATTTATTTGTTCGTAGCATAATCATTGTAAATGTTGCAAGTCTGCATATATTTGTTGCTCCATCTCACTTTGCATCATCTCTGCAGAATTTTTCCTTCCACTGATTCACGTATAAGTGTAAACTGGTTATATAATGTGCAATGAGAAGGGTATAGAGAATTGAGCACTGTTATGATCTGCTTAGAGACTGATGACTTTTATAAAATCTATTTGAATTTTCAGTGGCCAAAAGTATCACATGATAAGATTTCACGCTTTAAGACTTGTCCTATCATAAATAGAACTTCTATTTAGTGCTAATTTATACCTAAAATGGCAGAAAAGATCCCCTAGGTCACTTTTAACATAACTAAAATTTTTCTGCCAAATTATACTTTACTCTGCCCCTTAGTTGACACGTCAACCTTCTGAAATAAGTTCAAGGCTATTCTCCACTTGTGATGAAATACTTGCTTTTTTTCCTATTCCAGCTGGTAAACCTTTAATTCCAGCACTGACTTCCACCGCAAGGGTAACCCTGGAGAGTCTTTTTGATTAGATTACTTACAGTGTGGAAACAGGCCCTTCGGCCCAACAAGTTCACACCGACCCTTCAAAGAGCAACCCACCCAGACCCATTCCCCTACATTTACCCCTTCACCTAACACCAAGGGCAATTTAGCATGGCCAATTCACTCTAGCCACAACCAGGTGAAACTTCCAGCTTCATTCATGAATTTGATCTCTTCAATCTGAGCATGAGCTGTAGACTGTATGGTGAAGAACAAAGTCAGCATTTCCTCTGATTCAGGCATAGGATTGACTGCCTCTCCCTCCCTGCTCTCTTAATTCCTTCAGGCTGACTTACAACTGAGTTTTAGGGTTATCCGAGACTATGCTATAACCCGAATACTACAGCGGCCTTCCCAAAGATCTTCGTTTCCCAAAGTACATTCCCACAGCAACATTACTCACTTGGACCTTGTATCCAGTAGAAATATTTATTAGCTATTCTCTGGACTGCATTCTAGTTTATTAAATAAATCATATGGCGTATAATCATTAATAAAACTTGACATTCTCAACATCTCCCTCTGTCACATGGAGACCACCAGTTCATTCACAGGCAGCATACATTGTCTCGCCATTGTCTACCTACAGGAGTGAATGTTTTGCATTTTCCTCCCAATAAAACAAACTGTGCCACCCTTTACTGTAGTAACAAACAAACAAACCACCCAAACCTGTCGTCAGGCAAATGCAGAGGAGGTCACACAGTCTCATCACTCCATCACTTTAACTTAGATTAAAGAAACAGTGCCGGTAATATAACAGCTTTATAAACTTGATATTTGGGCTCTTGTGACACAGCGATAGTGTCCCTACCTCTGAGTAAAGAAGCCAGAGTTAAAGTCCCACGTACTCCTGGGATGCTAAATAACATCTCTGAACAGGTTGATTACAAAATATCTAGAAACTTCATATTTGACTTTGACCCAAAGAATTAACTTATCTTCACATTTTATCACCAAATATAACACCTCTACAGCTGTATGTACCCTTGGAAACAAAACCTTATTTCTAAAGTGCGGACTATCTCAGTATAATTCCACACAGATTAGTTGATGAATTATGTGAGATTATTTGTTGTTAACTTCTGGCATAGCACAGTTAATCTTTCACTCACCCTATTCAAATGTAAATTGAAATTGTAACATAACTGCCAGCAGGCTTGTTTAACCTGGTGAGAAATACATGACCTTTTATGTTTCAAGAAGAATGCAGTTAGTTTTCTGAGAATGAAATTGATTGCATTATCGATTAAAAACTGATTATAAAATGATCATTGAAGAATATCCTGTTTTCTTTCGGAATAAATCCACAATATACATTCTTCATTTTAATCATGAAATTTACTTAGCCATGCTTTGATGAAACAGGACTAAATAATATCATGGTCATGGAATAAATTACAATCTATCTACTAAGTGTACAGGAAAAAAATAGTATTGTGATTAGTATAAAATAAATAAGGATTATCAGTAATCCCTTTAAATTGTATCTGTAACATTAAGGTAAATTATTCCATTGCAAATAACTTCAAATTTTAACTCTGTTTATAGCAATTGTCAAAAATTAATTTTCATACACTTGTTTTCTAATTTCATTCCAGAACTATAATTGAGCAGTGATGTGAGAAAAGGATGCAGACTTAGTTATGGAACACTATTCAAGCAAACTAAATGTCTCTATGGAATCTATAAAATATTAAAGAACTGACTAGTTCTCAACAGTTCCTTCAGCACTGTGCTAGGTGTACAAGCAAATGTTAAGTGAGAATGGTTAGAACACCTCTACCCATTCTAACGATCTCAGCATCTTCATAAGTATTTGGCATTTGTTCTAACTGATCAGATTTTATAGGGAGGATTTGAATGCATTATGTTGCCAAAGACTAGTTGGTGTAGGCGTTAAAAAATCTAATGTGGAATTTTATCCTTAAAGCCTAGATTGAAAGGAGATTTTGATAGAGACGTGCATTATTGTAAGAGTCGAGACAGAGTAGATAGAGAATAAAATTAGATGGGGTTCCCTCCTTTGACGAGTGTTAAGGAAATCACTGCGAGGAGGGCAGGCATATGGGCTCTGGGTTTAGCTATGATAATGCCTTCAATCCCTGATTAAATAATCTGCTGACACTAGTTCTCTTATATAAAAAGTGACTCGCAAATGTCCATCAGCAAAGAATTAACATCTTCAGGAAAATAAAAGTGGACAGGAGATAAGTGGACAGGAGTAAGTGAATAAAATATAATTTTCAGGAAGCCAATTTGAGTGAAGAATATGTGTATTTCTTCAGCCAATTTACCACAATAAAAATACATTTTCAACTGTTTGGCTCAAAAGATTTTATAGTGAATGGAGAGAGTAAGAATCCTTTATGACCTCAAAACCTTTCTAATCCAATAAGTGGTGTCAAACCTTTGTGTAATATGAAAAACAACTCTCCAAACGATCAGTCAGGGGCCCAAACACTTAATATTAAGCCTTATTCCAAAGTTTCATGTGGTTTGACTTTCAAGTTTTAATACATGTCAGAATCCACAGCAAACATGTGGAGCTCTTACTGTGGTATAAGTGTCTGGATATGAGTCAAGATGCTAATGTATATTCTATAATTATTAAATCTAATATGATTTTGGACTGTTTTTAAAACGAGCAAAGCACAGCAGTTTTATAGTCTCAGTGTGAAGTCTTGAATTAATTGTTGGAAAATTGTTCACAGTACCTGTCCAAATTTCCGATATCCGCTCTCAATTGGCAGGACTCCCTACTGGACAAACTGTCCCCAAAGTCTCATCTCAACCCATGTTACAAAAGCACATTAAACGTCTTCCAATTTGTAAGCATCACTCTCAGTTGCATTCTTCCTGTGCTATGACTGCTAATTCTCTGCCAAAAGAATACAAATTACATCTTGCAAAATCAAAGAGTTTTGTTTACTTGAGGAAACAACTGGAGCTGCAACGCTATTTTTGAACTTAGTTATTTTCCATCTTTTTCATTGTTGGAGAAAGGCACAAGTTCCTTGTAAAAAGCCCCCGCAAACAGTAACCTATAGATGTTGACAAAACCCCTTTCACTTATAAAAGGCAGCACTGACTGTATTCAGGTCTATCATGACACCAGATGAAGATCATCAGTTCAGGAAAAAATATTAATATTCACTTTGCACGTTCTTTAACATAACCAAACATGGCAACACATGAATCTTTTGTTGATACAATATATCCCTAGCTGTTATCGGTGTCATGGTGATATCCAGTAACATTTATGTTTTCTGATTTATTAATGAACACATGGCCATTTTCACAGCTACAGCAGTTAATCTTAATAAGTGACATTTTAAGATTTTAATGGCTGGGATTTCAACATTATTTTTCATTTCATTTTGAAGGGAATAACATTAACATTTCCAATATCAAATCTTGAAATGACAGAGGTTAACTGAGCATTTCATTAAATTCAGAATCCTACCTTAATGTGAACTGATGCTAATTTCATGATTTGGCTAGTTGGAATGGAAGCCTAAACACAGTCTTTGATCTTCTCATTTTCTCTTCATGCCCTCAGGGCTTCATAACCTTCTTCCAGCTGTATAGTGCAGTAAGAACTTTTCATTCTATAAACCCTGCTCTCTAATGCAACTCCAAATTACATTGTCCACCACTGACGGTAATGCCTTCATGTGGTTAGGCCTTAGTGACTGGAATTGATGGGTAACTGATCTGAAAATACAACTTCACACTTGGGCAACAAGTTGAAAGTCTACACCATTGAAGCTTGAGAAAGAGCTTCCTCGCAAGTAAAGGAGATCAGGAAGAGCCAACCTGTACCAGTTTCATGTACTTCTGCTAGGTTATTTTCAGAGTGGCTGAGACAGAAATCTCAGAACAGATCATCTGTGTGCATTGCATTTAATGATTAAAAATAGGTTGAGGGAAAGAGCACTGGTGGAAGAAAATATGCATGCTGTAATCACAAGATGTAAAATGTGGGAAAATGACTTTTTTGGAATGCAGGTTAAAAGTTTGCCTCATAACATGTCAACATATTGACAAAAAGATTTTTTTCCCTCATTCTTAAATAGATAGTACATCTTACAGAAATTGTAAATAAGATATCAAATCTAAGTCTATGCAGCAATAAGGAACATTTTTAGTGCATCCTCATTATGTTGTTCCTTAACAAAACAGACAGAATCAGGCTAAGAACAAATTAATATTGAGAAATACTAACGTTCAAAGATGTAGGAATCTTTAAACTGAATATCTAAACAATGTAAGTACAGTGGCCACAAGAGCAACTCAGATGCTAGGAATTCTGCTAAAAACAACTCAGACTCCCCAAAGCCAGTCCACCACCTACAAGAATCAAGTGATGAGTGTAATGGAATATCCCCCACTTGCCTTCAATAAAACTTAAGAAGCTTGACACTATTCAGGAAAAAAACAGCTCATTTGATTAGCACTGTATCAACAAACATCCACTACTGACACTCAGTAGCACACACTGTTGCTATCTACAAGATGTACTTCGGAAATTCTCTAAGGAGCATTTGACAGAATTTTCCAAACCCAGCATTAATTACAATGCAGAAGGACAAAGACAGCAGATGCATGGGAACACCAACACCTGCAAGTTCCCTCCAAGTCACTCACCATCCTGACTTTGAAATAGATCTCCATTGTTGCTGTTTCAAAATCCTGGAACTACCTTACTCATGGCATCGTGCATGTACCTACACCAAATGGACTGCAGTAGTTCAAGAAGGCAGCTTACCACCACTTTCTCAAGGACAACAAACACTGACCCAGTCAGTGATGCCCACATCCAGTAACTAAAAAAAAGTTCTCTCCTCTACCTGAAGACACTGCCTCATCCTGTGGTGTAGGCCCATAATCTCACCACCAAAGTACCATGTCTAGCCACATTTTGATTTGTGAAGTGAGGTTTTTAAAAGCTGTATAAGGATGCACTATTAGCAACTGTTACAAAAGTCATTTAATATATAATGATACACACTATGTAAAGGGAAGAGAGAAGGCAGCTTGTTGTGAAGCATTCATTTCATGTTAGTAGCCATGAGCTTTTTAGATATTTTGTTCTTTAGTTAAGGGCTGGTTTGTTTCTTTTGCAGTGACATATCACCTAGTCAATTTTGATGACTTCTAATCAAACTCAGATGAATCTCCTGGGCAGTATGATGAAGGATTTATTTCACAGCAATAAACCTTTACCAATATGAATATTCTGGTTGTGTGCTTTGTCAAAGCAATACAACACCAAACAGAGACTGCCATTTAAGGTAAAAGCACATATTCTGTCATTCCTTGTCGATAAAAATAAAATGTACAACATGAAGGAGAACACGATCAATCATTCATGGAACAAGCAGTTTCATGATTAGGTCCTTTTTTTAATCCCATAAAAGGAAAAAAAAATCTTTTTAAGAGAGTGTCAATGAGTTTGTTTTTCAAGTGAGAGTGTCAAATATACTAACTGTGACAAAACTCTAAAGGGCACATATGGGCTACAATGGGGCACTGTGATGGGGGCAATGCTGCAGATTAAAGAATAAAACCACAAGAATAGTTTAAGTTCTTCAATCCTATAACTAAGATTCCTTTATCTTATAACAAAAGCATCAGATGTTAGAAGCATGGAAAATAAAGACTCTTATTTATATAATACCTTCCAGCAGCTCAGGAATTCCAAAATATTTCATAGTTATCAAAATACTTTTAATAGTTAGCCTATAATTATTACTGAAGAAAATGTTACAGTCAATTTATTAAAAAAAAAACACCTCCCACAACAACAATGCAACCAGATTAGTCAGTCTTTTAGGAGTTAGTTGAGGATAAATATGAGCCAGGACACCAGTGAAAATTACCCTTCCTTTCTTCAAAAAGCAACCTGAGAGGGCAGACCGTTTAACATCTCATAGAAGAAACAGCACATTCAATACAATGCAGGACTAGAATTCAAACATCAACCTAGAATTTGTGCTCAACTCCCTGAACTTGAACCCACAACCTGCTGAATTGAAAAGTGAGAGCAATACCAGTGAGCCAGTGCAAATTCAGAGTCAATAAAATGTGGAGCTGGACAAACACAGCACGTCAGACAGCATTGGAGGTGCAGGAAAGTTGATGTTTTGGGTCAGGTTGGCTTCTGATGAAAGGTCCTGAGTTGAAACATCGACTTTCCCGCTCTTCCGATGCTGTCTGACCTGCTGTGTTTTTCTAACTCCACATTTTATCGACTCTGACTTCCAGCATCTGCAGTCAGTACTATCTCCAGTATAAATTCAGTCTTGAAGTTATACATTATAAAATTAAGTTCACATATTATACATGCCAGTACTTTTGTGTTCCAGTTTAAATGTGACACAGTATCCTTTCTTACTGCAGGAGGCACATTGCCATCTCTCTGTACCAAGCCAGATATTAATGTATATAATCAACATCCAATCAACAATGTCAGGGTTGTACAGGATGTGGCCTACTGCAGGCTTTTTGGATTCAATCGGACAAATTCTTAAGGCACTTTATCGAAGAACAACTTCAAGAACTAATTTTTATTCTGACTGGAGAAGAGTCTGCCAACCAATTAGTAAATTTATATCATTGAGGAAGAAACCTGAGTATTCTGGACACAAGAATTTTAAACAGCTGATGAAATCATGTTTTCAAGATTCAAATAAGGGAAAGAGTAAGAGGTAGAAATGATCAGGAGGGAAAGGATAGTGGAAGAAGTAGTGAATTATCCAGCTGAATCATACATTTTTGTTTAGGAGAAATGAGAGTTATATTGGGTTTTTTTGGAGGAATTCAAGTAGAGAAGCCCAGGAAAGATTTTTGGTGCATCTTACCAAATTCATCTCATTAACTATCTACCCTACCTTGGCTCTGACAAGATTCCAGTGTCATTCCACCTATCCCAGAGCAATTTACCACTCAGTGGATATCCATCAAAAGAGCAGATGTCCTTGCATACATGCCATTGTTCAAAAGGCCTCTGAACGTTCTGACAAGCATTGGCAATCTGACATTACCTCTCACTGGCAATATCATGGCACGCAGCCAAGCAATCAGACAACTCCAAATATGAGCTTTTAGTTACAGTCATCAAAAGGGAACACAAACAAAACTAAAACATGCATTGGTTTGACCTCACAATGCAAACCAAGTGCTGGTAATATGACCACCAATTTTTGAGAAGATTTGTAGCTCAGGTTGAGGTTGTGGATATAAGTTTGCTCGCTAAGCTGGAAGGTTCATTTTCAGACATTTCCTCACCATTCTGGGTTACATCAGTGAAACACTGGTGTTAGTGACCCGCTTTCTGTATGTGTGTTTAGGTTTCCTGGCATTGGTGACATCATTCCCTGTGGTGATGTCATTTCCGTTTTTTTCTCAGAGGGTGGTAAATGGGATCCAAGTCAATATGTTTGTTGATAGAGTTCATCCTTCTAGGAATTCTCATACATGTCTATTTGGCTTGGCCCAGGATGGATATGTTGTCCCAGTTGAAGTGGTGTCCTTCCTCATCTGTATGTAAAGATACTAGTGAGAGTGGGTCATGACCACCAATATTTTACATTCCATGATGGTCAATTGCTTCCAGCTCTCATCGACTGGATCCAGCCCTCAATCATGTTCTGTCAGGGGGCTTGTAACATCTTATGCAATTGAGCACTGTCTTGCACAAGGAGGGTTTCTTTCTCCCTAATGTCCATGTCATCCTTGGAACACTACTCCTGGATTGCCATTTGCTCCACATCCAGCAGATCATGCCGCCAGCATTCTCAAAGATCCATCCCATCCTAGCAATGCTTTTCTCTAACCTCCACCATTGGGGAGAAGGTATAGAAGCCTGAACAAACGCATCTGCTGGTTTTGAAACAGTTTCTACCCTACTATTGTTAGGATACAGAATGGACTCACAAACTCTTAGCATTTGCCTGTACCTGTGTTTTTGTATTGCTGCTGTTTACCTATTATTTACTAGATTAGATTAGATTAGATTACTTTACAGTGTGGAAACAGGCCCTTCGGCCCAACAAGTCCACACCGACCCGCCGAAGCGTAACCCACCCATACTCCTACATTTACCCCTTACCTAACACTATGGGCAATTTAGCATGGCCAATTCACCTGACCTGCACATCTTTGGACTGTGGGAGGAAACCGGAGCACCCGGAGGAAACCCACGCACACGCAGGGAGAACATGCAAACTCCACACAGTCAGTCGCCTGAGGCGGGAATTGAACCCGGGTCTCTGGCGCTGCGAGGCAGCAGTGCTAATCACTGTGCCACCGTGCCGCCCACTATGCTATTTAAATATGTGATCTGTCTGTATTGTTCGCAAGATAAAGCTTTTCACTGTACCTCGGTACACGTGACAATAAATTCAATTCAATTCAATTCATCTTGGGGAACTTGCAGATAGTGGTGTTCCCATATATCTGCTGCTCTTATTCTCCTAGATGGAAGTGGTCGCGGACTTGGAAGCTGCTGTCCAAGTTGCTATACGCTGTCAGTGTTGGATTGACTCCTTAGCATGAATACATTAACATGTCTCCGTCCATGGACAGGCTGGTACTGATAAGCAGCTTACCTGTCTATTTCAACTAAAAAGCCCATCAGTACAGCAGCACTGACAGCCTCTGGTTCTGTCTCACATAGCATGGATGATATGGGCATGCAGGTAGGTACTAAGTAAGAGAGTGCTAACAGGCCAAGGAATCAGCCCAGAGGTGCAATCTGACCCATGAACTTGGTATCTGTCCATGCATGCAGCATTTTAATGCTGGTGCCTGACCTGCCCTGAAATGCATGTTTGTGCTTCCTCAGTGTCCTGCAAATGTATTGGAGAGGTGGCGTGATAGTTGTGAGGGGATGACAAATGCTGGATCTCAATCTCCATGGATGGGTGGTGCATGTTTGGTGCTATGGAGAATTTTCACAGCTTGTGGCAAGCTGAATTCACCAGGATTTACACAATTTGAATTTTCGCAATGTCTAACTTGTTTGCTAAAATGAACACAAGTGAGGTGAATTGGACCATTAACAACATATTTAATAAACAATTAATTCTCTATTGATGTCATAAAAATACCATTATTTTGAAACTCTCTGACTGTTCCAATGAATGTGTTTCAGCCCAAAGATAATATTTCCAACCTCTCTTACCTAAAAAGAAATTCATAAAATCTTAGCAAGGTTGTTGTCACTTTTGCATTCTACTAATAGAGATCTACAAAAAAGTTACAGTCAAACTAGTATCTCTATTAAAACCATACTTTTTTTAAATGTAAGATTTTGAGTTATATTTTTATCAAAAATTTCAACAAAAATGAAAACTTCTCATTCAGGAAAAAGTGACATAAAGTTGTTCATGTTTAAAAACAAGCGTAGGAGTATAAGAAAAAAATGTTAAGAATCCAGTTTTGTCATTAGTTTATAATCATAAAATATGAAAGTTTAAATAGGAAAATATTTCACTGAAATGAAATGTTAACTCTGCGTTATCTCCAGATCCGGTGATTTTCTCCACCATTTCAAGTTTTTTGTTGCAGATCTCCAGCCTCCGCAGTTCTTTGTTTTATTATATTGGAAAAGCTTTTGGCAGGTTTACATCTGACGAACTCAATATTAGTTGAGAAGTGAATGCCCTTTTTCCTCAGCATCTGCCTATAATAATTTCTGCATCTACAAGAATACTTAACTACCAGTCTCACGGCGTGACAAAGTCTTTGCGTCAGACTCAAATATCAGGGCAACATTATGACTGCACTCCAAGGGCTCTTTGTTCAGCAACACTCCCTAGGACCTTACCATTAAGTGTATAAGTCCTGCTAAGATTTGCTTTCCCAAAATGCAGCTGCTCGCATTTATCTGAATTAAACTCCATCTGCCACTTCTCAGCCCATTGGCCCATTTGGTCAAAATCCTGTTGTAATCTGAGGTAACCCTCTTCGCTGTCCACTACACCTCCAATTTTGGTGTCATTAGCAAACTTACTAACTGTACCTCTTTATGCTCGCATCCAAATCATTTATGTAAATGACAAAAAGTAGAGGATCCAGCTCCGATTCTTGTGGCACTCCACTGGTCACAGACCTCCAGTCTGAAAAGCAACCCTCCACCACCACCCTCTGTCTTCTGCCTTTGAGCCAGTTCTGTGTCCAAATGGCTAGTTCTCCCTGTATACATCATCTTTCTACATTAATTCCTCCAAATTGTACAATTCTTCACTTTGAATTCCATCTGCTAAGTGTCTGCCCATTCCACTGTATTGTATTGTCATTCTGAAATTGGTAACTATTCTTACTGCTATCTAATCGTTTGCCAAATTTTGCCAAGTGTTGCTCCCTACATCCTAAGTCAATTACAAAAAAAATTAAAATGAGTAATTGACCCAAAACTGGTCTTTGGGAAATATCAAAATATACTATTTCTCAGTCTGAAAAACAACCATCTATTATTAAACTTCTTCTCAGCCATTATTAGATTGAGGAATGCACTCTCTGGCCTAAAATAATGCTGAGCTTGCTAAGGTCTTGCCTAATGCACGCCCTGTGCAATGTAACCTGTGTGCCTCTGCTTAAGTCTTTTTGATCTGTACATCCTTGCTTACTATGATCTGCCTGTACTGTTTGGAAACAAAGCCTTTCACTGTACTTTGGTACCCGTGACAATCAAACAAATCAATTACGCTTCCTGTCACTGAGCCAATTCCTTTTAATTCTATGGGCTTTCATTTTTTTGACAAAACCTCTCATGTAAGATATTTTAATGCCATCCCAAACTCTACACATACCACAACAAATGTGTCACCTTAGACAATTTCTTCATTACTTCATAGAATTAATGTAATCAAACATCATTTTACTTTAACAAATCCATGATGGCAGTCCTGGATTAAATTATGCCATTCCAAATGAAACATTATTTTGCCTTCAGTAAAGCTTTCCAAAAGCTTCTTCATCACTAATGTGCTGGCTTGTATGTTCCTGAAGTACCACACTCTCTTTTCTTGAAGTGGTACTGCAAAATATTAGCAACTCTTGAATCCTTAGGAATGAAGATATCACTCATGCCTTTACACTGCATTACGCAATTCAGAAGACAAACAGTATACCAGCTTTTATTCCAAGGTGATTTGGTCACAGAAGCAAATAAAGTTTTCTTCAGTTATATTGATCACTATATAATGGAGTGCAGTTGCAATTTTTGGTCTCTTTGCCTAAGAAAGAACATACTTGCCGTAGGAACATCATACTGATTCCTGGCAAGGTGGGACTGTCCTATAAGGAGAGATTGAAGAGACTGTGCTTGCATTCTGTGTTTAGAAGAATACGCAGTTATCTCATCGAAACTTACAAAATTCTTAGAGGGACAGACACAGTAAGTTCAGAATCCATGTTCCCCTTGGCTATGATACATCTAGGTGATGGACTCTCAGAATACAAGACATAGGCCTAAGATGATGAAGAATGTCTTCACTCAAAGGGTGGTAAATGTTTGGAATTCTTTATACCAGAAGGCTGTGGAAGTTCAATCATTAAGTAAGCTCAAGATGGTTATTGATAGATTTCTGGTTTCTAATTTGATGTGGGGGATAGCAGTGGCATAGGGCATTGAGGCAGGTCATCAGCTATGATCTAGAATGGAACAGGTCTGGGGGATTGAATGGCCTACTCCTGCTCCTATGTTCCTACAGCAAAAACAATCGTGGACAATATGAAAGGGAAAGGGTACGTAAGAAGACAGGCAAAAGGGAAGATTTTGAATGGAAAAGTAGAGAGAAAGGAAATGGAACATAGAGATGAAATGGAGAGAGAAGGGAAAAAAATTAAAGGGAGCAATGTATGGTATTTCACATTTTGTGTTTGAGGAATTGTATGCAAAGAGGTCTCACTTAATGGAGTTAAAAATCACACAACACCAGGTTATAGTCCAACAGGTTTAATTGGAGGCACACTAGCTTTCGGAGTGACGCTCCTTCATCAGGTGATTGTCAGGTGATGAAGGAGCGTCGCTCCGAAAGCTAGTGTGCTTCCAATTAAACCTGTTGGACTATAACCTGATGTTGTGTGATTTTTAACTTTGTACACCCCAGCCCAATACCAGCATCTCCAAATCATCAGTTAATGGAGATATTGTACTTGGTGCACAATGCTTTACAGTTTAGTTTTATGAGTGATTTATGTAATTTTATGTTTGGAAATCTCAGCTTTGTGGGCAAACTGGAGAGGTGACTTGTGTTTTTACCTGATGGCTTCCATTTTTGGTGTTCCATTTTCACTGATGGGAAGCAATTTTGCCACAATCATTTGACCAATTCTTCTATAATGTCAAGAGGTTTGATATGAGCTACTACACTTTCCTATGCAACCAGTTATTTTAGCACTTTCAATGTTATTCTATTAAGAGGCTTTTGAGAGAGATAAAAATCCAGAAAGGAAGTGATTGCTGAAATGGTTGAGAACAACATGACAGCAATAGTGTAACATATGGGACATCAATTTCCGAATATCCCCAAGCTAGGATCTACACTAGCAGTCAATTTAACCAACTTGTAATGTGGACCCCTTTTCCCTTACTAGAAGCTGCTTATGCTCATACACAGGGTCCTGTCCTCTTCAAACAGGGACAACCGTTCCATTGTGCATTCCAACCTGGGTATGGCTCAGAGTTGACTTGCCTTTTTGGAATGCTAAACTATAGCTAAGCGGAAAGTGGGGAGAATTATTTCCTGGTGCTACTGCAAAGGCTGTGCTTTGACCACAGTCCCCTTGTCAATCAAGTAACAGCCTTTTTTTCCAAGTAATATAAATTGATGCCTTTGAAATCTGACCACCTTCCATCTGCCCTTCAACTGAATGACCATTTTTTCTCAGCAATGTTCATTTATGTGTGACCAAGCAACAATTTGGCCAAACAGTGTAATTATGATGAGTTTAATCACAGAGAATGCATGTCAGAAACAGTTGCTCAGTGGAGTCTTCAGAGATTTGAAGGGGCTGCTGTGTAAACAAATTTCCCAACAAATGCACTCTACATTAAAATAAAATCAAATGAAAGATATAAAGCAGTAAATGTGAAAAATCTATTTATCTTCAATTAATTTACACCCTGTAATGGACTAACCCTAGACAGTAAATGGTACTGAAAACTGTTAGCTTCCCTGAAGTAGCTAGGTCCCTAGAGCCTGATGGGATCTCTTCCAGGATACTGAGGAAGGCAACAGAGAAGATTGCTGGTGCCTTGACAGAGATCTTTGTATCTTTTTTCGCCACAGGTAAAGTCCTAGAAGACTGGAGGATAGCCAATGTTGTTCCTTTCTTCAAGAAGGGCAACAGGGATAACCCAAGAAATTATGGGCTGGTGAGCCTTCCAAATAGTGATAGGGAAATTATTGGAAAGGATTCTTAGGAACAGGATTCCCTTGTATTTGGAAAAGAATGGACTTATTAGGATAGTCAGCATGGCTGTGTGTGGGGGAGGTCTTGTTTCACAAATTTGATTGAGTTTTTCAAAGAAGTGACAAAGATGATTGTTGAGGCAAGGGCAGTGGATGTTGTCTGCGTGGACTTTACTAAAGCATTTGACATGTCCTTCATGGTCAGCCGGTCCAGAGATCAAGTCATATGTGTTCCATGGTGAATTGGTACATTGGATTTAAAATTAGCTTGGTCATAGAAGATATAGGGTAGTTGTGGAGGTGTTTTTTTTCTGACTGGTGGCATCTGTTGTTTATAATATATACATAAATGGTTTTGATAAAAATGTTGGTGGTCAGATTAGTAAATTTGGAGGTGGCATGAAAATTCTTGGCGTTGTGTACAGCGAGGAAGGTTGTCAAAGGATGCAGGAAGTTATAGATATAAGTGGAAGATTGTATGAAGAAATGGCAGATGGAGTTTAATCCAGACAATTATGAAATGATGCATTTGGAAGGTCAAATGCAAGGGAAGATTGTATGAAGAAATGGCAGATGGAGTTTAATCCAGACAATTATGAAATGATGCATTTGGAAGGTCAAATGCAAGGGGAAAGTATACAGAAAATGGCGTGATACATTGATAATACAGAGGGATCTTCAGTTGCAAGTCCATAGTTCATTGAAGTGGTGATATAAGTGGACAGGGTGGTAAAAGTGGCATCTAGCATGCTTATCTTTATCAGTCAGGGCACTGAGTTTAAAACATTGGCAAGTGGTCAGTAAGCTTGCAGAGGACACCAAATTTGGAAATGTAGTGGATAGTGACGAAGGCTACCTCAGAGTTCAATGGGATCTTGATTAGATGGGCTAATGGGGTGAAGAGTGGAAAATGGAGTTTAATTTAGATAAATGTGAGGTGCTGCATTTTGGAACAGCAAATCAGGGTAGAACTTATATACTTAATGGTAAGATCCTAGGGAGTGTTGCTGAACAAAGTGATCTTGGAGTGCAGGTCCATAGTTCCTTGAAAGCGGAGTCATAAGTAGATCAGATAGTGAAGATGGCAACAAAAACAGAAGTTGCTGGAAAAGCTGAGCAGGTCTGGCAGCATCTGTGAAGAGAGATCAGAGTAAATGTTTCAGGTCCGGTGACCTTTCCTTAGAACTGGGGCTGTACTGAGGAAAGGTCACCGGACCCAAAATGTTAACTCTGATTTCTCTTCACAGCTGCTACCAAACCTGCTCAGCTTTTCCAGCAACTTCTGTTTTTGTTTCTGATTTACAGCATCTACAGTTCTTTCAGTTTTTATATAGTGAAGGAGGCATTTGGAATGCTTGCTTTTATTGGTCAGTGCATGGAGTATAAGAGGTGGAAGGTCATGTGGTTGTTCAGGACATTGGTTAGGTCACCTTTGGAACACTGCATGCAATTCTAGTCTCCCTGCTATAGGAAGGATGTTATGAAACTTGAAAGAGTTCAGAAAAAAATTACAATCATGTTGCCAAGGTTAGAGGATTTGAGCTATAGGGAGAGGTTGAATAGACTGGGGCTATTTTTCCTGCAGCATCAAAGGCTGAAGGGTGACTTTACAGAGGTTTATAAATCATGAGGGGCATGGTTAGGATAAATAGACAAGGTCTTTTCTCGAGGGTGAGGGTGTCCAAAACTAGTGGGCATAGGTTTAAGGTGAGAGGGAGAAAGTTTAAAGAAGATGTGTGAGGCATTTAGTTTTGTAGAGAGTGGTAGGTGCCTGTAATGCACTGCCAGGGGAGGTGGTAGCAGCAGATATGATAGCAATGTTTAAGAAGCAATTAGGCAGTCTCAGAACAGGCAGAGAATTGCAAAAGGTAGACTATGTGCAGGCAGATGGGATTAGTTTAGAATGGCATCATGATCGGCGCAGAAATGCCAAATCAAAGGGCTGGTTCTTGCATTGTACTATGTTCTATTTCTAGCAAGAAAACTGTAAGTCCCTTTTAAACTGAACACTGTTTGAATGTATGGAATACATCATCATAACTTTGTAAAAATTAGGAAAGGGGGTTGGAAATCAGTGCAAATGTTGAAATAGCTGAAAATGTGTTGCTGGAAAAGCACAGCAGGTCAGGCAGCATCCAGGGAACAGGAGAATCGACGTTTCGGGCATAAGCCCTTCTTCAGGAATGTTCCCTGGATGCTGCCTGACCTGCTGCGCTTTTCCAGCAACACATTTTCAGCTCTGATCTCCAGCATCTGCAGACCTCACTTTCTCCTCAAATGTTGAAATACTCAATGATAAATAGAAATGATGATAATAATGATCTGTAAGGGCAGCCTTAACATGCAACTGATTTGTTGCATTGTCTGATGCCTACCTAGATTATATAAAGGCTTCACCTTTTTTATAAAAATGTCAATTTGCTTGTTTTCTAAGAGATTTAGATTATACTTGAGAGGAAACCCAAGAACAGTCACCTGAACCATTGATTTTGGGTTCCAGAATTTCACTGATCTTGGAATCGGTTTTGATATCCATGGTTCAAAGTAAAATAAACCAACTGAATGAAGGATGTTTTCTTGATCCCGGTTGATGTTACATGACATTGATGTCAAATATGCTGGCACCTTTCATCTCCTATACTCATTGAACTTTATACTACCTATGGAAACATTGGATTATACATAATTTACTTTTCAATATCATGTGATATGAACATAATACAGATAAATCTACAAAAAAACCTTTATTCTTTTCTGAAGAATAAGCCATCCAATTCTTGTTTTACATTTCATAATAACAAAACCATTTGAGTTATCTTTTCATAAAGAAACATTTTTCGGCAATTAAAAAATAGGAGAAAGACAGTGGACACCAGCCCAATTCAATTCAATTCAAAGCTAACCATGAACCACATTTACTTTTCTCATTCATTTCGAGTCACTTGTTCTATCCAGGAGCCTTTCAATGGATTTTGATCTAAATCTTTCAAAATATCCATTGTTAGTGTTTCAAATCTCATGTAGTTAAGATTGGTCCTTTTGACAGAAATGAAAATTGGTAACTTCCTTTCACATTTACCATATTATTACTGTAGGAAAACTTTAAAATAAGAAGCAATCATCACAGCAGTAATGGAACAATGTTAGTTGCCATGCACTTCCTTCCTGCTGATTTAATAATGCTTGTGGGGGGACCTAATAGTAATGTAGAAACCATGCACGCCAAATCGCTTGAAATAGTTTGTGACAGCAACATGTAGCAACAAGACAAGAAAATATTATCTTTAGGCTTAAACATTTGTGTTTTACTTATTTACTTTGCATCCCTAATTTGGAAATTTTGCTCTATCATTTTTTTGTATTGTCAGTGCTGTGTTTGTTATTGATTTCCGGAGGAGAGTTCTTCATTTTGGATTCTACATAGCAGTGACAGTAGGAAAAGGACTCTATGAATAGATGTTGCTGGATTCCAGAAGTCTGGATTTCAAATTATACTGAAAGTAGTTGACTATTTTACATTGGATTTCATATTTTCTGCAATAGGTGTGAAATAAGGTCAAGGAAATGGAACAAGATAAAAAAAAGCCATGGCTTGGAGCTGGTACAGAATTGCTGCCTCTGGTGTTAAAATTATGGCCTTTATTTGCAGTAAACCATATAAAAGCACCTTCTCAAAACAAATCAATTCGCATTCACACATTCTTCACATATTTAATGGTTTTTTTCATCTTTTGACATGACCACAGCAACTAGCATAAAAAAAGAAAGCTTTTTTTTTCTTAAATGTTCATTTCTAGTACATGATTAGTAGTTTGCTTCAATCATCTGTTAACAACTGAAAGTGATTGATTTTATTTCTTTCTTTTCCACTGCTAACATTGTTAATAAACATGTCCACTGGGGCAGAACTGGAGTAGGCACAATGGGCAAAATGGCCTCTTTCTGCGCCTAATACTTCTCTGATGCTGTGATCTCATCATTTTCAGTTCGAAAGAAGGCTATGATCCTGAAATTTTCATTTGCATTTTAATTTCCCTCACAGGTGCTGACTAATCTTTGAAGTGTTTTCAGTCTTTTTCAGTTCTTTTTGTGTATTTATTGATATTTTAGATCAATTCAAAAATAATGTTCACAAGTATCTACACCCAGAATGGTGCTTTAAGTAATAGGAGTTTGCAGTTTAAAGCTGTCCCTTGGAGAGTGAAAGAGTAATATAAAAGAACTACTTGTGAGTCTGTGTTTCCCTAAAGGCTCCAACTCCCATACAACTTTAGCTGTCTGATCTATGTCTTGCTTCCCAACAAACATTCGGGCATTAAAGAGTTTGTGTGATTCAAACTGAATTGCAATCTCCAGCATTTGCCATATTGTTTAATACTGTATCTGAAAGGCATTTGATGCCGTAAAGTCAATTAATCTCTGTAAATGATATGAATTGGTTTAAATTGAGAATTAATTTCAGCAGCGATCTTTGTAAAACTGAAAGCTCTTCCTTGAACAAGACCATCTTTCAAATTACCACCTATAACTGCTATGGAGGTGCATTCTGTTTCATCCACTAGAGCTAAAAAAAACTTAAAGACAATCTGTTTGACATCTGAGTATTAAGGCAATGTCACCTGGTGTGTCCAAAACAGAAATAAAAAGGGCCAATTCTCATAACTATGTTACAATACCAGTTGGTGGTAACATGAGATGTGTCAGGTCCCAGAATGAAAGACCATACATTTTGTTGCAGTTGATTAACATGGTAGTCAGTCACTGAAATATATTTACTCAAGGCTGCAAGCATTCTTTAGTAATAGAACAATTTATTAAACAAAAAAAGTTTCAATATAGAAGACAGTTAGAAATATCTTAATAAAATACCAAAACAAAGTCTCACCCTGTTTCCCAACACCATCCATTAGAGAGAGTCAATGCCAGAGAAACATCACTCCTATTTCAGTTTTCAAGAACAAATCTTTATTTAACCGCTTCCCTAAGTTTCTTTTTCTCAAATTGTGCACCTTTTGTTTGTGATTCCTTTCAAAGTCCACTGGCATTTTTAATGGTCTGAACTGTTTCAGTTTGAACAACCTGAAAGCTTTCAATCCAAAACCTCCTGGTTTGGAAGCTCGACAGATTGGAAACTATTTCTGCTGAGGTGACTGCCCCCTCTGAGCTGCCTTGATTCTCTGGTTCAGAGAAACCTTTTCTGTTTTCTGAACTGAACTTTGCCTTTTGCTGAACTAAAACTGAACATTCTGTTCTGAAGTCAAAAAGTATTTGTTCTTGCCAGCCATAAACCCAACAATACAATTTATCAATTGACACTGCAAGGGTTCTCCCAGACAGTCTACTACAGTCATACACTTTCTTAGAACTAATATATTTAAATCACTGCTTCGAATGAACTTTCTGACCTTTTTAAAAAAACGCCTTTACCGAACTGGCTACATAATTTTGCCTCTTTACAAGGCCAAATCCCAGAACATAACATATATTTAACATATTTAACCATGTGCTTTCAAGGCAGGAATGGAACACTAGCGCAGGATTAATTGTACTGTACTACTTACAATCCTGCTGCCACTGTTCATCTGCTTGACATCATTTCTATCTGGTCTTGAAAAGTAGCAACCAGAATACATTGCACTTTGTTATATTTGACTTAGATTGACCTGACCAGCAGCCCTGAAGGATTACTGCAGGAGTGGAAGCATTTAAGACTCTCGAACGTGACCTCAGTGGCATCAAGAGGAGTACTAATCCTCTTCTAGTCACTCCACATTCACCTCTGTTCCACGGTTCAGTTCAGTGGAAATCCATCAAATCTCCCACCTCTACCAGTTAGCAAGCTGCCTGCTGCCGTTGGTTTGGGTTATTGCAGTTTGTTAGGTTATTGTAATCTCCAAACACTGTTCACTCTTCACATTAGTCCCATTGGATCAGTGCCATGCTGGCAAGGCCCGTCTTTTCCTCAATTCAGACATACAAATTGGTAGTAGGAGTTGACCATTCAGCCCTCACAATCTTACTCCACCATTTCATAATAACTTATCATTGCCTAAACTCCACTTTCCTATCTAGCTCTGATAACATTTGAGTCCCTTGTCTGGAATCCAATTCAGCATGAATATATTCAATCAGCTCGTCTCCACTATTTTCTGTGGATGAGAATTTCACAGACTAATGATCTGGAGGAAAAAAAGCTAATTTCCAATTTAAATGGGAGATCACTAATGTCCTCTAGTTCTTCTCTGCACCAACTTTTAAGTTCCTTCAGAATCTATAACTTCAATAACAGCACTTCTCATTTTCTAAATTCCAATGGATGAATGCCTAACCTGTCAAAACTTTTCTCATAAAATAACCCTTTAATCCCAGGAATGAGTCCATGGAACCATATCTGAACTGCTTCTCATGTAATTTTATCCTTTATTAAGTCCACCATTAGCATTATATAAAATACTCCATATGGAGTCTCACCGATATACAAAAGAGAATATTTTCGAGATCCAAAGGTAAACTGAAATTCATTGTCCAGTCTAACAAAAGTAGTACAATTTGCCTTGCTCCTAAACTTACTTGTAAAAATCATCAGGGTGCTCATGAAGAGGCAAGAACAACATGAAGACTGCTTACTGCATTGCTCCTTCCTAGAGTTTTCTATGCATGCAGATTCTTGAGCATATATATCAGAATGCCACTTTCTTCGCATTCTTCCAAAAGGCCACCATTTCATCCACAGATTTGAGACCATGATCCCCAGATACAGGGAGGTGAAAGTGCACAGTGTCATCATCTTCACCATGTGATGGGAGACATGATTCAGGTGCGCTGATATACCTCCCAATACTAGAGAGAAACCTGGGCCCAATACAGTCAGCTGTATCATGTTCCTGTGCCTAGACTATCATATTCGAGTATCAGCATCATAATGATTGGTTCCATGAAATTAATACTCAAATGTGTGGCCTCTTGGGACAAAAGTAAACAATCTTCATTGCTCTGCAGAACAACACATGGTCACAAAACAAGTAGACAGCATTCCAACAGCTCAAGATTGCCACCCAGAAACAAACCTGGAGGATCATGGATATGTGGTGAGAACAGGCAGCCTAAGAGACTGTCGAATAACCTACTAACCACCAATGAGATGCAAAGTTTGTTTTGAAATGACCAAGGCTAGTTATAGACCAAGCTTATATTCACAAAGTCTCCTTCACTGACAGGATTGCTTTTGCTTTAAAAGATGACAATATCATCAGTCAATGCTGGGAAGAATATCTCAGCTATGAATTCAATCTGATGAAAGTGGATACAGATACACTTGTTCCAAAGGTTAAAGTCTATGGGGGCCAGCTTCACTGGGAAAGCTGTAATAAGTAATCAAACAGATACAAAATAATAAAGCCTAGGATGCCGATAATATTCCAGCTGAGATCTTCAAAGCTGGGAATCTCTGCTCACATCAAGACTCCACAGACTTATCCTGTGTATTTGACAGGAAAATGAAATTCCTTTCAGCCCTGACTTCAGAATGTGACAATTGCAACTATCTTTAAGGGATACAAATTACGCTGTGCAAAGTATTTCCCTCTTGTCCATAACTGGGATAATTCTGATGTACATTTCTCTTATCACACACTTTCTGTAGCTGAGAAAATCTTCCGAGAGACGTAGTATGGCTTTAGATCCTTACATTTTTCTTCAATATGTTTTGCAATCAAGAGAGTATCAAGATCACCATCGGGAACTCATCATTGCATTAATTGACCTGACTAAAGCATTTGTTTCAGTATTTGCAAGTCTCTGGATGTGTTCCAACAAATTGAAATTGCAAGAAACTTCAATGTTTCATAGTGATGAATTCAAAAGATTTGAGGAGAAAGTCTGGAACAGACAACTTCAAATTTGGACTGGTGAAGTGGTCAGCATGAGGCATCCTCGAGACCCTGCAGGAAAAAGAAGAGGGTGAATCCTGTCACTTGGTTCTCTGAGCAGGCTGTCAAAATCATTTGGCAGAATACCTCATCACCAGAACTTTCCAACAAGCACCAAGATATCGCTTGGCTGACGGTGAGAAGGGCACTACCTGTGAGCTCCTTTTAGAATGTCCAACTCTGTTGGACATTGCCCTCGAAACGGCTTTGGGGTGCGTCAGGGGCGGGAGGTGGGTGGGTGGAGACTGTCACACATCTCCTGCTGTAATGTGTCTTTGCAAAGAAGGTCTGGAAAAAAGATGCAATGTTTTTTGTTGAGGTTTGTCCTGGTTAGCTTCGTGATGCAGGACTCTGTGCTCTATGGTCTGTTCCCCAGGACATGAACTGAGACAAACATTTACTGTGCCTGGAGGACCATCAGCTCTGTGAGAGACTCTCCTTGGTCGCCCAAAACTTGTTGATCTTTCAGAGCAAGGAATTGGCCTCAACTAAGGTCTTCCTGCTGAAGTTAGATGGGGGTCAATTCAGTTATTGATCCCAAACTCTTGCCTCAAATATACGTAAATATAATCTTGCACAAGTAGGAAATGCCTTGGATTTACTGCAATGGTTGTTTGTTCTTTCATATGCTACTGTACAGAACCAAACTGCTTCAGTGACTATGTAAACATATAAATATAGTTTTATGAATAAAGTATCTTTCTGAAATAATGAAAAGACACTCTTTGGTCTGCCTGGAATGTACTGGTCTTCCAATGCAAAGCATTGACCCAGACCGAGTGTCACAGACCAGCATTTACTGGCCTATGGGCTAAAGGATGCACTAAAGCTTAAGACAGGTGCTGCCAAGGTACAATGGGGAAAGCCTTGCAGCTAAGGTCTTTTGGCCAAAGTACAATGGGGAGTCAGTTCAATTATCGACCCTCCCTGTGCCTCAAATATATGTAAATTGTATCTTGCATAATAAGAAATGCCTTTTAGGTTTGTTTGTTGGAATAGTCAGAAAAGACAAACGATAATATTTGTTTGTTCTCCATATGGAAAGACTGTATAGAAGCTAACTGCTTTAGTGACAATATAAGTATATAAAAGGTTTTTTAAAGAATAAAGTATACTTTTGAAATAGAAAAAAACTCCATGAATTTAAGAAAAGTCCCACGGTACAGATCAGTTGAGGTCACCACAGCCTTGTATCGAAGTAAGACCTGATATTGACTGAGATGGTGTAAAGAATGGAAGAGAAAAGAGTGGTGTATAGAGGGTATGAGTTGGCACGTGTTTACACTAAGTTGGCATGGGACTATCAAGGGCTGTAAGAAGTGAGTGGGAGGTATAGGTAGGGATGGAAGTTATGAAGGTGATAGAGGTCAGTGGGGGATATGTGATGGCATGGATTGGCATGGATGGAACATAGCGAAAATGTAGTGTATGAAGAGAGAGGAGAGCGCTGGAAGACTGTTTATTGTTTTTCCATTTCTCTCCCAACTGCAACTCTAGATCATCAAAGCAGACCTTTCATCAAGAACATCTCTAAACACTGCAGCTATTCTGGTTGCCTCTAGACTTGTTTTGGGAACATTTACCAACTGCTAACATCTGCCCCCCTTGTAACAAAAATCCAAACATCCACAGCACTTCTTCCCACATCCTGTGTGAAGAGCTGGGCATTCTCTCGATTTGGGAGTGAAAATTCAGGCCTGCACTCTGTATAGACAATAAAAACTGCCCTCATCTACCTCTATCCCAATTTGTTTCTGTTCTCTCAACCCTCAAAAAGGCCAACACTTCCAGGAGAGGGCACAGGAGACATCTGCATTAATGTCAATGACTGGAAAGATTGCTACTATTTGCTGAGGAGGACCCCACAACTGTTGCTAGAGTTGGAGGGTTTGAGTTATAGGGACGGGCTGAAAGGGCTGGCTATTTTTCCTGGAGTGTTGGTGGCTGAAAGGTGACTTTATAGAAGTTTAGAAAATCATGAGAGGCATGGATAAGGTGTACAAAGTATAAAATCACACAACACCAGGTTATAGTCCAACAGGTTTAATTGGAAGCACACTAGGTTTCGGAGCGTCGCTCCTTCACCTGACTACTACCTGATGAAGGAGCGTCGATCCGAAAGCTTGTGCTTCCAATTAAACCTGTTGGACTATAACCTGGTGTTGTGTGATTTTTAACTTTGTACACCCCAGTCCAACACCGGCATCTCCAAATCATGGATAAGGTGAATAACCAAGGTCGTTTCCTTGGTGTAGAGGAGTCCAGAACTAGAGGCCATAGGTTTAAAGGTGAAAGGGGAAAGGTTTTGGATGTAGGTTTGCTCGCTGAGCTGTAAGGTTCATTTCCAGACGTTTTGTTGACATCACCAACCCAAAGAAACCCAAACATATAAATAGAAAGCAGGAATTTTCAGCATTGCTTCGTGTGAGGTCCACTGAAGACGTTACCTAGTAAGGTTACAAAACGTCTGGAAATGAGCCTTTCAGCTCAGCGAGCAAACCTACCTCCAAAACTTCAACCTGAGCTACAAATCTTCTCAAAACTCGCTAAGGGGAAAGATTTTAAAAGGCACCTAAGGGGCAAACGTTTTCATGCAGATGATGGTACATGTATGAAATAAGCTGTAAATGGAGCTGGTGGAGGCTGGTACAATTACAACATTTAAAAGGCACCTAGATGGGTATATGAATAGGAGTGATTTAGAGGTTATGGGCCAAAAGCTGGCAAATAGGGGTAGATTAAGTTAGGATATCTGGTCAGCATGGACAATTTGGACCAAAGAGTCTGCTTCTGTGTTGTACATCTCTGTGATTCTGTGACTCTAAGAAAGTCTTCAAAGGGTTTGCCTCTACTGTTAACAATGGCTCTGTAGCCAGTTAAAGCTGCCTACCACCCCAACTGGGCAGAACTTCCCACCTCTGAGATTGATTGACTGGATAATTTGTCAGCACCACTGGATGCAGTAGGATTGCACTTGGTGCCAGTGAAAAACAGTAAAGATCAGATCCAAGCAAATACTGGCTGTGGTCTTGGGAAGGCCAGGACAGAAGGTTCTATGCGATGCTTGCTTGTGAGGAGCGGGGTGGAGTGGTGTGCAGCTGGTAGAGGAAGGAAGAGGTGAGGTTTGGGACAATGTACAAAGGTCAGGGTGAACGGCACACCATGGAGGGAAAAGGAAACATTCCACCTTCTTTTCTATGGAGGGTCAAGTAGGCTCCCCTGCTGGGCTTCTCCTGTTTTGAAATCCTCCCCTTTGACTGAGAAATTGCAGTTGGCTTGGGAAGTGACAATAAATTGGATACTTGAGGGGTTCAACTGGTGTGAGTAGGCCATAATAGGTTTTGCATGCCATTTGCAAAATTTTGACAAGTTTGGGATGGGTTGGTGGGAAAGTCATTCCTAGGATTTTATAGGGCCCTCCAAAGGAGACCACAACATTCTGCTCCCCATATAGTTTAAAGGAAATGGTTTTAGTCAAGATAAATGCTGCTCCATTTCACACTCATACTCATGAAAGAGTGCAGCTCTGATGTGGTAAGAAAACTCTTTCTGATTAATGCAAATTGGGTTTATTGGCTTTGCACCTTGAAGTGAGATTTTTGTCTCAATATTTAAATCAAAGTAGGCTCCCCTGCTGGAGCTGTTTACATTTCAGGCTCAAAGTGATCATTTACCTCTAGATAAAATTTATAAGGTGAACAGATACAAAATTCAACTCTGTTGGTTGATTTTGAGAGATTTAATAAACTCACACAGTGAAAGCTAACTTACTCCTGGATGGGATCGCTTAAATGTATATTGTTGTATCTCATCCAGCTGTGTTAAGGCCATCTCTTAAGGGAGTTGTATCTTAATTGACATAATTGACAGCAGAATTGCTAATACTGTCAGACTCCCACCAGTTTCTCCCATTTGAAAATCTGTAATTAAAATAAAGTGCAATATCTTGGCCACAGAAGACACAACTGCAAATGTAGGTGGGCTAAGCAATCTGCAGCTGTGCAGTCCCACCCACCTGGATGCTGATATTCTCTCCCAGGCCCATACACGATCAACTCCCACACCAACTCCATTGAGCAAAGGCAAGTTCGGGCCAGAATAAAATATTAGTAAATCAAAAAATGAATAATATACTCAGAAGAAAAGACTCTGGGTTTTACATTCAAATTTTGAATTAAATATTTATGGGTCTTTGTTTGAAGTTTTCTCCTTGAATTTCTAGTACACATTATTAGCAAAAGTACTGTGCTTGTCAAAGGATCTCTGGCAGCTCATTATTTTAAAATCTAAGTGTCTTTATAAACCAGAGCTTGCAGTTACTTCCCAAACGATTTGTGGATCTATACTATTGTCACACAAGCCTACTCCTTCATTCAACTTGATATAATTAGAGACAATTTTCAAAATGTACAAAGCATTAACATTCAGTTTACGAACTTAAAAGTTGAAGCAGATGTCATGATAAATTTGAGCTACTTTGACCTTGAAGCTCTTTTTGAATATACAACATACAGGGAGTATCATTCACTTTTGTTCCCTCGGAGACATCAGGGTGGGGAAACAAAGAACATACATGAAAACATGAAATCTGGCTTCAACCCATCACAATATAACACTTGATTTGTATTAATGATGTAACTGTATTTTAGGCACAGATCTCAATTTTTTTGGCATTATAAGTTAAGATGATAGATATGGATTTTAATGAAAGACACTTTCTGAATATTACATAACAGTAACACATTGTCTTAATTTCTCAGACTGCAGACTCATTAACTAGCCAGATTCTTGCACTCAACATTGACTTTCAAGTAATTCAGGCACACTACAATAATAGAAATATGTAGCAGACACAGTTTGATACAAAATAAGCCAATTGTATACAAGGCGATATAAAATATATTTATCTGTTTGTAAGCTTGAAATGTAATGTAATTTATCAGGCATGAAGGAGTAGAAATACAAGAGCACTACAGACAAAAAGGTATGAGGAACCTATTGCCTCAGTTTGACAATTTTTAAAAAATTAACTGAAAATATAATGGCTTAACAATTTGTTCAAATCTAAAATATGGACTGTTGAGAAGAATGGAGGACTACTTGCATTATGCTGCTCAAACTGTATTGCTAAGCAACTGCAGACAATATAATTCTAGGTTGTTGCTAACTGGGTTTGGGTGATATTGTCCTTAAGAATTAAAAGGTTTCTACACCAGCTGGTCAATGATGCCTTTAAAAGAAACACCACAATTCTCCAAAATGAGTGCAGCTTTTAGGAGAGTTTACTTCAGCATAGAGGTGTCAGCCTTGGCGGAGATGCTGGCAAATCTTGAGCAGAACATTGTGGATTCAAGTTTTGTTATAACTATTGAGCACAGTAAGCAAGACTTGTGTGCAGTGCCGTGCTGAGGCTGTGCAAAACTGTTCGAAATGATATCAAACCAAAGCCCGGTCTACCCTCTAAGATCGATTTGCAAGTTACACAGCACTGAGAAGAATATTGGAGTTATTTTCCTGCAATCAGCGTCACAAAATAAAATATGATCTGGTCATACCAAATTCCTACTTGCAGGAAGCTGCTGTGTGTAAATTGACTGCTGCATTTCCTACATTATAACAGTAACCACATTTCCAAATAACCTCCAGTTTCATTACAACAGTGATTCAATTTCCTTTCATGTCACAGGCAGTGTGATGATAAACCCATCTTTGACCTCCCTTTCCTTTTCAAAGACATTGAGCATGTCGTCACGATTCAAACCCATCGTTCCTGAAACTCCCAAAAACCAGACTTCCACTTCCTCATAGCACTGGTCAATCCAAATAGTCATGTCAAAAGGTAGCAAAGGTTTGAATTGGATGTTTCAGTGGAATAGTTGATAAAGGAGCAAAGTCAGGAGATGTTATGGGGGAGGAAATAAGCTCTTTTAGTAATAGGCAACTAGAACCTCATATTGGAATCAAACATGACATCAAGTTTATAACAATCTGGTTGAGTCTAAAACTTGAATCAGGGTTGAGCATGGAGCTGAGGGCTTGGAACAGAGTTCAGGATGGGACAAGTGCAGACAAGTTCAGAAGAATGAGGAAAGAAAGTTACCTTTGTCATAATCACATGGAATGCAATTTATCATTTTGATAAAAAATATTCAGCACTGCAGCAGAGGTAAAAACCTAATTGGGTATATTCAAGCATGACATTCTGGGAAAGATGGGACCAAGTCCGGAAGGATTTTGAAGGAGAAGGGAATAGGATTAGGATGGGGCTGTAATTTGCAAAGATGAGGTTTGAAGGTTGGATTTTCAAGCACAGGGATGACGATAATGATGATGGCAGATTTAAACGTGAGCAGCACAGTTCCTGAACAATATTGGTTTAAATATAGGGATCAGAAGGTATAATTGGGTTGTCAGTATTTCAGTAAGATTAGGATCAAGGGAACAAGAGGAGTTTACAAGCACAAGATGAGCTTAGAAGTGGCAAGCGGGAGATAGGAAAGATGATGCAAGTTCAGGACTAAGGGAAGGCATGTGAATTAAAGGATGTTTGACCAGGTGGGATAGTGCAAAGGAGCAGTACAGTAACAATAGCTATTTGCCACCAAAACTGGGGATATTTAAAGAAGTTCATGAGCTCTTTGCACTTGTTGGAGGCAGATGGAGGGAACAGGAATTTAAGAAGAGGTTTACAATAGATAAAAGAAGCAAGCAATTACCTTTATTTTCCATGGTGATCTAGGAACAAACATGACTTTTCACTGATGACAGAGGACCTAATCATGTTTGCTGTAGTCCATCCAGATCTGACATTTGATGGTTAAACCAGTTGCCCATTGTCTGCCATATCCTATTGAATCTTGGTTCTTTGAAGTTTAGGGAATGGAGAGTGAAGCTCCATTGGCAATGGGTTGGGGTGGGGGTGATTGGAATTGATCAGGACGAGATACAATAACAGTTTTACTGGTTTCTATGGTGACCAGAATAGATCTTAAATTGGTTTCGAGCAAATAAATAGCTGTATAAATGTTGTGGCAAACGGAAGTTCAATTACTGAGCAATTGGGATCCTAAAAGCCCAGTTGTTACTCACTTGAGGGTGTATTAATCCAGTGAAGATAATGAAGAAGTTAGGCTGGTTTGTGGGAGACGGACATAAACTGTGAACGATACAAGGAAGAGACAGCCCTATTTGTAATTAAAAAGCAAGATAGAGCAAGACCTTGTAAGACAGCAAGGTCAAAAGACTAGCTTTGACTATGGGTTGGTGAGGAATTTAGGCAGGTCAAGCCGCTGTGAATTCAGTGAGAAATGATGATAAGTTTAAAATAATGCTGAAATGTCCATTTGAAGACTGACCACATGAGTTGCAGAGGCAGTCGAACTCGTGGTAATTGAGGAAGTAAGGGAGGGTGGAGGGAATTGGCAAAGAAAAGTGAGAATAACCATGTAGGAAATATTAATAGCTTTCAGTGGGGAAGTTTTGGTTGAAATATTTGTTAAATGTCATGTATGTTTTTGGTAAACTTAAAAATGTTGGATGAATTTGGGTCTTGACCCCAACGGTCTGGCATTCCTACAGGGAGCCTTGTTCGAATTCCTGGAAATAGCTAAAACTTCTGTAGCAGGAATAGGCCCGGACTGTATTGAACAACAGCTTGTTTAGTTCTAGACAGACGTCTGTCCGCACTCTCTCACCCACAAATAACCCTGAGACAGACACACTGTTCTTTGGTCGGAGTGTCTTGTTACCATAATAACATGGAGTGGATTTTTAAATGTGACTGAGTTACATTAGTGTATCCCAAGTTAAAAAAAAGCTATTTTATTTGAACTATGAAATGGCATTACACCATGAGCTCAGGGATTAGTTCTATTCCTTATGAAACTAGAGGCCATACTGAGATTCACCTGCTCGGTGATTTACTTGCTTTGATGTAGGTTTTCCTTTCTACCCAAGGGGATTCAAGCTTTGATGTCAGGCTGGGATTTGATTTCAAGGTCACAGGGTTTATAGCCAAATCTAATTGCAATGCTGGATCTGTGTTGCTTCACGAGAGCAGTTTCTGGACAAACAATGTGGCTATGTACCAACACAAATTTAGTCATAAGTCAGAGTGAAGCGTCACAGCTATTTCTCACTTGCATTTTATTACAAAATCTGAGATTACTCACTTATGCATATCCATTGGGAATCAATTACACTACTGTTAATTAATTTGATCTACCAGACAAATTTGTCAGAAATTAACTTTAGTGATCCCATTTATTCTTATTAGGAGAGTTACTGAAATGCTAATGTCATTCTTATCATCTACACAGTTGTTTTTCAAAGTCATTAAATATTGCATCCATCTAACATGCTTATCTCCAACATGTTGTATTGTAGCCAAGCCTGGTCTACACTCACATTTAAACTGATGCTGACTAGATGAATAGATAACTACCTGCAAAGGCATTTGTGGGTGTCTGGCACAAACAGTTCTATATAACAGGATATGGTCAACACCATCAGGGAGAAAAAATAAATTCCAAACTATTTATCATTACTTTAGAAAGTTGACAACAATCTATCATAGTCCTTCAGTAAAGTAGTAAAGGTGATAAGCTTGAGGTTTGGAAGAATTTTAGAAACCAGCAAAGGCGAGCCATGACAAGGTAAAAACGGAAAAACAGAATGGGGAACAGGAGGCATATTTTCTGCACCGTAACAGGGTGGGTTGACTTGCAGAAAGGACACCATCTCACAGAGCGCTTTAGAGAACATCTCCGGGACACACGCACCAATCAACCCCACTGCCCCGAGGCTGAACATTTCAACTCCCCATCCCATTCTGCCAAGGACATGTAGGTCCTGGGCCTCCTCCATCGCCACTCCCTCACCACCCAATGCCTGGAGGAAGAATGCCTTATCTTCCACCTCGGAACCCTTCAACCCCAGGGCACCAATGTGGACTTCACCGTTTTCCTCATTTCCCCTCCCCCCAGCCTCTTTCCTGATGAGGGGCTCTAGCCCGAAATGTCAATTTTCCTGCTCCTCGGATGCTGCCTGACCTGCTGTGCTTTTCCAGCAACACACTTTCAACTCTGAACTCCAGCATCTGCAGACCTCACTGTCTCCTTGCAGCGATAAGCTCAGTGGTGTGTTTGCGGCACATTAAGCATTATTCTGGCCAGTGGTGGGTTCCGATTTACAATACATTCACATGTCATGCACAATGCATTAAAAGCTTCCTTTAAAAATACAACCCACCATCATACCAAAGTCAACAGCCACAAAAACCTCATGGCATCCAGTTCACAATTGTTTAAGGAGGCATGCATCGACCAGCTTTGTGCAGAAGATCAGTAGTTTTTCCTTGTTTAATTCTATAGCCCAAGGGAGGAGAATGGATAACTGAACTACTGCATGGAGAACTCGGGACCAATAAGGGGGAGTTGGTCGTGTAGAACTTTGTAGAGTAGATTTGGAGGCATGGAGGAGAAGATGAAGAAAAATAAAAAAAATAGAGATTGCAGTCATTGGCATGAAGTAGTACAGTCGGAAGGGCATGTTAAACAGAAAGGGTCGATGGGGACAGTCAATGTAAGAAAATAAAGAGCCAAATAAATGATGTTCATTCTGTCAAGATATATCAATCGCAGGGTATTGGCTGGCAGAGTCCTCACAGGCATTTGAGTTCACCAACAATATTTCAATTACCCCAAAGAGACTGTAAAATCACATTATCAACAAACAATGCATTGTAGAGAGTATCAGCTGAATCTGCAAGTTCAGGCAGAGTCTCACAGAATGTTGGGTACAACACTAGACACTAACATGAACACCTGATAAAGAGTAAAACACAATTTTGACCAGAGTAAGACCTCAAGACCTTAAGGTGTAGGAGCAGGAAATAAGTGGCCATTCAGCCCATTGAGTCTACTGTGCCATTCAATGAGATCATGGCCAATCTTATAATCCTCAATTCCACCTTCCTGCCTTCCCCCCGTCAGCTCTACGGATTAAAAATCTGCCTCAATTTTAATGTACATATTGACCCATTTTCGAACATTAAAAAATTCCATATATTCATACCCTTGAGAGATGGAATTTCTCCTCATCCCGGTCTTAAATGTGTGACCATTGATTCTGACATTAAGGTCTCTGGCCTTCGACTCATCCACAAGGGGAAGCAACTTTTCTGGATCTGTCTTTAGTCCCCTAAGAATCATATATGTTTCAGTAAGGTCACACCTCATTTTTCTATATTACAAAAATAAGATAACGCCCTAAAGCCCCTTAACCAAAGAATGCCAATGATAAGGTGTGTCAGTACAATTAGCTTTTTTACAAGGCTTATGTCAACAAATAATCATGATGCACACATGAATAAAGTGAAATATGTAATGTGAAATACTTACAAATGAAATTTAATTTTGAAAAAGCATTTTTGTGTTACTTCTAAGCTTTCATTATTTATGTTCATAGCTGTGGACTTGTGTAGGAATCTGGCTAAGATGCATAGCTTCCCTGTTTGACAAATTGGCTCTTTAATTGGCCACCCATAACTGCTGCTACACCAATGAAAAATGTTCCTTAAATCCAATGCATTTTGCATGCATATTGCTGGCACCTAGGATTTTAATTATAATCACATTGGAAACAGCAAAGAAAGAGAGAAAATAGTAAGTAACGCATATGAGAGCACAGTATTGGTTATAATGTTAGGAAAAGCATACTGGTGATAGAATCCCAACCTGTGATAAACCAGTTGAATTGCCAGACAATTTGCAGGTATATAAAAAGGGGGAAGACTAACTTAAAAAAATAGTACATACTGGCTCTACGGTCTGTTCTCTGGAACGCACACTGAGACAAACATTGACTGCGTGTAGAAGGCCAGCAATTTGGGGAGACACTCTTTTCTTTGCCTGAAACTTGTTGGTCTTCCAGAGTAAGGAGTTGACCTTGATCGACTGTTGCAGACTGGCACATTTCAAGGTCCAGGGCTAAATGCTGTAGGATGCACTAAAGCTTGGGGCAGTTGCCGTCAAAGCTCAGTGGGGAAAGACCATTATCTAAGATCTTTCTAGCAAAGTACAATGGGTGTCTGTTCAGTTATCGGACCCTCCTGGTTCCTCAAATACATGTAAATAGTTTCTTGCATAAGTCAGAAATGTCTTTGGGTATGTTACAACTGTACAGAAAGTCAAACTCCAGGTACGTTTATTCTTCATATGCAAAGATTGTGTAGAATGGAACAGCTTTCGTAACTGTGCATATAAATTATTTTTTAAAAAATGAATAAAATATATTTTTGCTATAAAAATTCTGGTTCTTTGGAAACAGAGACAGGAGCAGCATTTTACAATATTAATGGTGCGATACAAACACAGTTGTTCTTGTTATCATGTTCATATGTTGACAATTTTGTATTAATAATACAGCATGGAATGTCCACTATCAAGCACCAGTCCATTAAATATTTCTTGCGACAAGAGTTAACACAGGTAATGAGGTATTTGCCAGAGATTGCAATTGCCGAGGTTTCTTGTTTTCACTTTATAAAATGTAGTTGTGTCATTAGTCAGTATCCTGCAATAGTAATTTTTTTGTTGTTTGTTAAAACTTACCAAGGCAATGCAAGCATAATATTTTACTCTCTAAGAATCAAGGGTTAAGACTGAAAACTAAAGGGTGCATCAAGACTTAATAGACATACCAATACTTGCTCTGCAAATTAGTTATATTCCTTTGGACGAATGACAGTCAGAATTAGAGGGAGCAGAAAGACTGAAGATATGAATTCATTCATTAGTAGTCAGTCTGCACAAGGTTTCTTTGATTTTGACTTTGAAATTTTATTCAAGTTGGGAGTGGGAGTGGGAAAGGAACAAAGAGGTTCTCAGTCTTCCTATAGATACTTTCCACAAATATCTCATTCAGCACTCTTTAATGACCACTTTAACTACATGACATCATTAGTCAATCATTTAGAGAACAAAGATGCTACATCACTGCACATTCTATCTCTAAACTCTGAGCTGCCCTTTATTTTTTCATGGCTGTCAATTGCAAGACAGTAGTGAACTTGTGCTGGCACATAGCACAAATACTACTGTATGTACAGCTACAGCTTGTAACTATTTTTTGAGTTAGATCTTGCATGAGACATTGACAATTTATTTCCAGACATAATTGTTGCTGTTTACGTATAGAAGAGGTACCCTTGATCTCTCATTCTCCTGGATGCCTGGAGCAGCAGGTTTACTAATGCAGGCAATACCTCTTGTAGAAAAATCTAGCTGCATAAAGAACATATTCTTATCTATTAGACAATTAATATTACCGTCTCTCTGTTCTCACTGCAAAAGATACAAGAAATCACCCAGAATTAGATATCCAAGTGACTAAGGAGAATGAGGATTTGAAGGAAATTACTATACATGGAAAGGCTGAACCTGATATTCCACACCCAGAATTTTGAAGTGGTTATAGATCACTGGTGATCATTTTCTAAAATTCTATAGGTTGTGCAATAAAACCTGCAGATAGTGTGCAAGCAAATGCCACTGCTCTGTTTAAGAAAGAAGCGAGAGAGAAAACTAGGAACTACACACCTGTTGGCCTTATATCAGTCATAGGCAAAATGCTCGAATCCATCAGAAACAATGTGATAAATGGGACACATTGGGTTGAATCTTACCAGAAGTTGGTGTTGTCATTTTCATTGAATTTCACAGAGGCTGTCTTTCCATGAGGCCTAGCATTTTCTTGTGCTTTTGTTCCAAAATTAGATCATTATCTGTGTACCACAACCCTCTCGTCACATTACCCCACTGCCACAGGCAGAAGTACTTGTTAATGTCCAGTATTTTGTTTTTCCTGGCAGCATGTTTGAAGCCCAACCAAGTTCCCAGTTGAGTGTTGGCAGTCCAGAGTAAGCACAGCATGCTAGGTTATGTGGCAGACTCTTTCCAGAGATTACTCTAAGGAACATCACCATAGACTGATCCAAGCATTGGACTCTCATCTTGAGCAAACCTAACCTCTGCTACACCTTGGCCCTCATTAAATAATGGGCTGAATTGTCTCCACGATCTGTCTCAGTCAGGAGCTGTGCAATAGAGTCATTAGTCACAGTTGAAGAGGGTTGCCCCAGTCTCCCAGTAACAATCCTTGTAAGGCATCAGGCCTCTCAAATGAAACAGGACCAAGAGAACTCTCAAGGATGTCGGCATCAGGGTAACTCCCAGGATATCTGGCACAGAGTTCTAAGAAGTAGTACCAAAAATCACAGACCTTGTACAATGATGGAATGGAATCTTTTCCTATTGATGAATTCAGCTATATTATGGCACTTGCAGTGCGATGTCTGTACAGCCTATTGTGCCATCCATCTATGGGAGGCCAGCTATGCTGCCAAAGCCTACTGCCCGAGTTGAAGCACTGACATAGTCATGGGGAAATGTGATGAAGAAGTGTGATTTGATACAAATTGTATTGGTCGAAGCCTTGACATGTTTTGGATCAAGGGTGTGAGGTAGCCATGCAGATACATGATGGCTCCTTGGACGGAGCCAGTTGCATAATGGTTGACCTCAGCTAGCCATCAGGGTAGGATGGCCGCTCACTCCTTCATGTGGTAGAGCCTGGTCCAGCAATTGGCATAGTTCCAGGACAGTGTTCCAGGACCTCCTCAACCTGCACTGACATTGTGTTTCACTCATCTGGAGGAAATGGCACTGTGGATAAAAGGCTCTGGTCCTTTGCAAGGAGGCACTCTGTAAGGAGGGTCTTGGAATGCCTCCACATGGACCCTTAAAATTGAAAGGTATTCAGATGAATGCAGCACAAGTTATGCCATAAAGAGAGGAGAAGTTTTTAGTGTTATATGAAATTGGATACATTATGCTTCCATCCCTACCTCACCCAAGAATGGCATCACTGCATAGAAGAGCACGTTGACAAATACTTGAAGTTCAAGATTTGAGGAAGTCAGCTCCATGCCTTAGTGTTGCCTGAAATTTTGTATTGTCTTCATGCTTTGTGACCTGTGGTGCCAATTTTAGATAATCTGGGATTACTTTGAAATGGCTATTGTTAATCTGCAGTGACCAATGACAAGATCAAGATTGTTTGTGACTAGGATTTGTATTTCACACGCTTGGTCACTGCAGGTGATTCGCATGCAGGGTACTACAATTAAAGATTACTTCAACCTATACAATTAAAGTATCTGATGAAAACACTTGCCCTTTGAAGGGCCTCTTGTCAGTCAAATGTTTTTCCATTTGCTGTGTGCATTTTGATGAATGTGTAAAGAAATGTACATCCTAGTGGCACCCTGAGCATTTGGTTCAGCCTGGTAATAGAGGACCCCTCACCTTGAATCTCCATATTGCTTTCTTCCTGACATCAGTATCAAGCTTTCAAATGATCCCAACACCACCTAAAATTACATCTTCAGAACTCAACATTACCAGCCTAAGCCCCAGATCTAGAGTTTAGTTGAGCTCACATAGCACTGCACAATCACCCTGTTAAGGCCACAGTTGAGGTGTTTGTTGATAAAACCTCTATGTCTTTTAATCCAGTATCATCTTTACCTCTTCCACGCACACTTACATGTTGACTTCCCCTCCACAATGTTGGTCCCCTCTGCACCTCAATGTAATGCCTTAAATTCCGTTATTTAAGTTTCCCAAATTCCCTAAAACAGCAGTGTCGCCTGATAACCCCTCCCTTGACTCCCATTGAGTAGATTCGAGGGAATGACTGTGACCCCACACATGATTGATTTGGGTGGACAGCCCCAGCTAGATTGTTGACTGACAAACCATGATCGTATGCAGTGAACCTGCAGGACTGACATGGCCCATTTCTGGGATTGTGTTGATACTGACATCTGCACCTTGAATGCCCCAAGAGGGTGACTAACCATCTCCAATCTCTGGACTGAGATTGGTCAATGCCTTTGAATTACTGTACAAGGATTGATTGATGGCAACCCAACTTGACTAGACGGAGTACTACTCACCTTAAATACTGTGACGAGGCCATTTAGTTGAAGCACATATCACTGTATTTGCTCCTTAGGCCATTTGCAGATGGTGCAGGTATGATATTGACATAGCAACATGCTTATCTCCTTGACTAATGACTATTGACAACCAAACATCAATAGCCTGACTTTGTGCTTGCACTAAGTAGCAAGATAACACTGAAATACCATATGTCTTTAAGTTCTGCCTTAGAGGACAAAGTGCAAAATGGCCAGGCAAGGATGCTGTGAACACTGAAGTAGGCACAGAGTGAATGAGTGCTAAGAGAATGTGCAAAAAGCCCTGAGATGCTGCCTAGTGAAATCCAAGAGATATGTGCCTGACGCTGCATATAAAGTTTCACTGCAATGAAAAATGCTGATGTGCTTCAAAGTGCAAGTGGATCGATGATCAGTGCAAGGAGACTTGTCAGATGTCAAGGTCAATGTAGTTGCTGCTCATGGAGCATGCTCTGAAAGGTTAGTCGAAAATGAGGACTGCACGTGCTGGAGATTACTTCCTGATGAAGGGCTTTGGCCCGAAATGTTGATTCTCTTACTCCTCGGATGCTACCTGACCTGCTGTGATTTTCCAGCACCACACTCTCGACCCTGAAATGTTAGTGACTGGTGTCCAAAATGGAGGCTGGAGCAGCAAGCTGTGAACTGGAGTTGCTAAGTAATTGATCTGACTTTCACGTTAAGAATTGTTGCTGTCTAGTTTCTTTCTGGCAGTGGGAGAACAGAAAATCACATTAATGAGGTGATATTAAGTAATAATGCATACAAAAAGGCCTCTCACTGCTTATGAGTGAGAATCTCATTTCACTGTTCAACACTTGGTTAGAAAATGTGTCTTTTACTCTCAAAATTGCAAAGTTTTTCACAGGCCATCTCATATGCTATTTTTTCCAAATTTTCATGGCCCCCATCATCATTGGCTGGGAAGATTGTGCCTTGGTTAATGATCTGATTGGGCAGTCTGGGTTTGTGCACGTGACATTGAGCTTGACCTACTTTGATAAAAGTAAGTTGATGGAGATGGTAAACTTAGATTTTCAGAAGGTCTCTGATAAGGACCCCCACAGGATGTTGGATAACAAAACTGAAAAACGCAGAAGAGGAGGTAATGTACTAGCATGAATCAAGGACTGGATAGCAGACAGAAGACAGAATAGGAATAAATGGGTCATTCTTACACTGGCAGGCTCTGACTAGTGGGATACTGCAAGTATCGGCACTTATCCCCCACTGTACACTATATAGATGAGGTGTGGAACAATTTCCAAATTTGAGGATGCTATAAAAGGTAAGTGGGAATGTGATTTGTAAGGAGGATGTAAAGCTGTTTCAAAAGGATTTGAGTAGGCTCAGTGAGTGGTCAAGAACATGGCAGATGAAATACTGTGTGGAAAGAAAATGTAAGGTGGTCCACTTTGATAGATGTGTGGAGTATTTCTTAAATGGTAAGAGGTTGGAAAGTGCAGAGTGTACAAGGGACACTGGTGTCCTTGTTGATAAATCACTGAAAACCAACATGCAGGTGCAGTGAACAATTTGGAAGATTAATGGATGTTGACATTTGTTGCAAGTGGATTTGAGTACAACTTCACATTTTCTCACATTATACTCCATTTGCTTTCTTACACCTCAACCATATGGTAGCAAGCAGGCCGTCACACCTTGCCCAAGAATGGAAAAAATCTTGCATCTCAAAGTAATACTTACTTCCATCCCCTATGTTTCTTCTGAAAAACCATCAACTACCTCATGACATTGTGTGGAACTGAGTGCAATCCATTACATCCTGCACCATGTTAAACTGTATAATTAAGAGACATTTAATGCCCTCTCCTACGAATGTTCAAGCTCTGGGGAAAATTGATAACCCATGAAGTTTTTGAAACAATATATCCTTCACTCAGTTTATGCATTGGCTGACAGCAACATGGCTAATTTAAGGTATGTTTACCAATGCAGCTTAAAGGGACGTTTCGGCAAAAATGCTGAGGAACATGGTTATTTTGACTGATTGTAGGAATAATAGCTTCTGGCTGGAAGTAATTACCAAGTCTAGGGCAAACAGAGGATATATCTCCCCTATGGACTTAACATCAAACATGCAACCTACTATCTAATGTAGAACTTAACATATGCACATCAGAGTAAGCGTATGATCATGTGCAAGTGGGCAGAAGATGCCTCTGATGGCGCCCAATGAGCTTGTCCTCCCCAAACATCTCTGTCATCATCTTCAAAAAGGGGATCTTTCAAGGATCTACAGAGCACCAAAACAATACCAAATTGGAAACAGACAAAACATTCAAAGTAAATACAATCATCACAAGGCAGTTTTAAAGAATACAACCATCCATCTAATGCCATCCAACAACCAACAATTCCTGTTTATTTTTAAAATGGGAAGTAAAACATAGTTTTCCCTCTTCTAAGGGTTGGACCTACTGCAATATCTGACTCCAATTAAGTAGGATGTTGGGTGAAGTCAGTTACTCACATCTCGTGGAGGAGATTTGGAGTGAGAAATTTTACTAGTCCAAGTTCAGCAGTAGGTTTCCGTGCCATTACTTTACACGGAGATCTCAATACAGCACTAGACAAATATCAAAAATAAGGAAAATCCAGAACATGAAAGGCAAGATGAAAAATATTATCTCGAAGTTCTCTCTTCAGCATTTTACATGCAGACTTGTTGCTATTGACCTACTTTATACAGACAACCAAAACAATAACTTTCCAAGCAGGACTGTTAAAAATTAACATTTTTAAATATAGCCAAGATCTGTCAATATGAAAAGTAAATTTACTGACAATAATCCTGTGGATTTAAGAGATTGGTTCCAATTGCTATTGCATCGTTTGAAAGAAGGTAACAAGATGCTGCATCTCAAGAGAAAGTACATTTGTCAAAAGGAATAGACTATTACTTTCTAACCTGTTGAAATTCCTGAACTAACCAAAACAACAAATGAGAATAATCCAATTAATCCAATATATAACTAGATATATTCTGTTTATATTTGCAATCTACTTATTTACTGACTACACAGTATAAAATCTACTGTGAATCAAATACTTAGAGGTCTCGTGCTGGAAGTCAATGCTGCACAAATACCAGAACAGAAGAGCTCAAAACCATTCCACAATTGGGCCTCAGCCCTCATCTGCATTTTTGGGTCCAATGGCAACCCAGTCTGCAAGAGAATTCAATCGTGGGCCATTGGTCTTCAGGTTAAATTCAGGGAGAAGCGTGGCTTCAGAATAATCAATGGTAGGAAGCTTATCTTTAACACTATAAAGTGGGTAGGAAGTACTGGAGTATTACTCCTTTATTGCAGCATAGAAAGTATTTAAATATCTTTTAAAAATGCAATTAATACATTTAACTGGAGTTAGCAACCACACAGTTGCTGAATAACTTGAAGGGATATTGGCCAGATGTGAGGTACCCCTAAAATAGACCCACATTTTTAACAATGTAAGACTGTTACAGGCAGTTCTATTGTTCCACGGACCACAAGTGAGGTGCTGGGGGACTGGAGGGTGGCTACTGTTGTGCCTTTATTTAACAAAGGCTGTAAGGAGAAGACTGGGAATTATAGACCAGTGAATCTGACATCAGTGGTGGGTAAGTTGGAGGCCATTCTGTGATAGGATTTACATGTGGTGGGAAAGGCAAGGACTGATTAGGGATAGATGGGAAGGTGCCGGTGTTGGACTGGGCTGGACTAGTGTTAGCTAGTGTTTTCAAATAAACCCGTTGGACCATTACCTGGTGTTGTGTGACATTTAATTAGGAATAGTCAGCATGGCTTTGTGATTGAGAAATTTTGTCTCACAAACTTGATTGAGTTTTTTGTTTGAGGATGAGACCAAAACAAAATTGATGGAGGGCAGAGCAGTAAACGTTGTTACATGAACTTTAGTAAAGCTTTTGACAAGGTTCTGCATGGTAGACTAATTTGTAAAGTTAGATCATATGTGATTCAGGGAGGGCTTGCAAATTGGATACAAAATTGACTTGATGGTAGAAGACAGACTGTGGTGGTAGAGGGTTGTTTTTTGGCCTGGAGGCCTGAGACCAACAGCGTTCTACAGGGATTGGTACTGGGCCCACTTTTGTTTGTCATTTATAATAAATGATTTGGAGAAGAATTTAGGAGGCATGATTAGTAAGTTTGCAGAGGACACCAAAATTGGTGGTATAGTTGACAGTGAAGAAGAATACCTCAGATTACAAAGAAATCTTGATTAATTAGACCAACGGGCTGAGGAGTGGCAGATTGAGTTTAATTTGGATAAATGTGAAGTATTGTATTTCGGTAAAATAAACATGGGCAGGACTTGTTCAGTTAATAGCATGGTCCTGGGTAGCATTGTTGAACAGGGAGAACTAAGGGTTCAGGTACATAGTTCTTTGAAAGTTGCATCACAGGTAGACAGGGTGATTAAGGAGGCATTAAGGAGGCAAGTTGGGACGTTATGTTGAGGTTGTACAGGATGTTGGTGAGGCTATTTTTGGAGTGCTATGTACAGTTGTGGTTGCCCTCCTATAGGGAGGATAGTATTAAATTGGAGAGGGTTCAGACAAGATATTTTAGTATATTGCTGAGATGGAGGTTTTGAGTTATAAGGATAGGCTGGGACTTTCTTCATTGGAGTATAGGAGGTTGAGGGGGCCTTAATAGAGGTTTATAGAATCATAAAGGGCATAGATAAGGTGAATAGCAAAGATCTTTGTCTTAGGGTGGAGAAGTTCAAAACTAGGGGACAGATTTTTAAGGTGAGAAGAGAAAGATTTAAAAGGAACCTGAGGGGCAACTTTTTCACACAGTGAGTGGGGGGGGGGGGGGGGGAGGGTTTCATATGTGGAATGAACTGCAAGAGAGCGACGTCAGTGTAGGTACGGTTACAATTTTTAAAAGACATTTGGATAGGTACATGAATAGGAAAGGTTTAAAGGGATATGGGCCAAATGCAGGCAAGTTGGACTAGTTTTAGTTTGGAAAAGTTGTTTGGAATGGATGAGTGGACCAAAAAATATGTTTCCATGTAGTGTGACTCGTGACTCTATTTTCACTCATGTTACACTGGAGGAATATGATCAATATATACAAATAGGTTTGAAATTTCATAGTTCCAAGAAATGTGATCCAGCAAAATGCTTCCATTGGTCATCTGGTTGTTATTTCTCACTAAAACTACTCAATACAGTGAGGGAGAAGTACTACAAGAAAAGATCATTTCTTGATGAATGAGAATTTCCTCCTCGCACTGTTTCCTCTTGGAAACAGTTGTTGTGATGGATTAGAATATAATTCTAATATAACACTCCTGAGTTCTAAGCATGAGTCCCCCTGTGGCTGAGATGAAAACCTTACCTTACTTTGATGGTTGTTCACAGTTATAAATAAAATGTGTTTGGACAATCATGTCCCAATTCCCAGTGGATGAGACCTTAGTACAAAAATGCTTATCGTTTAATACTAACGGGGAACTCTTACTTAATGAAGTCATAACTGGAGAATGGAAATATCATGTTTCTTCAGCTAAAATTTGACTTTTGCGCTTACGATGAAGCATTTTTTTGAGGAAGAGTCAAAGTAATAATGATTTTCATCAGTCCTACACTTTGTACTAGCTGCAATAAGACAAGACTGGAATGCTGGGCATTAAGACGCAGATTTTCATCTATGCACTGAGTACAGAGTTAGTGCTAATAGGACAGCTTGAAAGTTGTTAAGGCAGTACTGTGCGTCACAGACTGCTTCCACAGTAAGAAGGGATATACCTAAATAACTCTATCTTACATTCCAGCTGTGCTCGAAACATTAGCACTGCTTGCGTGGGTTTCCTCTCAGTGCTCCAATTTCAAGGATGTGCAGGTTAGGTGAATTGACCAAAGTGTTCAGGGATGTGCAGACTATGGGGATTAGCCATAGGAAATGCAGGGATACAGGGAATGGGTGGGGAATTGGTCTGGGTGGAATGCTCTTCAGAGAGTTGGTGTGGATTTGATGGGCCATACCCAAAATTAAAGATGGTGGTAGGCTAGGTGAGGGGGAAGGAGAGGAGAGGAGAGAGTGTGGTCTGAAGTGGAGTTGGGTGGGCGGGCTCTCGGGCTGCCCTGACCATTTCCACTTTGGTGGCCGGGCTCCAAATGCTCTCTGTGCCTCAGCCCTCATCCCTGGCAAGTCCACATTTGATATGTGGGAGTTGTTTAAAGACCTGCTGATCAGAGTTCAGGACCGGTATGTTCTAGTAAGGAGGAAGGACAAGGATGGCAAGGTAAGGAACTCTTGGATAATGAAGGAGGTTATGAATTTAGTCAAAAAGCAAGCAAATACAAAACAATCTCAGTTATCCAAATGTCAATTATCCAAATTTCAGATTATCTGAACAAAATCTCAAGGTCCTGTAAAAACGTTATCCGAATAAAATACTCCCCGCCCATTTTGTTCAGATAATCGAGGTTATTCTGAATAAGATTCAGGACGCTAAAATCAGATAGAACCCCTGAGGAATATAAAAAAAGCAGAAAAGAACTCAACAAGGTATTAGGAGAGAAGAAGGGGCCATGATATCCCCTTGACTAGTAAAGTGAAAGAGAATCCCATGGCATTCTATACACAAATTAGAAGCAAGAGGATAACTTGGCAGAAGGTAGGACCACTCAAGGATAAAGGAGGGAACTTGTGCTTGGAGGCAGAAGATGTGGGCAAGATCCTAAAAATGTACTTTGTGTTGATATTCAACCAGGAGAAGGATATAGGGGATAATGAGATTAATGTGGAGCACGCTAATATGCTCGGACATGTTGAGATCAAGAAAGAAGTGGTGTTGGGTCTTTTGAAGAGCATTAAGGTGGATAGGTCTCCAGGGCCCAATGGTTATTGAGAGAGGCAAGAGAGGAGATTGCTGGGGCCTTGAACAAAATCTTTGTATTTTTGCTAGCCAATTAACAGGTCCCAGAGTACTGGCGAATAGCTAATATTGTTCCTCTGTTGAAGGAGGGAAACAGGGATAATTCAGGAAACTGTAGACTGGAGAGACTCACATTAGTGGTTGCGAAGCTACTAGAGAGGATTCTTAGGGATAGGATTTATGTGCATTTAGAAAAGCATGACCTAATTAAAGACAGTCAGCATAGCTTTGTGCAGGACAGGTCTTGTCTTTCTAACTTGATTGAATTTTTCGAGGAGCTGATGAAGGTGATCAATGTAGGTAGAACAGTGGATGTTGTCTACATGGATTTTACTGAGACTCTTGACAAGTTTCTCATGGTAGGCTCAGCCAGAAGTTTAAGATGCATGGGATTCAGAGTGACTTGGCTACTTGGAGTCAGAATTGGCTTGCCCACATAAGACAGAGGGTAGTCGTGGAAGGATGTTTTTCAGGTTGGAGGTCCATGTCTAATAGTGTTCCGTTGGGATCCACACTGGGACTGCTGTGATACACAAAAGTGACTTGGATGAAAACATAGATGGGCGGTTTAGAGATGATACAAAGATTGGTGGAGCTGTGAATAGGTGTAGAAGGTTGTCAATGTATACAGTGGGATATAGATCAGTTGCGGATATGGGCAGAAAAACGGTAGAGAGAGTTTAATCCAGGTAAGTGGGAGGTGCTGCACTTTGGGAAATTAAATGTTGAGGAGAAGTACACAGTTAATGGCAGGATCCTGAACAGCTTTGATGTACAGAGGGATCTTGGGGTTCAAGTCCATAGCTCTCTGAAAGTGGTCATACAAGTAGATAGGGTGGTAAAGGTGGTGTATGCATGCTTGCCTTTATCATCATTTGGGGAATTGAATATGAAAGGTACCACCAGATCTGATGAATGTATCCAGCTCATTCCTTATTTTTGTTAACACGGTGGCACAGTGGTTAGAACTGCTGCCTCACAGCGCCAGAGACCCGGGTTCAATTCCCACCCCAGGCGGCTGACTGTGTGGAGTTTGCACATTCTCCCCGTGTCTGCATGGGTTTCCTCCGGGTGCTCCGGTTTCCTCCCACAGTCCAAAAATGTGCAGGTTAGGTGAATTGGCCATGCTAATTTGCTTGTAGTGTTAGGTGAAGGGGTAAATGTAGGGGAATGGGTCTGGGTGGGTTGCGCTTCGGCGGGTCAGTGTGGACTTGTTGGGCCGAAGAGTCTACTTAGTGTGGAAACAATCTAATCTTATTGTGCACCTATAATCCCTTCCTTTTGTCGTTCCTGCTAATGGTACACAATTGAAGGGGAAAAAAAGAAATATATAACACTAAATCATTTCTTCAGGATGTTTCAAAGCACTTTATGGTCAATAAATTATTGTTAAAGTACAGCCACTGTTGTATAGTAAACCTAAACCAGCAAAGCCACCCAAATAATAATAGAGATATAAAAAAAATCAGTCAACCTATTTTTGGTGAGGGTTATTGATAAGGAACATGGGCTAGGTCACCAAGAAACATCCTTACTCTTATAGAGACATAGTGTTGTGCAGAACAAAAACAGATCCTTCAGTCCAACTCATCTACACAGACCGAGGCAGCACAGTGATTCAGTGATTAATACTGCTGTCTTACAGCTCCAGGGACCCAGGTTCAATTCCAGCTTCAGGTGATTGTCTGCGTGGAGTTTGCATGTTCTCCCCAGTGTCTGTGTGTTTCCTCCGGGTGCTCTGGTTTCTACCCAAATCCAAAAGATGTGCACGTTAGGTAAATTGGCCATGCTAAATGGAGTATAATGTTCAGGGATGTTAGGTTAGAAACATTTACCTCTGATTAATGCAGAGTAATAGGGTAGGGAAATGGGTCTGGGTGGGTTACTCTTCGGAGGGTCAGTGTGGACTTGTTGGGCTAAAGGGCCTGTTTCCACACTGTGGGGATTGTATGATTCTACGACATTCTAAATTAAATCTAGCTCCATTTGCCAGCATTGGCCCATATCCTTCTAACTACCACCTCAAACACTTCCTCTGGCAGCTTATTCCATACACATACTTGTGTAAAAGCATTTCCCCTTAGGTCCCTTTTAATTTTTTCCCCCTCTCACCTTAGACTTATGCCCCCTGATTTTGGATTCCCCTGCCCTAGGAAAATGGTCTTGGCTATTTATCCTATCCATGATCCTCATGATTTTATAAACCTCTACAAGGTTACCTCTCAGCTTCCGATGTTCCAGGGAAAATAGCCTCAGCCTATTCAACCTCTCCCTGTAGCTCAAACCCCCCAACACTGGCAACATGCTTGTAAATTTTTTCTGAACCCTGGATGTAGGTTTGCTCACTGAGCTGGAAGGTTAATTTTCCGACGTTTCATCACCATACTAGGTAACATCTTCAGTGAGCCTCCAGATGAAGCACCTGTTATGATCTGCTTTCTATTTATATGTTTGGGTTTCTTTGGGTTAGTGATGTCATTTCCTGTTCTTTTTCTCAGTGGGTAGTAAATGGGGTCCAAGTCAATGTGTTTGTTGATAGAATTCCGGTTGGAATGCCATGCTTCTAGGAATTCTTGAGAGTGTCTCTGTTTGGCTTGTCCTAGGATGGGTGTGTTGTCCCAGTTGAACTGGTGTGCTTCCTTACATACAGATAAGGAAGAACACCGTATCCAGCCTAGGACAAGCCAAACAGAGACATGCACAAGAATTCCTAGAAGCATGGTATTCCAACCAGAAGTCTATCAACAAACACACTGACTTGGACCCCATTTACCACCCCTGAGAAAAAGAACAGGAAATGACATCACCATACCAAAGAAACCCAAACATATAAATAGAAAGCAGGAATCATCAGCAGTGCTTTGTCCGGAGGCCCACTGAAGATATTACCTAGTATGGTGATGAAACGTCAGGAAATGAATCTTCCAAACCTACATCCAGAGCCTCAACCAGAGTTACAAATCTTCTCAAAACTCATTTCTGAACCCTTTCAAATTTAACAAATGTTCCCACAGCAGGGTTCTAAAAGTGGTCTAACCAATCTCCTGTATAGCCACAACATGACCTCCCAACTCCTATACACAATGCACTAACCAACGAAGGCAAGCATGCCAAATGCCTTCTTCACCACCCTGTCAACCTATGACTCAATTTTCAAGGAACTATGAATCTGTACTCCAAGGTCGCTTTGTTCAGCAACATTCCTTGTCTCAATGATGGTGGGAATCCTTATGCGATGCTTTCAAATTTCAAATAAAAATTGAAAGCAAACAATATTTCAGCCACTGAAAACAAAACTATAAAGCAGTCATTCTAAAAGCAATGTTATTAATTGTTATATTAATAATTGTTGTAAACTGCAGACAAATCAAATATAAAGTGCTATTATGCAAAGATCACATGAATAAATACATGAACTGAAGCTATAAAAGTCAGAGCAGCTATTCAAAATTAATCAGTGTACTCAGTTTACATAATAAAACATGAATTGATCATTCAAACATACCAAAATTCCACAGATTTTCAAACAGCCAGGACATATTTGTAAGTAAAAGGCAAATAAACCAGTTCAGTAATAAATATGGAGACCAACTAAGTGTTCCCAGGTCAGTGAAAGGATACCAGTAATTAAATATCATTTGGATATTAAAAACAGAAATTGCTGGAAAAGCCGAGCAGGTCTATAGGGAGCATCTATAGGGAGAAAGCAGAGTTGAGGAAGAGAACTGAGTAAGGGTCACGTTAATACTGATTTCTCTCCACAGATGCTGCCAGACCTGCTGAGCTTTTCCAACAATCTTTGTTTCTGATGTCCAGTTTCCACAGTTCTTCCAGTTTTTATTATTTGCATAACATAATTGAAAGTAATCTTCAGTAATGGAAAATTCAAATCCATCCAATGATAAATTTCTCAAGTTGTTTTCAGTTACCAAAACAGACCCATATTTCCAATTTGTACTTGCCTATGCCTTGAAGTAGATAATCATGTTTGCAGACTAAAGCAACAAATAGCATTACCAATAAAATAATAGGGAAACATCTTGTGAAATGCCTTGTAGCAACTTTGCATGGGTTGATATGAAGACCAAAGAGGATAATGCATGATAGAAAACATGGGTGAGTCAATGTTGTAGTGGCCTTGTCACTGGCCTAATAATCCAGAGACTCAAGGTAAATCTCTGTGGATGTGGATGCCACACCATAGAAACCCTACAGTGCAGAAAGGGACCATTCAGCCCATCTAATCTGCACTAACCCTCCAAAGAAAATCCCACCCAAACCAAACTCCCACACCCTATCCCGTAATCCTGCATATACCATGTTTAATCCACATAGCCCGCAATCCCTAAAAACCATGGACAATTTAGCATGGCCAACCCACCTAACCTGCTCATATTTGAACTGTGGGAGGATTCTGGAGCACCTGGAGTAAATCTATACAGACACTGGGAGAATGTGCAAACTGCACATAGGCAGTCACCCAAGACTGGAATCGAATCCCGTAGATTAATAACCCTCTGGATGAAAATGTTCCTTCTCAGTTCACTTTTGAACCTGCTTCCTTTCATCTTGAGGCTATGCCCTCTTATCCTAATTTCACCTGCCAATGGAAACATCCTATCTATTTCTATATTATCGATTCCCTTCATAATTTTATATGTTTCTATAAGACTCCCCCCCCCCCCCCCCCCCCACCCATTCTTCTGAATTCCGATAAATATAATCCCAATCTACTCAGTATCTCCTCATAAGCCAACTCCCTCAACTCCGGAATCAACCGAGTGAACCTGCCCTGCATCCCTTCCAGTGCCAGTATATCCTTTCTTAAGTAAGGAGACCAAATCTGCGTACAGTGCTCTAGGTGTGGCCTTGCCAGCACCTTGTACAGCTGTAACATTATTTCTCTGCTTTTAAACTGAACCCTTTTAGCAATGAAGGACAAAATTCCATTTGCCTTCCTAATTACTTGTTGTACCTGCCAACCAACTTTCTGCGATTCATGCACAAGGACACCCAGGTCCCTCTGCAAATCAACATGCTGCAAGTTTTTAACCATTCAAGTAATAATCTATTTTGCTGCTACTCCTACCAAAATGTATGACTTCACATTTACTAACATTGTATTCCATCTGCCAGATCTTTGCCCAGTCACTCAATGTATCTACGTTCCTCTACAAAGCTTCACAGTCCTCTGCACACTTTGCTCTGCTACTCATCTTAATGTCATCGGCAAACTTTGGCACTGTACATGTGGTCATCAACTCCAAATCACCTATATAAATTGTAAATAATTGTGGTCCCAACACCGATCCCTGAGGCAACAACTAGTGACTGATAGCCAGCCAGAATAGCATTCATTTATCCCCACTCTTTGCTACCTGTCAATCAACCAATCCTCTATCCATGCTAATACTCTATCCCTAACACCATGCATCCACCTCATGTGTGGCATCTTGTCAAAGGCCTTTTGGAAATCTAGGTACACCACATCCACTGGGTCCTCATTGTCCACCTTGCTCGAAATGTCTTCATAGAATTCCAAAAGATTTGTGAAGCATGGACTGCCCTTCATGAACCCATGCTGTGTCTGTACAATTGGACAATATCTTTCGAGATGTGCTGCTATTTCTTCCTTGATAATAGATTCAAGCATCTTCCCCACTACAGAGGGTTAAGCTCACTTGTCTATAATTCCCCATCTTTTGTCTACTTCCCTTTTTAAACAGAGGCATCACATTTGCTATTTTCCAATCTGCTGGAACTGCCCCAGAGTCGAGCAAATTTTGGAAAATTACCACTAGTCCACATGCTACTTCTCCCACCATCTCTTTTAGTATCCTGGGATGCATTCCATCAGGGCCAGGAGACATATCTATTCTTAGCTCCATTAGCTTACCCAACACTAAACTCTTCTGTAAATATAATTGTTTCCAGGTCCTCACCTATCTTAGTCTCGTTACTTACTGGCATGTTATTAGTATCCTCCACTGTGAAGACCGATGCAAAGTACCTGTTCAATGCCTCAGCCATTTCATCATATCCCATAACTAACTGTCCCTCCTCATCCTTTAAAGGACCAACAGTTACTTTAGCCACTCTTCTTTGTTTTATATTTTATAGAAACTTTCGCTATCTGTCTTTATATTTTGTACTAGTTTTTTCTCATACTGTATCTTACTTTGCTTTATAGCTCTTTTTGTAGTTTTCTGCTGACCTTTAAAGTTTTCCAATCTTCTGGATTCCTGCTGTTTTTGCCCACTTTGTATGTCTTCTCTTTCACATTGATAGCCTGCCTTATTTCGTTAGACACCCATGGCAGATTACCCCTCCTCTTCCAGTCCAGCCTTCTCACCTGGAAATACTTTTGCTGAGTACTTTGAAAAATTTATTTGAAGGTCCTCTACTGCCCGTCAACTGTCCCACCATAAAGTCTCTGTTTCCCATCTACTTTAGCAAGGTCCTCCCTCATTCTATCATAGTCCCCCTTATTCAAGCAGAGAGACAAAGGCATTCTAAAAATTAGGTATTACCTTAGTGAAGCTACAAAACAGGACTTTGCATGCAAAACTGCAAAAGTATCATGTAATAGACAGAGCTGAGTGATCCCACAACTAATAGATCTGATATAAACTCTGCAATCTTGACACATCCAGATATGAAGGTTGGTGGGACAATTAAACAGTTAGCTGTAGAAGGTGGCACTAGAAATATCCTCATTTTCAATGTTAGAGGAGCCTGGCATATCAGTTCAAAGATCAAGCTTGATGCATTTACAAACATATTCAGCAAAAAATACCTAATGCACTACCATTGTGACCTCCTCCCGAATTCCCCAGCATCTCAGATGCCAGTATTTGTCAAATTCGATTCACTCTATGAAGTAGTGTCTGAAGGCACTGGAAACTGCAAAGACTATGGACCTTGCCAACATTCTGGCAATAGTGCTTAAGACCTTGCTCCAGACTAGCCATGCACAGGCAAATTGCACGAATATAGTTACAGCACTAGCACCTATCTGACAATGTGAAAGGTTATCCAGGTACTTCCTATAAACAAAAACCAAGACAAATCCAACCTGGCCAGTCACTGTCTTATCAATCTCCTCTCAGTCAACAGTAAAATGTGATGGAAGGTGCCATCATTGGTTCTAACAAATGTCACTTACTTGATAATAACCTGCTCACTTGTGAACAATTTGGATTCTGCCAGGCTCTTTTGGCTCCTTGTTACAGATTTAGAACAAAAATGATGAACTCCAGAGGTAAGGTGAGGCAACAAGGCAGCAGCCTACCCTGGAAGATGAAGAAATTTGAATTCAACAAAATCTGAAACAAACAGCTGGCCTAGTGGCAACAATGTGACTACATCCACTGCTGAGTGTTGCAAAATTCCATCTGGTTCACTAATATCCTAGGGAGGGAAATCTGGAGTCCTTATCTGGTCTGGCCTACACTTGATTCTACTCACATCGCAATGTGGTTAACTCTTGACTACTCTCTGGGCAATTAGGGGTGGGCAATAAATGCTAACCTAGCCAGTGGCACCCTCATCACAAAAATGAATAAATGAAATTGACAGTGTATGACATTAAGGAACTTGAGCAAAGTTGGAATCAATGGAAATCAGGGCAGAAAACACTGCTGGTCAGAGTCATATCTTACATAAAGGAAAACTGTAGTGGTTAGAGATCATTCATGTCAGGACATGACTGCAGGAATACCTCAGGGTAATGTCCAAGACCTTATCATCTTCTGTTACTTCATCAATTACAGTGTAGAGAAGATAAGGTCAGTAAGTGAGGATGTTCACTGATGCAACTTTTAGCACTATTCATGGCTCCTCAGATACTGAAGTAGTCTGTGTCCAAATGCACCCGGAACAATATTTAGGCTCCAGCTGTTAAATTGCAAGTAACATACTCCTTTCTTGGCACTCTTTTGTGGTACAATCACCAATGACAGAATCCAGTAATCATCCACTGACACTAAATGACACTGCTATTGAATCCCACATTCTCAAATGCACTAGGGTGCCGCTGAATAGGAACTAGACCAGCCATGTAAATACTATAACTCCAGGAGCAGCTCAGAGACTGGGGATTTTCTTGTGAGTATTGGACCTCCTGACACAATGTCTAAACACCATCTTTGAGGCACAAGTCTGGAGTTTAACAGAATACTCTCCACTTACCAAGATGAGTGCAGTTCCAGTAAGATTCCAGAAGCTCAGACCACCCAGGACAAAATAGCTCATTTGATTGATGCCACACCTAACATCTTCGAAGTTCATTCTCTCTATTGCCATTGTACAAAGGCAGCAGTGTATACCTTCAGAAAAAGTGCATTACAACAACTGACCTTAGGCTCCCGAGACAATACCTTCCAAACCTATGACCTCTTCTATCTTGAAAGACAAGATAACAGGCACAATTGAATACCACAATCCAAACATTTGCCTCAGAGCCGCAAACCATTCAGACATGAGATTATACTGCTGCTTGGATAATATCTTGGAACTCCCTTCTTAACAGTCATGTGTAATGCTGCACAAAGTATACTGCAGCAGTTCAAGAAGACAGCTCACTACCACCTTGGCAAGGTAATTATTAATGGACAATAAATGCTGGTATGGCCAGCAAAACTCACATCTTGTGAATAAATAAAAAAGGGTAAATAACAACACATTCTGAAGCTGTACCTATAACATTGAACTACATTAAGTGACCACATTGTTCAGCTGTTTTATTGTAAATGATAGGAAATCATTTCTCATAAGTCAATTTTTTTTCCATCATACAATCTATAATGGCTCAGAAATTCTATCAAACACTTTACAAATGGATTTTATCTTTTGTCAGAATAAAAGTACAGAGTCAATCAACATGTAGCATCGTTGACCTGATGTGAAAGATGCACTTCTATAAAGGCTTCCATTTGTTTTCAAGGTGAAACCTGCTTTGAGTGTAAAGAAATATCTAATTTCTGCCTGAAAATTGATTTTCAAAGGAAGGCGATATTCCAGAAATACTGTTGAAGTGATGAGAATTACAGGATTCCGAAAGTAACGCTTGGACCACCATGATTCAAACGTATCTATGGAAGCAGAATTTTGAAATACTTCTGTAATATCTCAATGCCTCTTGAGACACTGTAAATTTAGCAAGGCTTCTGGAGTTCACTTGTTAAATAACAGGTTTACTTTTCTATTCTTGGCCAACTGTGTGGCTTGGCAATCAGGTTTCTAATGGAACAGAGTGTGAGAAGGGGTGGTGATCAAGAAAAGATAAACAACTAGTTGTTTTGAGAGTTCAAATTTCGGTTTGGACATTCCTGAAATTCAGACAGTTCCAAACAGACATTACCGTGAAATATATTCATTGTGTAAGACAACAATCACAGTGGACAACCTTTTTGATCTACTGGGAAAGAGGAAAGTTTCACAAACAACTTGCATGTTACCAAAATTAGAATTTCCTTTTCCATTTGATGTAAAAGAAGTACTAATAGTGTTTTGCACAGGTATTCTGGGGTCTATAACATGGCTGTGATGCTTAACCATTCATTGGACTTATCCTTTTAAAATTTGTCTTTAAATGTTTTCACTTCTGATCCAGTTAATCACAACCACATTTAACTTCACTATTATAGTTTTGGAGGATCTGCGTTCAGATGAAATATTAAACTAAGTTCAGGTTTTTTTCCCAACATCCTGTGTTGTTATTCAACAAGTAGGGAAGTCTCCTTAAAGCCTGCTTGACTCTGCGCCCATTATTAATTCTATGAGAATTAAAACTATGAGAAAACTTTGAAAGCAAAGAATTGCAAATGTTGGAAATCTGAAATGCAGGCAGGGTGGCACTGTGGCTCAGTGGTTAGCACTGCTGCCACACAGCATCAGGGGCAGAGGTTTGATTCCAATCTTGGGTGATGATCTGTGTGCAGTTTGCACATGTTTCCAGTGTCTGAGTAGGTTTCCACCCTATGCTTTGGTTTCCTCCCACAATCCAAAGATATGCAGGTTAGTGGATAGGCCATGCTAAATTGCCCATAGCGTTCAGGGATGTGCTGGCTGGGTGGATTAGGTAAATGTGAGGTTACAGGGATAGGGTTGGGGGTGGAGGCTGGGTCTGTGTGGGATGCTCTTTGATGGGCCAAATGGCTTCTTAGCATCATGTTTTCAGATGATAAAGTGTGGCGCTGGAAAACGCACAGCAGGACAGGCAGCATCTGAAGAGCAACAGCGTCAACGTTTCAGTCAGGACCCTTCACGTTTCAGATAGGCAACCCTTCAAGACAACAGTCAGTGATTGAAATGCCACCTCCGTTTAAATCACCATAGATCTTGCCAGACAAGCACCTTTTGTTTGTATAGAAATGTATCCACTGCAATTATTATTTAGGAAATTTTGCACTGTGTAAATTGGCTGCCTGTTACATAAACAGTGACTACAGTTATAAAATTATTTATTGAATATTCCAAACATGCAGTAAGAAAGAATACACAGTAAGTGCAAAATATTTCTGTTGCTCTAAGTTTCTCTATGCAGGAGGTACCATAATATTTGATAAGTATATACATTTACTTGAGGTTTTCCAATATTTCCCTCCCATTGCAAGGTTTATATTAATACTATCCATCGGAGAATAACTACTCTATTCAATTAATATGCCATAGACAACACAATGCTGTCTTGTTGCACAACATATAATAGAAATTACTTAGAGACTACTTTAGCACGTGTTTATTCTAATAAAATTAACTTACTTAAAACAGAGGAACTAAACGGATCAGTTACAAGCTATAAATCAGATCACATAGAAGGGGATGCTTCATTCATAGATAGTAGGAAGTGATGAAGTTAGAAACTATTTAAATAAATTATGCACAATTTAGTTATGCATGCAAAGAAAATGAATTTGAATTGTGTTAGTGAATGAAATTTATTTGAATAAGATCGTTTTTGTAACAAGCTTTTCTAATGGGCAAATACAGCAGTTAGTGAAATACTGAGTTGTAGAGAGCAGATCATAGATTTGAACTCTTGTCTGTGCTTTGTTAACTGTTCAGAGTAGCTGTAGATGAGCCAAAAATGATAACAGAGCCATTCTGAAGAGGAAAAAGAGTGCTTAGGATTTCTAATACAGAACATAGAAAAGTACAGCACAGAACAGATCCTTCAGCCCACGATATTGTGCCAAGGATTAATCCTAATCTAAAATAACCTAACCTATGCACCCCTCAATTCCAAATGCATGTCCAACAGTTACAAATATCCCTAATGATTCTTCTTCCATCACCACCACCACTGGCAACACATCCCATGCATTCACAACTCTGCATAAAGAACCTACCTCTACACCTTCCTCCTAACACCTTTGAACTATGACCCCTCATGGCAGTCAATCCTGCCCTAGGGAAAGGTCCCTGGCTATTGACTCTATTTATGCCTCTCATCACCTCGTACATCTCGATCAGGTCACCTCTCTTCCTACTTCTCTCCAGAGAGAAATGTCCGAGCTTAGTTAACCTCACTTCATAGGACAAGCCTTCCAGTCCAGGTGGTAGCCTGGTAAACCTTCTTTGCCCCCTCTCCAAAGCCTGCGTATCTTTCCTATAATAGGGTGATCAGAACTGGACACAATATTCCAAGTGTGGTCTCACCAGGGTTTTGTAGAGCTGCAGCAAAACCTCACAGTCTTTAACTCAATCCCCCTGTTAATGAAAGCCAAAACACCATATGCTTTCTTAAGAATCCTATCCACTTGGGTGGTAACTTTGAGGGATCTATGCACTTGAACACCAAGACCCTGCTTTTTCTCCACACTGCCAAGAATCCTGTCTTTAATCCTATATTCGGCATTCAAGTTTGACCTTCCAAAATGCATTATTTCGTATTTGTCCAGGTTGAACTTCATCTACCATTTCTCAGCCCAGCTCTGCATCCTGGCAATGTCGCATGGCAGCCTACAACAGCCCTTGGTACTATCAACGGCACCTCCAACCTTTGTGTTATCGGCAAATTTACTAACCCACCCCTCAACCAAGATATTTATAAAAACTACAAAGAGCAGAGGCCCAAGAACAGATCCCTGCAGGAGACCACTCAGAACTGACCTCCAGGCAGAATACTTTCTATCTACAACCACTCTCTGCCTTTTGTCAGCCAACCAATTCTGAATCCAGATAGCCAAATCTCCCTGTATCCCATACCTCTTGAGTTTATGAATGAGCCTACCACAGGGAACCTAATCAAATGCCTTGCTGAAGTCCATATACACCACATCCACTGCCCGACCTTCGTCATATCTCGTCTACTCCTCAAAAATTTGTGAGACATGACCTGCCCCTCACAAAGTCATGCTGGCTGCCTTTAATCACGCTATGCTTTTCCAAATAGTCATAAATCCTACCCCTCAGAATTCTTCCCAAAACCTTGCTGCCCACAGATGTAAGACTGACTGGTGTGTAATTGCCAGGGATTTCCCTATTACCCTTCTTGAAAAGAGGAACATTTGCCTCCCTCCAATCCTCTGGTATGACTCCAGTGGAGAGTGAGAAAGCAAAGATCTTTGCCAGCGGCTTAGCAACTTCCTTTCTCGCTTCCTGGAGCAACCTAGGATAAATCTAATGATTCGAGTCGGAAAGTGTAGATGGATATGTTTGGATGTATGCATATGCCAATTGAGTCCATGGTCAGGCTTAATTGTAGGTGTGGCAATGAAATCGCTTGTCATGTACCACCAGCTAGTCTTATACATGAAGATGGTGTGGTGCTGGAAAAGCACAGCAAGTCAGGCAGCATCCGAGGGAGTAGGAGAATCAACATTTCGGGCAAAAGCCCTTCATCAGCCCTTGATTCCTGATGAAGAGCCTTTGCCCGAAATGTCAATTTTCCTGCTCCTTGGGTGCTGCCTGACCTGCTGTTCTTTTCCAGCACCACACTCACGACTCTAATCTCCAGCATCTGCAATCCTCACTTTCCCCTTAAATATGAAGATATCCACTTCAGTGAGGTGCTAGAGCCTGATGGTATGTATCTATGGAGTCAAACCTCAATATAAGTCGGCACTTACAGGAAAGCAAGACAGAATATTGGAAATCGTGTAAAGGATAGAGCATGAACAAGTGCCAAGTACAGTATGCATCCAAAATACATATTTAACCTAATAGCACAAAAATGGATTTTGACTCATTAATATCGATTCAGCCCTTAAACTGACTTTATACACAATAAATTCCTATGATGTTTGCTCCTTCCATTATGGCTTTAAAACAAAAATAATTATGAGAAACAAATACATTATGGCATAGAAATAGGCAATATGGCACAATATGATGGCACCAGTACTTTTCTCAGAACATATCTTCCAAAATATGTATGGAGGAATAAGTCAACATTGGAGCTAATTTAACTGACTAGTTCATTGATGGCAGTGTGTTTGCTTGAGAAACAATTATCTAGTGCACAAAGGAAAGGAACTGGACAAACTTAGCAGGTCTAGTAGTACCTGTGGGGAGAGGAACAGAGTTAGCATTTTGAGTCTGGCATGACCTGTATAGAACTAAAATGTGTTGGAATTTTCTTTGGATAGATCTTTGATAGAGGAGACTCAATGCAAAGACAAATGGAGTTGTTAATGGTGGAGAAAGAAAAGAGATGTAAAATGCATGCAAATCAAGGTGGGAAAGGGAGAGAATCGGTCTTCTCTATTAAGTACAATGTAAAAAGACACAAACATGACATGGCTATGTATATGTATCGTGGACGTAGGGGAGAGAAAATGTAAAGAAATGAAGAGCATACATAAATGTGGCTACTTTCTGACATTATAGAATTCAATGTTGAGAATTCAAGGCTGTAAAGTGACTTAGCAAAAACTGAGACATTACTCTTTGAGCTTGTGTTGTACTTCATTGGAATGTTGTAGCATTCCCAGGATAGAAATGTTGATATAGAGCAAGGTGGTTTATTGAAATGGCAAGCAACTGGGAGATCAGGGTCATTCCTTTGGATACAATGGAGATGTTTTGCAAAACAGCCACCAAATCTTCATTTGTTCATGCCAATGTAAAAGAGCCCAAATTTAAAGAAAGACAATTGAAACCTGGAAGGTGTGTTTGCTGATTGGACAGTGAGGAGGGAGGAGGTGGATGGTCAAGTATTACACTTCATGATTGAATAGGAAAATGACATGGAGTAGTAAGGAAACATTAGGAGTGATGGAAGAGTGGACTGGGGTGTTGCAGAGGAAACATTCCCTGCAGAATTCTGACAGTGGAAGAAAGTGAAGATGTTCTTGATGGTGATATCCTGCTAGAGGTGGTGGAAATGGTAGAGAATGGATGCAGAAACAAGTGGGATAGGAAGTAATGCCAAGAGAAACCCTTTAGGAAGGGGGGAAAGCTGTGATGGCAGAAGTACAGGAGATGGGTTGATCCATTGTGACTGATCCAACTCCCACATTTCTACTCTCACTAGAAACTACCATAACAGCATCCTCTGTGCTTGTTTCAGATTTCCAGAATTTGCAGTATTTTGATTTCACTAGACATGAAACACATTGAATGATCTTTACTGTTGATAAGGAACAGAGATAATTCAATTCACTGTATGAATAATTTGTACTGTTTTGGATTGGATAATATTGCATCATGTGATAGTCTACTTCTAGGCATTTATTTCACACATTCATGATAACTTCCATTGGGGTGGCTATTTCTAGTCTGTTTTCTATTTTCTCTGTAGCATTTATTTACAATGCACTATTTTGAAGCGCCACTTCTCAACCTCTTCCCTTGCCTGAGATATGGAGACCTTCAGGCTAAACTACCTGCAGTCATTTTTCTCTAATGAGAGGGCAGCCATATTGGCTGGTACATCAATGGAGACTTTACCTTTTTCATTTTTCTTTGATAATTATTTGTGTCAAACCAAGTCTTTTATTTCAGCAGGAACCTATAAACCATATGGGATTTGAATATTATCCTGGTATGAATATTATGACAAACAATCAGTATTTTCCCACATATCAAAATTGAGTTGTTCTTTCATTATGAAACATCTCACCAGTTGCCAGAATTGTTTGCCTGTCAGCCCTGTGACTCAAAATTTCAGAAAGCAAATTTATAATTCATGCATTACTGGCAAATCTTCCACATTATGAAACTCACACCTTGTAGGTTTTACCTTAAGAATAAATTATTAAGTCACATTCCTTAATCCTGAGTAACATTAAAAATACATTCAACCACCGGTTGTGTTGCAAACCTGAAAGAAGTTTTTTTTCAGGTCTCTTAATCATACCAGTAAAGCAAGGAATGAGTTTAGTCTCCTAATTCCATTCTCAATCAAACCAGCTATTTTGTGGAAACTGATTCTATTATGATGGCATTATCAGGACTCTTGCTTCTTATGAGGATATTAAGCAACAGTAGTAGACACACCAACATTAAGGGCATTTAAATGTTCTTTGGATAAATATATGGATGAAAATGGAATAGTTTAGATTGGATGAGTTTCAGATTGGTTTCACAGGTCAGCGCACATCAAGGGCCGAAGGGCCTGTAATGCGCTGTTATATTCTATGTTCTATGTTCGAAGGGTTACAGGAAGAAGGCAGGAGAGTAGGGTTGAGAAACATATTAATCATGGTCAAGTGGCACAGCAGACTTGATGGGCTGAAAGACCTAATTCTGCTCCTATATCTTATGGTTTTATCTGGTCTTAAGTAGTATCCAATTTTCTGTTTCAAGTTTCCTTAAAGAAAGAAAAGAAGTTGGTTCGTAAGGGTGTTGCTTTCTGATCTCTAACAGAGAACACCTAATTACATTCAGATAGCCTGATCTTGAGGCACCGACCATCTCTCCCTATTGGGGTCACATGAGAATGTGTAGTGAAGTCACTATTGCTTTGCTTAATGGTGCATTCTTTCTCATTGCTAATGTAAACGTGACTAGCTGTTTCTCAGCCTGGAGGACAGGAAGCACTCATTTAGCAAGCAAACAATCTCAAGGCCTGTCCTTCACCCAGATTTTAGAAGGGAAACTTGCACAAATGTGCGTTATGAGGAAGGAACTGAGTGGATGTCAATCAAAGAGAACGGATGTTTCATTAAAGAATCCTAGGGAAGCAGCAGTGCTATGGATCACAGCAGGGGAAACAATTCAGTTTTTCAGTCCCACCTATATCCGATTAAACCTCAGTCAATATAAGGAACTTTCCATGTCACTAAGCAGACAATGTTTAAAACAGGAAGGGGCACAGATAAGTAAATAGGAGAAAAATAAAATGTGAATTTTTGTCTAGTACGTACTGCAATTGGAATTCTTTGTGAATAAATTGCCTAATTTGCCTTTTGCATTCTTCAGTCTGATCAGAAAATGTGGGCAAGTTTTTTTGACAGTAAATGTGTGGCTCATGCGCATATAATAATAAACAGCTTGTGGCGCAAATATTTTGTACCACAGAATACATGTCTAAGACTGTTGATACACTGACTAACTGAGGCAAATTAGAGCATTCTGGCAAATTATATGTTATATAGTGGAAGGTATTTGCCATAAAGCATGGAGGTTAAAACAAAAAAAGTAGATTAACTCATATTGTTTTTTTAAAAGCCCATTACAAAAATTGCACAGCAGCATTAAATGATACCGAGTCCACAATCAAATCTGCCATGATCCCACTGAAATGAGGGTATAGGCTCTATGGGCTAAATGCCTCACTCCTGCTCCTACTTCTTATGATCTTGAAGTATGATGTTGTTAATTGCTGCAGAATAATTAGAATTTAGTTTAATGTAGAAACTCTAATTGTAAGATTCCCTTGTTCTCGTTTCGTGTCGCCCACAAAACAACATCTCAATCATATTCCACTTAATCATCCATCAAATGAATTAAATAGGTTGTCATAATCTAACTCCATAAACACCAGTAGTTTATAATCCGAGGTTCAGTACCCAAAACTGAATACAGTACTCCAGATAAGTCCGATGATGGCTCTATTCAACTGAAGTATGACTTCCTTTCCTCTTCTTCCAATCCCCCTCTGTTAAAGACCAACATTCCACTAGTCTTTTGCATTGCCTTCCACATCCATCTTCTGGCTTTTAAATGATTTGTCAATACTAGGAATGTGGACTTGGACTCTGAAATCTCTTAGCGAGTTTTGAGAAGGTTTGTAGCTCGGGTTGAGGTTCTGGATGCAGGTTTGCTCACTGAGCTGGAAGGTTCATTTTCAACTGAAGATGTTACCTAGTATGGTGACGAAATATCTGAAAATAAATCTTCCAGCTCAGCGAAAAAAGCTACATCTGAAATCTCTATCCCACTACAGACCCTACTTTCTCACAACCTTGTAGATTAGCTAATCTTGTTCCTACCCACATTGAAATTAATCTTCCACCGATTTGAAAAAATTCAATGACAAACAAACAGAAGGATGAGGTGCAGTCATTTAGCATTTTAAGCTGAGCTGTTGGCTGTGAGAAGGAAATCAAGGAAATTTTGTGCATTCATGACAATGAATAAAATTAGTCATAAACTCTCAATTTATTGCGCTTTACACATTGGCAATAATCCAAGCCTTTTCTTGTAGCAGTCAGTCGATAGAAATGGTCATAGAATGCCATCATTCATTATGTTTCAATCACTAAAACCATCTCTGAAGTCAAATTTTTGACAAATCTGCTGTACTTATTTGAAAAGTCTGCCTTGTAAAAGGTTTTTCTTTAATTCTTGCCAATTTGTGAAGACTTCGTCTTGTGAATGCACATTAGCAATTAATTTTTGGCCATTTCAGAAGGGAGAGTTACTAAATAGGTCTTAGTATAAGAGGAAATTAAGATATATTCTCTTGGCAAACTTGAATTCTCATTCCAAACTTCTGGATGCTCGGGATAGCTCTCTGCTCCTTCTTATGATTTGGAGGAGCCGGTGTTGGACTGGGGTGGACCAGTTAAAAATCACACAATGCCAGGTTACAGTCCAATAGGTTTATTTGGAAGCACTAAGCTTTCGGAATGCTGCTCTTTCATTGGGATAAACCTGTTGTTGTGAGATTTTGAACTTTGCTCCTTCTTCAGCCAACTATTTATACCCTAGGGCAAAATACTTTTCTATTTTAACGATGTGCCAGCAACACTTTTTAAAAAATATTCAAATTTAGGATGTGAGCATTATTATTGAGCCACAATTATCTTGAAACCTTGTAGCTACCTTCTTTAACCATGAGAATTCATGTGGTTTTAGTTTCTTTTTGCAGTGGTTTGGTACAATAGAACAGTTTTCTATGCCATTTCGGATGACAGTTAAGAGTCAAACATGTTGCTGCAGATCTGAAGCCGTGCAGACTAGATGGGGTAGGGATGGCAGATTTTCATTACCCTATCAATATACTTGTTATGCCCAAGGTTTTGACCAACACTCAGATTGCTTATATTACAAAGTAAGATTCCAGGACAGAAGCACAGATTCTAGTCAATTGATGGGTACATCACCTTCTAGATAATGTGGATGTGTGCTGTAACACTGATGCTGGTGTTAGATTACATCATGCACACTAGTTGGCAAACATTAATTTAGCAATCTAGACCCTTTTTGTTATTTTTGCTTCTCCAAAAATAAATAGAGGCTTCAAAGAAATGGAGATTCAGTACAAGGGAATAATCAAATGCCTAGCATAATAGGCTTACTCTGATACTGTTTGAATATAACAACTGCATACAGTGAAGTCATAATAAGGCCAATTCAGATGAAACAAAACTCCTGTTGTCATAAAATTATCAACCACTCCCACCATGAGAAAAACCAGTCCAAATGACTGTTGCCTATGAGAAGCCAAAATTCTAAACAGGTCACTGTCATCTGACTGCAAGACCAGAATCGAGTTAGGCCACACAGCACTAAAACCATTAAGCATTGGGCAAGCCATCATTTAACATTGAGGTCTACCTGTGAGAGGCTGTGTCATGTCTGTAATTATGACTAAACCTGAGAAAAAGTTAATTAGGGGAAAGGTGTAGTTGTTATAGGAAATGGAAAACTGACAGAAAGCAAAATGTGGACATCAGAAAGCAACAAGAGATTCTAACTCAAGTTCATTAGTCATTCTGAAGCACAAGTAGAACATCATGGAGTTGTTCAAGAAGCAGGCGTTCTTTTAGGTAAGGAAGAGTTTGGGGACTCCCACCTATTCATCATTGAAGATGTTCTGTTAACCTGATTCAAGGCAATCCGTACACAATATCAGACAGAGAACTGAGTCCTTATCTCATGACCAAATCTGAAATGAAGCAAGTTCCCTGACAAAGAGGTTGAGTTATAAGACGTTGACTTGCAACGATGGAATACTGAACCGATACAAGACAAGGCACAGCATCGTCTTCTATACAGCAGGACACGAGCGCGCAGTGATTCTGGAAGCATTAACAAATGACTGTATCCATAATGTTATTGCCCACATCCTGAATAAGTAGGCATTAAGAGACATTTTTAACATGGTTGAAACATAACTGTTTTCCTGTCTTTTGCCAGATTGCTTTGATGGTTAAAGGTCAAATGTGGAGCAAGGAGGAGGTCACTGTGCCATTATGGATGGCATCAAAAATCTGACACTTGTTGTGATAGAAAGATCCAAGAAGCCACACTGCTTTTGACTGTCACAGGTCTACATGCATAGTACAAAACCATTATCACTGCAGACAACTACCCTTCTCACATTGAAATTGTTAGTTGACAGAGAGTCACGCTGACAGTCTTGCCTCCCAGGACCACAAACAACCTTCAGCCAATGGATCAAGGAATGATCAGGAACATGAAAACCCACTACTCAAGGCAGCTGATTTCTCAGGTTATCAAAGCTATCAACAAGGGTTGCACAGTGGCTCAATGGTTAGCACTACTGTCTCACAGCACCAAGGACCCAAGGTCAAAACAACCTGAGGCGACAGTCTGTGTGAAGTTTGCACATTCTCCTAGTGTCTGTGTGGGTTTCCTCTGGATACTCCGCTTTCCTCCCACAGTCCAAAGATATGCAGGTTGGGTAGATTGGCCATGCTAAATTGCCCATAGTGTCCAGGAGTGTGTACGTTAGCTGAGTTAGCCATGGGAAATGCAGGGTTACGGGGAGAGAGTAAGGGGGAAAAGTCTGGGTGGGATACTCTTCAGAGAGTCGATCTGGAGTTGTTGGGCTGAATGGCCTGTTTCCACACTGTAGAGATTCTGTAAAAAAAAAGAACCAAAAGAACAACACAACTGCTGTACAGACTATGTTCATAACAAAGATATCATGGAAGTGTGTGACAGAAGCCACAATTGCCAACAATTCACCACCCTAAGTACAAAACCTCTAAGACTATGCAAGCCAGTGAGAACGAGGAGCAGAGTAAGGCCAATTAAACTGATGATAGATTCGCTCACCTTCAGAAGCTGGGCGTGGAATTTCCAACAGAGACAACTGTAAATGCACAATGAGGCAGACAACACTGAAGAACTGAACTGACAGATAAGAAAATCATAGTTTCCGTACACTGTTCAGTTGAGGGGCCTGTAGTCTCTGAAGAAGGTTGATGAACATCTGCCCACCCACCCTGTCTGTTTCCCTAGCTGAAGGTTTGAAAGCTATCTGGATGCGCAGGGATTTAACACTGCAGTATGAAAACATGGCAAACATGTTTGACTGCACTGATTATCATACTCACCTGAGAACAGAACACTTAAGCAGAAAAAGATTACTGAGTTTTTCTGGAGTTTGATCCTGATATTTTCAATGCTTTTTATAATGCCAGGCCATTATAAGAGGTGTAAAAATTGAATAAAGACCTTGGGCTCCTATTTATTGCTATAAACATTTTTGTTTGGCATTTTTCTGACATAGAACATGTTTGTTAGCAAATAAAGTTGCATTAGGGCCTCCTTGTCTATATCAAAAGTGCCACTTAACACAAATTTGACAGCAGTTCCCCTGAGATTCAATTCATTAGGATTTTACTGAACATGGCTATGCTTAATATATGCTACCTAACAGTGAATTCTAAGTTTGTTCAACCCGTGACTGTTGCCATGGTTCCCATCAATGACAATGCTTTGACAATCCAGCAGGTTCCAGCAGCATAACAGAGGAAAACCCTTTCCAGAAATGATGCAACAGTGTTTAAAATATCACCTTAGTTGTCCATGTTCAATTTATTTTAATCACTGTAGTAAGTAGTCCAGTGAATTAGCATTTTAAATTGGGAACAATTTTAACAAATCCCAATATAGGTATGTGATCTCATTTACTGACTCTTTCCCCATGTCCCTCCCCATAGGTCTGCATATGACACACCTCCATAGCAGGTGGGATTGGAGCCTTCTATCCCAGAGACACTGCCAATACATCAGAAAACTCCTTGTTTGGAAGCACTGTTGATACATATTCATCTTTCTTTTACTTTTGCCTTAAAGAAAAATGAATGGGCATCAGTGAGTGAGGAAACATCTGAGCAGTAAGGAGGAAACAGTTAGTGAGGAAACAATGAATAATAGCCCCTTACTCGTAAGTGCACACATTTTTTTTTTCTCTGAAGGCACTAGGCATAAAATAACAGCTTTGGTTGATGTCTTCCCTGCCCTGAGGCAACAGTTGCCTGAATGGACCAATAAGCTCAGGATGGACTAGATGTCAAAGCTATACAATTCCCAGTGTGCCTGACATGTACTGCATTTGTTTGCTGTACTATTGGAAAAGACAGGATTATGAGAATAAATGATTCAATTATTACAAGAATTTGAGTAAAAAAAAACAGAAAAGTCTGTTGAAATTCACAATTCAGGTTCAAGATGAAGGAATGGATTCTTGTACAAAGATACTGCAGACAACTTCTTCCCATGAAACCATATACTTCCGAACAGCAATAAACGATATTTGAAAAGGTTTGAGTGTTATATTTTCAGGTGTGGAGATAATACATGTCAATAAAATCAGGATTACCATTTCACATTTCATAATGGGGTATGGGTGAAAATATGTCAAGAATTCTCTTCATAGTAACTTACTCAACCTGCAGATTGTTACACAATATTTGGAAAAATAATATGACATTAAAAAAAAAACTTACCTTGTGCTTTTCAATAGATTTTAAGGCCAGAAAATCTGCACAATGTGACTTGCACAGGAATATACGCAAGGTTCAATCAGCCAGCCATTTTACACTAACTGTGGCTGGTGATGCATCAGATGAAATAGTAGCAACTATGTGCTGCAATGAAATGATATTCAGAGTCTGATGTAAATCATTAATGTGAAATGCTAATATGCTATTTAAAAAGCATAGCAAAGGAGACAGAGTAAAGTAATTACACATTGTTTCAAAAGAAGTTGAAGCATCCCATGTCAGGTTACAGAATGACCCCTGAATTACATCTGCTGCTTTATAAAAGCTTGGAAAGTGCAAGGTGAAATTTGTTGTCAATATTTATTCTGCACATTTTCATATTATGTAGCAAATCAGGTATAGAATGTCTAAAAATAGAAACAGACTATTCATGTTGATTTTTGGGATACAACAAGGCAACGTGAAGACAATTCAATGCAAATTTTCCATTGGCTCCTTACATTATCACACCCCACCATCAATCCACTAATATGCATCGCGTGTTTTCTACGTGTAATCCATTTCCAAGAGGGTACACAACACTGCTCAACACAGGAGGAGATAGTCCTCTATAGCCTTAATCAATTGTATTAACAAATGAATACTCAGTACCTGAGAAGGAAAAAAAAAGTCATGAATTTGATCAACAATAATTGGTTTACATTTAAAACGTTTATTTCCTGTGTATCAATTCAAAAAGAGAACATGATAAGACACTGTATTGTTAACAAGTTGAGAATGTTTGTATTGGACTGTGCATTGTACTTCAGCACAGTGTGTACTGTTTGTATTATAGACATTTGATTGAGTCTCATGTCAAATATCTGATCGAACTGATAGTCTTACAATAGTTAATTGTAAGAGTTAAATGTCTGTAATTTTAGGTAACATGTGAAAGAAAGACTATGGTTTTGTTATCTTTCACACACTTGGCTTTTCCACTCTAAGTGAGGTCAAACATATCTTTAATTTTCCATCAGTAAAAGCTCCAAAGAAGAAATTATCACAGTTACACGGGAAACCAAGTTTTCATTCCCAGATCAGGTATACAAAAGCAGGAGAAATCCTAATTCCAAGAACCTGACCTTTAAAAATGGTTGCCTGAACTTCCCATTTGCAGTCCAGAAAATGCAGTCAGGTTGGCAGTCGGACCAGGCAATTGAGGAAGATGGGAGTCAAATCCCAAAGGAAGTTGGAAGAAAAGTCTACCTGTCTCCAATAATGTGTACATAGTCTAAAGCATTCTTCCCAATCTTGGTCCTTCCCTCTCTCCCCTGTCTCTCCTTGCCACATCCAATCAAAACCATGCCAACCCAACACCCCATGGTCCCTCATAACTCCTGGACAAATTTAGCCCTGTTCTCACCTCATGACCATTCAATTTTTTTCTGTCAACTTTTGGCCCTCTACCTATCCCCATAGTTTCTCATACCCTGATGCCAAATTAGTGCCTACTTCCACCCACCAACCTTACCCCTTCATCTAGCATGCAAATTGAGTATCCACATCCCCCAAAATACAATGGAGAACAAATATAGTTCTAATATTTAAAGTTCTATGTCCCACACTCTATTGCATTCAGAAAACCACTCTCATTCATAACAACACATTTTGACATAATAAAGGTTAGTGAGGCATGATCTACCCTTCTCAAAACCATGTTGACTATCCCTAATCAAGTTATTCCTTTCCAGATGATTATAAATCCTCTCTCTTATAACCTTTTCCAACACCTTACACACAACAGATGTAAGGTTCACTGGCCTATAATTACCAGGGTTGTCCCGACTTCCCTTCTTGAACAAGGGAACATTTGTTATCCTCCAGTCTTCATGTCTGAAGAATATAGCAAATCAGAATCCACAGGCACAAGCCAGCAACTGGTTCCTGACATCAACTGATCTCTAGAAGATGTATCTCTCAATATCTAAAGCAGATCTCCCACCAGACAATTTAAATTTGTAATCCTTGGTTCTTCATAAATGGTTTAATTAGTATAAACTATTATAATGAAGCAAATGTAAACCTTCATCCCTTTTAAAACCTCTATCAGATCATCCCAAAGTCTATGGTTCTCTAAAATGTAGCTTCCTGAAACCTTTAGCCTAATTTGATATGTAATGGTAGGTTTTGCCATCCCTTTGAGGATGGCTTGGGAGGTAAAGGACTTGTCATCATTAAAAAAGATGGCAGGTGGCCTAGACTCACTTGAGTCAGTTAAACCATTGACTAAAGACCGCTTCTTCTTCCACCATTGGTGAGGGAGATCCTCTCTTTTCACATGTTATCTGGCCGGCTTACAGCAAGAGCAATGCTACTGCACTCCATCAAAAACACCCATGTTCCAACATTGCTGGGGCCTGGCTGACTGACCCCCATGCCATCAGATCCCAACTACCTGATTTGCCCGAGTGTATAACCATTGATACGCCCTCATCCTTCAACAGCCACCCCAACAGTCATCAGTGGGCCTGGTGCTGTTGAGCTGTATGCCTTCTGATTTGCCATCTTTAACAGGAACTTCTGCCTTTGCAACAGTCATTAAGTTCTACCAATAAGACCCTGGGTCCTGCTGTCACTCCGTCAAAGCATACTTCTACTCCAGAGTTTTTGTCTCCACTGTTGTCATGTTTTTAAGAGATTTATTTCCTCAAATTCAATGAAATGGCCATGCCTGTAAGTAGACCTCAAATCAGTTTTGCTTCACACTCCGTGTGCTGGAAATTAGAGCAGTAATCCTCCACAACACCTTTTCCAAAGCCTCAATATCAGCCATTAGAAGAGACCAAGGCTGGAGAATGTATTCCTGATAGGTACCAGCTGAAGTCTAGTAAATGGACAAATTAAACCTTGTGTTCTTACATCTCATTCACTCTAGTTATTACTTTGTGGCATTGTCTATGTTCATTTCTAGAAATAGATGCACTAAAATTCCCAGATACTTTACTTACTCCACCTTTGTTAATACCTTTCCCTGACAGATGTACACATATTGGGCATCCTCCCTGCCCAATGCATACACATGCATTTTTTCAGATTAAATATAATTTCAGTCATGAGCACAATCTCCCAACAATTAAAATACAGATGATTTATATAAAATTCTAAGTAGCGGTGATCCCAACTCCAATTCCTGCAGAATACCATTGCAGCTGGTATCCAAACAACTCCAAATCCATCTTTATCTACCTTTTCTCTCCCTTTCCAGCCAGTTTCAGATCAGCACAATATATTACTATACATGATATATACATATTGAATAATAGATGTAGTTTGCATCGTCATTTTGAAGAAACTTTACACAGAAGCTTAGTGTTCAATCTGCACATGCTTTCATGTTAAAGTTACAATTTAAATATAAATTAATAGTGGTGGACAAATGGATAAAGCTGGGAATGAGCATAAAGAGCTCATTGTGCAGTCATGTCTGTTCATTGCAACGGTCAAAACAGACAAACTTAGTGTTTGTTACCTATTGATGTGATAGTAATGTGTTGCCCAAAACTAAACATATTATGGAGTGCTATATACCTCAGCAAGGCAGCCCAGTCAGTTAGGTTAGCTCCACTAAATCAGTGCCACCTGCATCAGATTTAAGAACTCTGAAGAAGAACTTCTGATTGGGAAGAAAAAATGTACAGCATGACAGCAAGCTCCAGGATTCTCTGATGCAACAATGGTGTTTTATATTGAAAGTTGGATTCAAGTTGATTCTGAATGGCCATTTGTGGTGACTTTAATTTCAGCCATGAGGCTAACTGAAGGCATATTGTCCAGATATCATTAGTCAATCTGGATGTCACTTTGCTACAGCTGTTGGGGAGGTTTTAAACTAAAGTGGCAGGGGGCTGAGAACCAGAAGAGAAGTCAAGTAGACAGCGAGGTGGAAACTGGAGAAGAGTAGGCAGAGAGCAGATGAACGCAAAAGAACTGGTGGCCTGAAGTGCATCTACTTTAATGCAAGGAGTATAGTGTGTAAGGCAAGTGAATTTAGGGCTTGGATTGGTGCCTGGGAGTATGACATTATTGCAATCACAGAGACTTGGTTGAATGAAGGGCATGGTTGGCAATTAAATGTTCCAGATTATAGATGCTTCAGACAGGACAGGGAGGGAAGCAAAAGGGGATGGAGGGGTGGAGTTGCATTGCTGGTCAGGGATGATATCACAGCTGTGCTAAAGGAGGACACTATGGAGGGCTTGGGTAGTGAGGCATTATGGGTGGAGCTAAGAAATAAGAAGGGTGCAGTTACAGGCTTCCCAACAGTGAGCGTGAGGTAGAAGAACAAATAGGTAAACAGATTATGGAAATTTGTAGAGGCAATAGGGAATTGGTGATGGGAGATTTTAATTTTCCCAACATTCTCTGAGCTACACTTAGCGTCAGAGGTCTGGATGGGGTAGAATTTGTAAGAAGCATCCAGGAGAGTTTTCTAGAGCAGTATGTCAATAGTCCAACGAGGGTAGGGGCCATATTGGACCTGGTTGGGGAATGAGCCAGGCCAGGTGGTAGAAGTTGCAGTGGGGGATTTCTTTGGGAACAGTGACCCAATTCTGTAAGTTTTAGAATACTCATAGACAAAGATGAGAGTGGTCCTAAGGGAAGAGTACTAAGGCCAATTATATCAAAATTAGGCAGGAGCTGGGAAATGTGGATTGGACACAGCTATTTGAAGGGAAGTCCACATTTGATATGTGGGAGGCTTTCAAAGATAGGTTAAAGATAGTGCAGGATAGGCACGTCTCGTTGAAGGCAAATGATAGGAAAGGCAAGATTTGTGAACTGCGGATGACAGGAGAAATTGTACGACTAGCCAAGAGGAAAAGGGAAGCGTACATAAGGTCCAGGCAGCTAAGAACAGAATGGGTCAGATTACAGATTACATTACAGTGTGGAAACAGGCCCTTCGGCCCAACAAGTCCACACCGACCCGACGAAGCGAACCCACCCATACCCCTACATTTACCCCTTACCTAACACTATGGGTAATTTAGCATGGCCAATTCACCTGACCCTGCACATCTTTGGACTGTGGGAGGAAACCGGGTCCTGGAGGAATATTGGAAGAATAAGACCAGTCTTAAATGAGGAATCCAGCGGGCTGAAAGAAGTCATGAAGTATCTTTAGCGAGCAGAATTAAGGAGAATCCAAAAGCATTTTATTCTTATATAAGCAGCAAGCGGGTAACTAGAGAAAGGATTGGTCCACTAAAAGATAATGAAGGAAGGTTGTGTGTCCAACCTGAGAGAATAGATGACATTCTTAATTATTACTTTGCATCAGTGTTTACTGAGGAGAAGAACATGATGAATGTTGAAATTAGAAATAGAAGTTTGATTAGTCTGGATCATGTTGAGATAAGTAGGGAAGATGTGTTGCATAGGCCAGAGGTTATTAAGGAAGACAAATCCCTAGGACCAGATGGGATCTATCTCAGGTTGCTGAGGGAGGTGAAAGAGGAAATAGCTGGGGCTCTGACAGATATTTTTGTGGCATCCTTAAACACAGGTGAAGTGCCGGAGGACTAGAAGATTGCTTATGTTGTCCCCCTGTACAAGAAGGGTAATAGGGTTATTCCGGGTAACTATAGACCAGTGAGCCTGATGTCAGTGGGAGGAAAGTTGCTGGAGAAAGTACTGAGGGATAGTATCTATTTATATTTAGAAAAGAATGGGCTTATCAGTGATAGCAACATGGTTTTGTGCAGGTGAGGTTGTGCCTTACTAACTGAGGAAGTGACCAAGTTGATCGATGAAGGAAGGGCTGTTGATATCATATACATGGACTTTAATAAGGCATTAGATAAGGCTCCCCATGGTAAACTAATAGAGAAAGTGCAGCGTGTTCCAGAGAGGTGGATAAAGAACTGGTTGAGCAACAGGAGACAGAGAGTAGTAGTCGAAGGAAGTTTCTCAAAATGGAGAAAGGTGACCAGTGGTGTTCCACAGGGATCAGAGCTGGGGCCACTGTTGTTTGTGATATACATAAATGATCTGGAAGAGGGAACTGTTGGCATGATCAGCAAGTTTGCAGATGACACAAAGATTGGTGAAGTAGCAGAAAGCATAAAGGACTTTCAAAGAATACAGGAGAACATAGATAGATTGGAGAGTTGAGCAGAAAAGTGGCAGATGGAGTTCAATCCGGAGAAATGTGAGATGATGCATTTAGGCAAGTCTAATTCTAGAGCAATGAACAGATGAGCCTTGGGAAAAGTTGATGAGCAGAGAATTCTAGGAGTGCAGGTCAATTGTACCCTGAAGGTTGCTGCACAGGTGGCTAGAGTGGTCAAGGAGGCATATGGTATGCTTGCCTTCATCAGTCGGGGTATTGAATATAAGAGCTGGCAGGTTATGTTAAAATTGTACAAGACATTGGTTTGGCTGCATTTAGAATACTGTGTACAGTTCCGGTTGCCACATTACCAAAAGGATGTGGATGCTTTGGAGAGGGTGCAGAGAAGGTTTATGAAGATGTTGCCTGGTATGGAGGGTGCTAACTATGAAGAGAAGTTGAGTAGGTTAGGTTTATTTTCATTAGAAAAAAGGAGATTGAGGGGGGAACCTGATTGAGGTTTACAAAATCATGAAGGGTATAAAGTTAAAAATCACATAACACCAGGTTATAGTCCAACAGGTTTAATTGGAAGCACACTAGCTTTCGGAGCGACGCTCCTTCATCAGGCTCTGAAAGCTAGCGTGCTTCCAATTCAACCTGTTGGACTATAACGTGGTGTTGTGTGATTTTTAACTTTGTACGCCCCAATCCAACACCGGCATCTCCAAATCATGAAGGGTATAGAACAGGGTAGATAGAGATAAGCTTTTTCCCAGGGTGAAGGATTCAATAATGAGAGGTCACGCTTCCAAGGTGAGAAGTGAAAAGTTTAAGGGGGCTACTTGCGGCAAGTACTTTACATAGAGGGTGATGGGTGTCTGGGACGCATTGCCAGCAGAGGTGGCAGAGGCAGGCACGGTAGATTCAGTTAAGATGTGTCTGGACAGATGCATGAGTACATGGGGAGCAGAGGGATACAGATGCTTAGGAATTGGGTGACAGATTTAGACAATAGATCGGTTCAGGCTTGGAGGGCCAAAAGGCCTGTTCCTGGGCTGTAAATTTTCTTTGTTCTTTAATCAAGAAGACACAGATGGTGAGTGGCAGAGGGAATGGAAGGGTATATGACTGATACAGATTGGGGTGTTTCTAGTGTTTTCAGTGGAACTGTAATCAAATGCGGTGATCACAACAGCCCAGCTAGAAGGCCAAGTATTGGTTACTTGCACTGTTCCTTTTGTTCATCCCTCTGAATAATTTGGCATTTCTTAGAGGCTTTGCTCTTAATTACTGGTGTAGAAGACATGATAGACCAACGCAAGAGATCCATGGCAGAACCAGTGAGTGAGCCCAATTGTACCTCCCTCTTTGAGCAGCTTGTCTTCATCATTGTTGATGCTGCTCCATCTCCTTCTCATGGTCAAATGGAACAGTAACTACAGCACCCATGACTGAAAACAAATGGTCTGGCCACAGTCATTAAGGTCAACAATCAAAGTCTTTACCACCTCTAACACCACAGCCTGTCAACTTCATAACTTTAAACAACACCACAAACCCAAAACTGAACCAGTTGAAAGGAAAATATTTAAACAGCTTTTGGTGGTGGTTCCTTTCAGTTGCTCAAACTGAGTTTTGCAAAAACAAAAAAGGAATCCTGGACCAAAGGGTTTAGTATAGACTTCTCAAGATGTCTACCAATTTTCTGCCAAAGTTTGTATGCAATAGGGAAATGTGACTCCAGGCTCCTTGTGTTAAGACTGAAAGCCCTAATGGAGACACACCTGAATCACATAAAGTCCAACATCATCTTGTAATTGAAAACTCTTGGTCATTGAACTGTTCATCAAAAGCCAACTACATTCAATCAATGATGCTCTACTCAGTAGTGTCAAACATAGCTCCAATGATTTGGAGATGCTGGTGGTGGACTGGGGTGTACAAAGTTAAAAATAACATACCAGGTTATAGACCAATAGGTTTATTTGGAAGCACTAGAACTTTTGGAGCACTGCTCCGAACACACGTTGCAATGTTCCAAAACATGGGACTGGTATTTCTAACTTTGTGAAAAAGCCTACACCCTCAATAATAGTAAAAGCAAACTACTAGGTGGGTGGGTGAACTGCAGTGGAAGTGGGTCGAAGTGCATATGCTCAGAGCTCCCTTGCTGTTGGGTGTTGGTCAGTGAGTCCGCTCAGTGACTATGGTATCTACGCATGACGCTAATAGTTAATACTATTCAGACACCAGCTGCAATATAACCGCAGGGATATCCCCTTTGTACTTACAATATGTACCAAAGTTTAAGTGTTTGGGCTACCGTAATTAAAACACCATGTTATCATTTCAAGAGATTGCGCTAAAACGAATTTACAGCTAACCTTTCCAGTCTCAGACAAGGAGAAGAAATATTTTTTTTCTCTCGTAAACTTATGAAGTAACGTATCATGTCAGCATTATTAAAATGCATGGACCAGCAGCGCTGAATTATTTCATCAACTCCATTGCCAAAGTTAAAAATTAATATGAACCTTACAATAATCCACCAGAACAGCCAGATGTGTTTTCAGACGTGTTTGATTGTGTCGGAGCCAAAAACAAAAAAAACATAAGGGGGTGGAAAAGAGCGAGAAAACAGCGTCAATCATTTGCCTTAAAGTAAACCTTGAAGAAGAAAGAAAAGTACGAAAACGTCCCTATTAAGAGTTCAGATAGCCGTGACATTTAAAGAAAAATTATGGATCACGACGTTCTAAGGTAAATTGTATTTTGCAACAAAACCCAGGTACACTTCAGTTGAATCACTTGGGGGGAGTAACAATTAATGTAACCAACATATTTTAAACATTCAATACTTCCTATTAAGTTGTTTCAAAATAATTAATTATAAACTCCTGTACACGTTACGTTTTATTTTGCCTCAAATTAAATGTTATTTTCAAGCTAGCCAGACCACCTTGTGATACAGAACTTCAAAGTAATGAACACAGAAACTTACCACTGCTTTTCTCCATGGTCAATCAAGGCTCACGGTTGCAAGTAACTGAAGACGGTGCAGCTAGAAGGAACATAGTAAAGAACAGCGCTGACACTGATCAAAACACCCAGTTCCTCACTCCCTAAGACAGTGAGCATCCTCCTAAAGTTTCTCTCAACTTTGTTCTCCCAAGAGCCACAATCAAAGAGAACTAACTCAGGGTCCTAGCGCCCTCTAACACATAAATAGACTGTTGTAGAGAATTTAATTCCATGACTTCTAGCATATCAGGAACATAGTACAAAAACCACTAAAAGTAATTCACTTGGCAGAACTAGAGGGCATAAATTTAGGGTGAGGGGGAAAGATATAAAAGACACCTAACGGGCAAATTTTTCATGCAAAGGATGGTACGTGTATAGACTGAGCTGCCAAAGGGAGTGGTAGAGGCTTGTACAGTTGCAACATTTAAAAGGCATCTGGATGGGTATATGAATAGAAAACCTTTGGAGGGATAAGGGCCAGGTGCTGCAGGTGGGACTAATTGGGTTAGGATATCTGGTCGGCATGGACGAATTGGACTGAAGGGTCTGTTTCCGTGCTGTATATCTCTGTGATTCTATGACTAATTATCAAGGAATGAAAGGGTATTTATAACTCAACCGCTGAGTAAGACTCAAAAGTGTGGTGCTGGAAAGGCACAGAGGGTCAGGCAGCATCTGAGGAGCAGGAAGATCAACGTTTCGGACATAAGCCCTTCATCAGGAATGAGGCATGTGAGCCAAGAGGGTGGAGAGTAAGATTGACAGGACGAAATGCAAAAGAATACACGTTCACTTCATAATTAAATAAAACTTTGTCAGTCATAATGTTCTTTTATAATAGAAGATGCAATAATCCTCAATTTAAAAATCTGAAGACTGCATCATGCTGCGTCTTCCTTAACTATGTCTGGAGTAGTGTCCAATTCTGGTCATCCTGTTATGGGGGGATATCATTAAGCTGGGGAGGGTTCAGAAGAGATTTACCAGGATGTTGTCAGCAATGGAAAGTTTGAGTTATAAGGAGAGGCTGAATAGGCTGGGTTTTTTTTTTCACTGGTTTGTAAGAAGTTGAGGGTGACATTATAGAGGTTTATAAAATCATGAGGGGTACAGATAAGGTGAATGGCAGGTGTCTTTTTTTAGCGTGGGAGATTTCAAGACTAGAGGGCAAATTTTTAAGGTGAGCAGAGAAAGATTTTAAAAAGCGATGTGGGGCTGTTTTTTACACAGAGATTAGTTCATGTGTGGAATAAATTTCCAGATGAAGTGTGGAGGTGGGTAGTGTGACAACATTTAAAAGACATTTGGATAAGTACATGAATAGGTAGTTATGATTTGGAGGTGCTGGTGTTGGATTGGGGTGTAAAAAGCACTGCTCCTTCCACAACCACCTGATGAATAAGCAGCACTCTGAACGCTAGTGCTTCCAAATAAATTGTTGGACAATAACCTGGTGATGTGTGATTTTTAACTTTGTACATGAATAAGGAATATTTGGAGGGATCTGGGCCCAGCAAGACAGGTGGGACTGGTTTAGTTTTGGATTATGTTTAGCATGGAGAAGTTGGACAGAAGGGTCTGTTTCCATGCTGTATGACTCTATGATTGAATTTAAAGATTTCTTTTGGTGTTGGTTTAAATAGACCCCACCCCACAAGGTTTTGCTCACTATTCATTATTAGCAACAGCCTGAATTTTGAGGTTCTATTCCCTCTATATTTTTATTTTGAAATGACAGGCAACATATCATGCCAGTCTCTTCCCAACTACCAGGCAGCAATCATAACATGTTCATCCTGCACCAGGCCTCTGTGCAATCTTTATTCCAACCAAGCAGCCTGGAAACTGCATGACTTTACCAATACTAATGCCATGGCTGAATGACACATCAACATCCGGCGGTTACCAGTGAAGAGAAACTGAACAACACCAGACATATTGTGGATATAACAGCAGGTCAGAGCTTGGAAGTCCTCTGATAATGCTGCTCCTTTAACAAGGTTATGTTGTCCTTGGCTTCTTTTCAGAGAGATTGCAAAAGACACAGACTCCGAAAAGTCTAAGTTGAAGGATTTTAGGGTCAATTTGATTATAGCTAACAGATACTGCCTCAAGCAAAAGTTTTGAGTTTTGTTTTTACAAGAAAACACTTGTACTATGAAAGGGGAATGGCCAGTTCTTCCAGCTCAGATTTTCTTTAGTTTGATTTGGTTTTTGGCATTCTGGCTATTCACTGAAAGCAGTCAGGCAGTTTTTAAACTGCTGGACCAAAGAAGCAGGTCCATGTTGATCCTCTCTGACTTATCTCCTGTAGGTCCCTGTGTTTGATTTTACCTTTTGTGCCAAAGGGTGTTTATGGGGATTGTTGCAAGTATTGTGTTATGAAGATGTGGGTGTTCCTTTAAGAGAATGAAGGACTTGGCAAGTGCACCGAGTGCTGGAAAATTCATAAAGTAACATTTGATTCAGAACAATCAATACTCGCTGAGTTGTTATGAGACAAAAGCACAAATTTGAATTTGGCCAATCAGTTTAAATTATACCCCCCAAAAATATCAAACTCCAATCCAATTTGAATTGAGTATATTGACAATCTTAAAAGCCAATGACACAATCTAATGCTGTTGGGGTATAAGTCCGGGGAAAATTGAACAGTTGAGAGGAGAACTGCCAAGCCCAGCATGTAAACAGCATGTTTGAAAAATAGCTCTCTTAAAAGTACCTTTTCAATCAGTAATTTGTGACACAGAAATTCCTAAGAAAAAGAGAAGAAGACACAGGAAGATCCGAATAGAAGAACAAAAGCTGCCTGGTTTTGAGATAAGAAGGGTGGTTTTGTAAATTTTGATTGAGAGTTCTATCAGACTAGTATTATAGGAGGGAAGGTAACAGATAGATTAGAGTAAGGAATGGTAAATAGTTGTTAGTTATTCTCTGCTATACTTTAAGGAATAAAGTTGATAATTTTTGCTTTAAGTAGTTTTTGGCCATTCACACTTTTACAGATTACTGCATGGGATAAATCATTGTTGTGTTGCTGATTTTATATTAAATAGGAGGGTTTACCTCGTGTCATAACAATTGGAACAACATCATTAAATTGGGATGATCTGTTGGGTTGTCGGATATGTTAAGCTATTCTGTATTATGCTCCCTTTTGGTAATCTTGTAAATATATTCCATTTTGTTTCAAACTATATGGTTTGACCGACTGCATCCCTCCTGGGATATCTGTGTTACACCTGCTTAAAACTACCAGCAAAGTTAGACTCTGGGCTACTTTCTTGAAATGCTTTGAGAGGGTCAGGCCTGGTCCATAACAAATTGGGGGCACTTTGTGGAATTTGTTCTATAGTTCTGATTTGGGATTAGGATTGTTGGTCTCAAAGGCAGCAGGTGGTAGATGTTAATGTCTTTTGTTCTGGATGTTGAATTTGGTTGGTTTAAATGGTACTTAAACTCTGGGATTAGCAGACAAACTGCTAATGGAGCTGCCTCCTTCCATAAAGAAAGGAGAAATAAATTCTGTTTTGTTTGATACTAGGTGGTTTGACCAATGCACACCTCCTGGAATATCTGTGTTACACCTGCTTAAAAAAACTAGCAAATTTAGGGTCTGGGCTACTTTCTTGAAATGTTTTGAGGGGGTGTAGCCTCGTCTATAACAGTCTGCATTGAGTAACTCACCTTCTGACTCCCTCATGCCTATTTAACATCTACATAAAAGCAGAATAAAGTGGAAATTGAGAAGCTTCTGTCATCTCAGGGAGATGCATAGTTAAGGTACTACACCTCCCTCTAGTCGAGATAGTACTGTTAAAAATTAATTGAGTGTGAGTACCTCCAGTCTTACATTGCTAATCTTGCTGTAAAAACCCTTAAAGAAAATTCATGATCCATTGGGGAGTGTGTGGAAAATCAAGACCAACCATTTCCAGTGTCATCACAAATGTGAAAAATTTACCCATAGTATACAGAGCCCACACTTTACTTGACTGATGAACTTAGGTTAAAATAAAGCTTTAACCAGTTATCTGTACTTAACTTGAAAGTATTGCAAACAAGTTGTCTGTAATGAATGTCAAAAAAAAATTGCTAACTTATAGGTTTATAATTTAGCTCCACACCTTTTTAAATCCTCCTTTTCACACACAAAATAGGTAAGGCAGAAAAAGAAACACAATTATGGAAACATAGCTTCAGAGCATGAACCTGAATTGGATGAGTTATTTTCTTTCACGTCCTTATCATTCTTTGATGTTGACACAAGGTTATATACAAACCAACATTCAGTCTTTCAGTTACCTGTTGAGAATTCATCCTTTCAGTGTCTCTGAAGGCATTTTATTCCTCCATCAACAGGAGATATGCAGAAAAAGGTGAGAGGAAGCCAACCATTTGCAACTGGAGATTTCCTGGTACTGCCCACTGGACAGAGATACAGAGAAAAGGTTTTCACACATTGTCTCTGCAGGCTAGATCTTCCTACTCCACTGGCTTCACACATGCTGTGGTCACCTAGTCAAAAGTCAATCATAACATTGGGGTCAAGCAGAGATCCCCTACTTCAGAACCCATTGGTTTTATTCCATCAGCTTTCTCTCTGACTGTTCCAGGAAAAGGCAGCATCTTATACAACTCACAATATGCTCCAATAAACTTGATTTTTAAAGCTGCAACAACCTTTTCACATCGTTTTCTTGGTTTAAAGCAGTGTATTCATATTAAATCCACAACCAAAACTGAAGGAAATAAAAATATATGATCTTTTAAAAAATGACATCTTGTTGAAAGAGGTAACTGAGTTTTAATTAACTTTATCATTACTGCTAAAAGGTGGCCCTAAAAAATCCAACTTTAGATTTCCCATCATGATAAAAACATGTGCACATGTTAGCTTTTTTTTCAAAGTTAAATGCAGATTTCCTCATTGGAAGATAATCTTTCCAGCCACAAGACCTGGTAAGATGTTCCTTGAAATAGGTTTGAGCTAAACAAATACTTGAAGTTGTTTAATTCTGGCATTCTTTTTTGATACTGGCAAAAGAAAACCCAATGCACCACTGCTGCAGTAATTTAACTTCTGATTCCCTCTGGTGTCTGGATATCCAGTTAAGTTCAATCTGAGGACATGTAATATCTGAACCTTAACATTCAATCCATCACTGAATCTGCCAATCTCTATTGGTACAAAGTACCATTTGTTTCTGACCATGTTTATTCCATTGCCACTGAAACTATCATTCAAGCATTTGTCACCTTTTCTCAACTTTTCTCAAGTTCTTCTCACCAATTTTCTTGAACTGCATATTACATTAACACTGATTCCAGACTTTCAAATTCTAATTCACATAAAACCCCAATGGTCTCTTTACCAATCTCCATTGTCACCCCATCCTTCATTATGTTCATTTCTAAATTCTTCTTATCATCACAAATTCTTTAATACTCTCTCTTCACAGTCCTCTCATTTGCTACAGTCCTGCATCCATACTTCCATCCTCCACATCTGAACTCTGCATGTTTCCCTGCATTAACATCATTGGCAGGATTAATTTGCTTGGCATAATTACTTAGGACTATCTGGAGCTGTGCAGAACTCATCTGTTCCTCACAGGAAATTGTAGAGAACTTCACTGCCTTCCAGACTATATGATATCATTAGATTGGGTGGAGCTTAATGCAAATTCAACATTAATTTCTTCAGAAACATCCCCTTGTAAACACCCTACACTCTGGAATCCTCTCCCAAAGCTTACTCCAGTTTACCCTCTCCACCTTACTGTTATCTTCTCATCTTTTAAAGCTTCTTTAAAATCTGACAGGCTAGCAGTGCCTTTGGCCACTTGCCCTCATTTGTGCCCTTTTCAGATCTGAACCCTAACTATGAAATATATTGTGTTCATTTATTGTAATAAAGATACTAGGAACAGCAAGGGAGCAGTCACCTCTTTAGGGGTTTACTACAGGCCCCCCAATAGCAGCAGGGAGATGATTGCAATAGCTTGAGATAAACAAATTAAGGTCGACGAGGGGAGAGGCCATTCTAGACTTGGTGCTTGGAAACGAGCTGGGGCAGGTATCAGATCTTGTGGTGGGAGAGCATTTTGGTGATAATGACCACAACTGCCTCACATTCTACATAGCTATGGAGAAGGAGAAGATGAGGCAAAATGGGAGGATATTTAATTGGGGAAGAGGAAACTATGATGCGATTAGACATGAGTTAGGAAGCATGGATTGGGAGCAATGGTAAAGGCACTATAGACATGTGGAGACTGTTTAAGGAACAGTTGTTGCAAGTGATGAATAAATATGTCCCTCTGAGACAGGCAAGAAGTGGTAAGAGAAAGGAACCTTGGATGACGAGAGCGGTGGAGCTTCTTGTCATAAGGAAAAAGGTAGCTTACGTAAGGTGGAGGAAGCTAGGGTCAAGCTCAGCTCTACAAGATTACAGGCAGGCAAGGAAGGAGCTTAAAAATGGTCTGAGGAGAGCCAGGAGGGGGCACGAGAAAGGCTTGGAAGAACGGATTAGGGAGAACACAAAGGCATTTTACACTTATGTGAGGAATAAGAGAATGGTCAAAGAAAGAGTAGGCCCGATCAGGGATAGCATAGGGAATTTGTGTGTGGAGTCTGAGGAGGTAAGGGA